>NC_083277.1:111473030-111785320 GCF_963506605.1 Zootoca vivipara
AGATGACAGGTGATGGCAGTTAGGATAATGTAAGCCTCTCTCTCTCTGCAGGATCCTAAATTTCCTTGTAACAAGGGCTTTCTTCATCCATGGACACTTCCTGAAACGGGCCCAGAAACTATGACGGCCTTGGAGCTGACATAGTTAATTCCTTCTTGGCAATGGGATGGAATTGGGAAAGAAAATGTTACCCCACCTCCCTCTGGTCTGAGTTTGACCAGTGTCAGTAGGTAGCATTTAGGAAATGGCAGCCACTCCCTCTCTGAGGTCTCCTCCGTATCTCGGCCCTCTTCTTCTCTCCAATCTTTCCCTCTTTCTCAGGTGGTGTACACATGCCGTACTTTCAAAGCGCATTCATCCCCTCAAAGAATTCTGGGCATTGTAGTTGACCCCTCCTCACAGAGTTACAATGCAAATAAAGCAGGAAAACTGTTAGCTTGGCAATTGCGGAAACGTAAAAATCAGAAGAGGAATTGACGGAAGATCCAAAGGAAATAAGGAAAGCCTTTCAAAAAATTTATAGAGGTTTATATAGCAAAGGAAAGGAAGAAGATGGGAAAATTAAAGACTATCTGGATAAATAAAAATTGAAACAAATACCAGAAAAGGAAAGGAGAAAATTAAATGCCTCAATAACAATACAAGAAATACAAAATGCAATAAAGAGAATGAAACAAGGTAAAGCTCCAGGACCAGATGGGCTCTCAGCAAAATATTCCAAAATATTAAATGGACAACTGGCACCAGTTCTAGCAGAATTGATGAATAATATTCTTGCAGGAGGAAAGATTCCAAATACGGGGAAATAAGCTTATATAACATTGATCCCAAAACCAGGTTCAGATGGATTAGATGTGAAAAATTATAGGCCAATATCATTATTGAATAATGATTATAAGCTTTTTGCAGATATAATGGCAAGGAGATTGAAAGAGATCTTAAATGAGATAATACATAAAGACCAGGCAGGATTCCTCCCTGGTCGACAGCTAAAAGACAATGTCAGACATATTATAGATGTAATAGAATATCTGGAGACCAGGATCGATAAACCTGCGGTATTAATGTTTATAGATGCAGAAAAAGCTTTTGATAACATCTCTTGGCAATTTATGAAGAAGATTTTGGAATCGATGGGAGTAGGAGGATCTTTCCTGAATGGAATTGAAGCGATATATTCTGAACAAAGAGCGAAATTGATAATAAATAATGTACTGACAGAATACTTTGAAATCACAAAAGGTACTAGACAAGGATGTCCATTATCACCATTATTGTTCATCATGGTCCTGGAGGTACTATTGAATAGATTAAGAGAAGTTTCAGCGATTAAAGGCATGAAAGTAGGTGCAAAAGGGTTTAAATTGAAGGCCTTTGCGGATGATTTAGTTTTAACGTTGGAAAACCCCAGTGAAAGTGTTGCAGAAGCTATAGAGGAAATTGAGAGATTTGGACAGTTGGCAGGATTTAAATTAAATAGACAGAAAACAATGATGGTGGTTAAGAATATGAAGATGGAAGAAAATGAGAAATTACAACAGGAATATGGAATCGTAGTGGCAAAAAAAGTACAATATCTGGGGATATGGATGACAGCAAAAAATATCAATTTATTTAATGACAATTTTGAACTAGTGTGGAAGGAGATAAAGAAAGATTTAGAAATATGGAATAGAATGAAGTTGGAAGAATAGCAGCAATTAAGATGAATGTATTACCCAAGATGTTATTTCTATTTCAAACGATACCTATAATTAAAGGAACAGGACAATTCAGAGAATGGCAAAACGTTTTGTCGAGATTTGTATGGCAGGGGAAGAAACCAAGAATAAAATATAAAATTTTGGTGGATAGGAAAGAAAGAGGTGGATTCGCCATGCCAGACCAGAGGATATATTATGAAGTGTTCTGTCTCTGCTGGCTAAGAGAATGGATAACACTGGGAAATACAGATTTATTAGATTTGGAAGGTTACGACAACAGATTCGGATAGCATTCTTATCTTTGGTATGATAAAAAAAGAGTTCATAAAGGTTTTATAAATCATGTGATAAGAAGGTCTTTATATGAGGTGTGGGAAAGAAATAAGTTGCTGTTAGAAACAAAGACCCCCATGGTGGATCTCACCAGTGGAGGTATTGACGGTCAAAAAAATAAATATGGAGGGGAGAAGGGCCACTTACGAGGAGATATTGATGAAATCAGAAAAGGGATGGAGTTTGAAACCTTATGAGGAAATTAAAGAAGTGTTGACTGGATAGTTGCAATACCACCAAGTAAATGATGTTTTAACAAGTGATAAAAAAATAGGTTTTGAGGATAAAAGGTCCAAATTTCAAATAGAATTGTTGGAAGGCAGAGTAAAATTGTTGTCAAAAATGTATGATTTGTTGCTAGAATGGTATACGAAAGACAAATTGACAAAAGATGTGATGATAAAATGGGCAAAAGACTTTGGGCATAATATTGAATATGATGCTTGGTTGAAATTGTGGAATCAAATATTGAAGTTTACTGCATGTACTGCCTTGAAAGAAAATGTTTTGAAAATGATGTATAGGTGGTATTTAACACCAGTAAAATTGGCTAAGATGTACAGAATGAGTAGTAAATCATGCTGGAAATGTAAAGATAAGGATGGTGAATTTTATCATATGTGGTGGACATGCGAAAAAGTTAAAAGATTTTGGGAAATGATATATAACGAACTGAAAAAGATTTTAAAATACACTTTCCCCAAAAAACCAGAGGCCTTTCTATTAGGACTAATAGGAGAGGAGATTGCAATAGGAGATCAAATATTATTTATGTATGCGACAACCGCGGCTAGGACTTTAATAGCCCAAAAATGGAAAACTCAGGAGTTACTGATGATTGAGGAGTGGCAGAAGAAAATGATGGACTATGCAGAATTAGCAAGACTGATCTGCAGGATCCGAAACCAGGGAGAGTCAAGGTTCCAAAAGGATTGGAGTAAATTTGTGGACTATATGGAGAGGAACTGTAGGAGTTTAAAGACACTTGCAGGACTGAAATAAATCCTACGAATTGACTTTAAGTAGATGGGACAAAGGAACTGCGAGATAAGAGTGGGTACAAAAACCGAATGAGGGGAAGGAGGGAAGTCAAAGCTCGGCAGAGCAAAGTGAAGTAAAATAGTTGAATAGATGTTAAAAGGAGGAAATTTTGTGTATATTGTGTGTTGTTGTGTTTGTTGTTTAATGTTTTGTTATTGTTTAATGTGGTTTATTTGAAAATTTAATAAATTGTCTTTTTTTAAAAAAATAAAGAATGGATAGGTTTGATCTTCTTGCAGTCCATGGGACTCTCAAGAGTTTCCTCCAGCACCATAATTCAAAAGCATCAGTTCTTCGGCGATCAGCCTTCTTTATGGTCCAGCTCTCACTTCCATACATCACTACTGGGAAAACCATAGCTTTAACTATACGGACCTTTGTCAGCAAGGTGATGTCTCTGCTTTTTAAGATGCTATCTAGGTTCTTCCTTCATGGATCCTTCATGGATCACTGCCTTGTCGTGTCGAAGGGGCTTGAATCACTCAGAGAAGCTATGAGCTATGCCGTTCAGGGCCACCCAAGATGGAGTGGAGAGTTTTGACTAAACGTGATCCACCTGGAGCAGGAACTGGCAAGCCACTCCAGTATCCCTGCCAAGAAAACTCAATGGACCAAGACAACAGGCCACATAATGACCTTAGTATTAAAATGCCAGCCTGGGTTTTATTCCCATTTAATCCAAATTTACCCTTTCCGAGGGGAAATCCAGTAAGTTTAAAAAAAACAAAAACCACCCAACCTGCTGCCAACAACCCATTTGTGATATCTCAATGACTCATTGGCATCTGGAAGCAAAGGACAGGATTTAACTAAGTTGTTGCGTGTGTTGAATGAGGTCTGCTTATACAACAGGACTTCCCCTCTCCTCCTGCCCCATAGACCCTGGGTGCCCCTTAAATCGGGGGGAACCCTCAGAGCAGGTTTAAGGGGTGCATGAGGAACATGCAGGGGGTGGGGGGGAGTCTCATTGCATGAGCAGACCTTGTTCCACACACACAAATACCCCACTTAGCACTACTGTATGTTGAATTCCCCCGAAGTATGGAATTGCTGTACGTTTTGCCAACATCCAATCATTGTCGTCCTGTCTTTTTCTGGTGGTTCTTCTATATTTTCTCAGTCCACATAAAGTCTGGCATTCTTTTCAGAAGAATGGAAGAGTAGTACAATCTCCTCCTCCTTAAGGTAGATAGCGATTAGGTGGATGAACATATGTATCACAATGCAGCACATTTTCGCTATAATTTTTTCAGGTGCTATTTTATCACCCTGTTGTTGTTTTTAATCTATCTTTTAATTTAAACACTTTTCTGGGTGGATGGCTAGATAGATAGATAGTTGATAGATAATTATTTGAGTATGAGTGAAATGCAACCCAAATGCTATAAAACTATAAATGCTAACTTTGAAATGCTAACTTTGAAATGATTTTTTAAAACTCCTTTCCAGTCACCAGCATTTTAGCAAGGTGGTTAAAAACACTGGCAAGGTTTTGTTTAAAAAAAACCATCTTTTAAAATTAGCGTTTCGTTCAAGGGGCTATAGTTTGCTTTTTAACACACGCACACACACGGTAGAAAAGCATTTTAGAGCTGATTAAGAAATGGATTATAGGAATAAATAAATAAATAAATGGGGTGATCCAATGACACTAATCACAAAGATTATAGTGCATGTGTGCTTGTCATCAGATGGCTGCTCAGATGAATTGAGCATTTATCTTTCCTGCCTCTGCCACGCTCAAGGAACATAATGGGATATGGAAGAAGCTCAATACTTCCAATAGTGTAGAAACTAGAAAACCAGTTGCTGTTCTGCTTTCAGCTTACAGTGGAAGAGCAATGTTTGGGAATCGCTGGGAGCCAGCCTACAGGCAGCAGCCTTAAAACAAAAATACCAGTAGCAAAGGCAAGGGACAGTGAATGACGTGTGAGCAAGACGACGAGACAGCCTAACTGATGGTGGCTGGTGTTCATGGAGACAGGGCGGAAGACAGGGAGCCCAAACCATAACTCGAGTCAGAGCCAATGACAAGTGGAGCCATCTCATTCTCGTTTTGTCTCCATCCTCGATGCTGAGTTTAACAAGGGCAACACTGAGATGGAAGAGGAGGAGAAGGAAGATAACAGCTGGGGCCACTCTCTAAGCAAGAAGGCAGGCAGGCAAGGACTGGCTGAAGGCAAACCAAGGTTGATGGGGCAGCAATGGAACAGCCTCTACGCAGTCAAGGCTGGATGGGAGATTGTCAGAAACTCAAGGTGAGAGTGGCATCACCATTCCCTCTAGTTCAGAGATGAATGTAGGTCCCTCTGTCACCAAAACTGGACTATATCTGTACAAAGAGAGAAAGGTATATGATATCTGGGAGAGCCCCAAGGCATAGTGGGGAAAACCCAAAGGGCAGGAAATATCCACAAATATTTCAAATGAATAATAAATATGGAAGTGGCAATGGAATGACTGTTGTGGAGTGGGTGGAACAGGTGGACAGAGGGAATGGAACGATGTATTTATTTTTTTGAAGTAATTTTGCACTTCGGGTGGCTCCATTTCCCCCACCCTCCCAGGCCTTGGCTTGGGCAAATCATATGCTATGAGCCCCCATGAAGTAGGCTCACCTGACCCCAGTGAAAGTTGTGTTGTGTCTCCACCTGCAACGTTCAGCCCGGACACTGAGGTCCACCTCTGAGGGCCTTTTGACACTTCCCTCACTGCAAGAAGTGAAATTACAGGGAACCAAGCAGAGGGCCTTCTTGGTAGAGGCACCCGCCCTGCGGGAACACCCTCCCATCAGATGTCAAGGAGATAAAGAACTACAGAACTTTTAGAAGACATCTGAAGTCAGCCCTGTTTGGGGAAGTTTCTAATGTTTGATGTTTTATTATGTTTTTTATATGTGTTGGAAGCAGTCCAGAGTGGCTGAGGCAACCCAGCCAGATGGGCAGGGTATTATTATTATTATTATTATTATTATTATTAATTGTTATTTCTGCCATTCTTAGTCCACCCGCACCATTGGCCTCTCAAATGCTAGGGGAACAGCAGGCTAAGCAGATTGGGGAGAGTCACACACTGAAGCGAGTATGATGAACTCACGAAGGACATCGACTGCATCCAGGCAGAATGCCTCTTTGCAGTAGGAATGCACTACTTCCTTCAAGTCCCTTTGTCAATCCACTGAGAAAGCAACAGGAAGGGTGAAGCAGCCTGGGGATTGCATTGTTTTGGGGTGCTATCCTTTCAAGGTCTCGAGTCTTCTGTGGGTCTTGAACAGGTGACATTAGAGGTAGGGATTCAGTCTGTAAGCCACCGTCGTGCTCTGGCGAGATTCCTCCATGGTCTTCAACCTTCCTCAGAAATGGGTAGACTACAACTCCCATCATCCTTGACCATTAGGCTAGCTGTGGATTATGGGAGTTGTAGTCTACCCGCGGCTGGGGACCAATGGACTCGAGGAAGCAGCTGCAGAAAGACCGAGCAAGATACCTGCTCTTGCTGAATGCTAATTTATCTAATTAAATCCATTTTTGAATTGCTTCCTATGAAACATCTCAAAACAATTAACAATAATAACATCAACTTTAAAAAAACAACAACCCACAGATATAAGTCATCTTCATCTACAAAAACAATTCAAATCCAGTGCAGATACAGGCTGCAATCAATAATCCCAATGGTCCCATTGATGTCTTCAATTCTATGATTCCACTTAAAAAGTTGGTTGAAAAAGAAAGGTCTTCCAAAACAAAACAAAAAACCCACAGTAGAATACAGATCACCTTTGCCTTCTTCCCTCTTTGCTTTGTGTTCTACAGCTCAGAATTCATGTGTGACACACTGAAATTTCCAAGGGTTCTGGGAAGTTTCTCTGTTATCACTGATCCAGCAACGTTGATATGACATTCAGAATGATGGAGGAAATTCTCGTTTCAGATGAAAAACCTCTTTTAAATAAATGATGTTCGCTCTAGTGTTCGGGTGCATAGAACAGCAAAGGTTCTCAAAGCACCACAAATGTGCTACGTGAGCACGGATGACGAGGATCCTATTTCTTAATAACTGCATTTAGCACTTGTGTTGATGAAATGGTTAGCGCAGACGTTATAGGTCTTTAGGGCATTAGGAAGGGCACCCCTAGATCCTAGAGTCAGAGGCAATCATGCTTCTGAATAACAGGGTGCTAGAAACCTTTGAATGGAAGAGTGCTCTCTTTGGCTCGGGTCTTGCTTACAGGCTTCATGAATTCATGTGAGAGCAGGATGCTGGACAAGATGGGACACAGGCCTGATATTAATCCGGAGCTCTTATGATGTTCTCAGAGCTGCAAGTCATCCCCAAAGCTTATCACACTGATATGTACTGAGCTGAATCCTAGAACAATAGGATCAGTACATAACACACACCCAGATTTTATAACGGGAGATATAACGTGAAGCAAACTTGAAAGACTGGACCTTTAAATATTTGGCCCTTTGCCCCAAGTTTGTGCTTGTAAAAATGAGTGTGAGTTTCCTGATTAGCCTACACAGCAAAGATCACCCACTGTTCAGAGTGAAATCTGAAGGTGCAGATGAGGCAGGCTGTTGAAGAATCCCGGGGGTCTACCTCCTGCTGTAACCAGCTCCCCTCCCCACCCTGGGATGCAGAGAAATGAAAAGAGCAGGTATTAAGGAGAGAGTGGTGTCATGCAGACAAGGTTTCCAATTGCTTGGGAAAAACCGTGGAGAGGAGGGAAAAGCAGGGAGCGTCAGTCCTCACAACTGCCTCATTGGGGCAAGACCTACTGAGAAGAGTTGCTGGGATCACTAGCCTGTACAGTCATACCTCATGTTGCGTCTGCTTCAGGTTGCGTCTTTTCAGCTTGCAAACGCGGCAAACCCGGAAGTGTTCACATGCGCAGAAGCACCGCTCTGGTTGCGGACTTTTTGGGGTGCAAACAGCACCCCAGAACGGATCGTGTCCGTAACCAGAGGTACCACTGTACTGTTTGGGTTTCTTTGAATAAAGAGTTAACTTCACTGACAATTGTGGGTGTTTTTTATATTGTTGACCTACACCTGACTCGGGCTCCTGACATTTTCATTCCCGACCACAGACAAGCAGCAATTAGTGCTTCCTTCTCCATTTTCGTCAGGCTTCTCTGACCGCCCTTCCTGTGGCTAATCCGCTTCCTAACAAGAGTTTAATAAGGAGATTGGGCAGGTATTAAGGAGGCAGGTGATGAAGCAGGTTACAGTGCTCAGGAAAGGATCCTCCCACCCCGTTTTTGCTTTCCCTCTGTGTTTTCTTCTACTGCCACACCCTAGTGGAAAAAAAAACCACAGACAAGGTTACTTCATCGCTGTGAATGTCACTGTAGGGGCTTCCCCTTTGAGCAGCCGGGGATCGATGTTAGCAAAACAAAAGGGAAGAGCAGGGGGAAGACGGCCCAAGGAAACTGATTACAGCTGAAAAGCATTCAGTTTTCTTAGAAAACAAGTTTCATACTGTCATCTAGATGCCAAAGACAAGCCCATGCATGTCCATTTCAACGGGAAATTGAGCTCAAAGTTGCACACCCGATGCCATGCCCAAAACCCAGATGAGCCAGGTCACACTATAACCAGTGCTATTTTTATTTAAAAAGAGGTGCTGGAGCTCACCATAAACTTCTCCCTTGTTCTCTTAGAATGGCAATGGCGCCCACCTGATAGGCACTGGAGCTGAGCCAACGTCTGTGAGCTCCGGCGGAAAAATATTATAACCGTAATAGCCACCCGTTACAATCTTAAGGCCCTTTCGCGTAAAACTTTAGAAAACGTCTTATTTTCAAAGGAGAGGGTTGCAAATAGATTCTTTTTGGGTGGAGTGTGCATTCAGTTTAAAGCGGATGCAATGCTGAAAGCACAATGACGGAGTGTTAATTACCGTATTTTTCCATCTACAAGACTAGGTTTTTTCCTAAAAAATAATGTCAAAAATTAGGGGGTGTCTTATACACGGATACATCTCCCCGTATTTTCTTAAATCTGAGTCCCCCAAAATAGTCTTATACATGGGGACGTCTTATAGACGGGAAAATACGGTAGTTCACTGTACAGCAGTGGCATAGCATGAGCTGCCAGGGCCCGGGGCAAGGCAAATATCCTCAGCACTGCCCACTGATTGTTGTTGTTGTTGTTTAGTCGTTTAGTCGTGTCCGCCTCTTTGTGACCCCATGGACCAGAGCACGCCAGGCACTCCTGTCTTCCACTGCCTCCCGCAGTTTGGTCAAACTCATGTTCGTACCTTCAAGAACACTGTCCAACCATCTTGTCCTCTGTCGTCCCCTTCTCCTAGTGCCCTCAATCTTTCCCAACATCAGGGTCATTTCCAGGGAGTCTTCTCTTCTCATGAGGTGGCCAAAGTATTGGAGCCTCAGCTTCACGATCTGTCCTTCCAGGGAGCACTCAGGGCTGATTTCCTTAAGAATGGATAGGTTTGATCTTCTTGCAGTCCATGGGACTCTCAAGAGTCTCCTCCAGCACCATAATTCAAAAGCATCAATTCTTCGGCGATCAGCCTTCTTGATGGTCCAGCTCTCACTTCCATACATCACTACTGGGAAAACCATAGCTTTAACTATACGGACCTTTGTCGGCAAGGTGATGTCTCTGCTTTTTAAGATGCTGTCTAGGTTTGTCATTGCTTTTCTCCCAAGAAGCAGGCGTCTTTTAATTTCGGGACTGCTGTCACCATCTGCAGTGATCAAGGAGCCCAAGAAAGTAAAATCTCTCACTGCCTCCATTTCTTCCCCTTCTATTTGCCAGGAGGTGATGGGACCAGTGGCCATGATCTTGGTTTTTTTGATGTTGAGCTTCAGACCATATTTTGCGCTCTCCTCTGTCACCCTCATTAAAAGGTTCTTTAATTCCTCCTCACTTTCTGCCATCAAGGTTGTGTCATCTGCATATCTGAAGTTGTTGATATTTCTTCCGGCAATCTTAATTCCTGCTTGGGATTCATCTAGTCCAGCCTTTCGCATGATGAATTCTGCATATAAGTTAAATAAGCAGGGAGACAATATACAACCTTGTCGTACTCCTTTCCCAATTTTGAACCAATCAGTTGTTCCATATCCAGTTCTAACTGTAGCTTCTTGTCCCACATAGAGATTTCTCAGGAGACAGATGAGGTGATCAGGCACTCCCATTTCTTTAAGAACTTGCCATAGTTTGCTGTGGTCGACACAGTCAAAGGCTTTTGCATAGTCAATGAAGCAGAAGTAGACGTTTTTCTGGAACTCTCTAGCTTTCTCCATAATCCAGCACATGTTTGCTATTTGGTCTCTGGTTCCTCTGCCCCTTCGAAATCCAGCTTGCACTTCTGGGAGTTCTCCGTCCACATACTGCCTAAGCCTGCCTTGTAGAATTTTAAGCATAACCTTGCTAGCGTGTGAAATGAGTGCAATTGTGCGGTAGTTGGAGCATTCTTTGGCACTGCCCTTCTTTGGAATTGGGATGTAGACTGATCTTCTCCAATCCTCTGGCCATTGCTGAGTTTTCCATACTTGCTGGCATATTGGGTGTAGCACCTTAACACTGCCCACTGATAGGCAACAACAAAGGGGCAATAGCTTGATGACCTACCCAAGTGGCAGCCACAATACCCCATGAGTATCAAGAATGGCAGAGAGTGTACAATTCCAAAAAGTATGGAGAAAATTAAAACCTTTGGCAGAATATCGGTTATCCCATAAATTGGACAAAATCAGAGATTTTGCCAATACTGTAGGGGCAAGGGCTACATTGTATAAAAACCGTCAATTTCGGATGTGCAAAGATTTATTAAATATATGGGCATAATGATTTCATCATATATTAACCAAATCGTAAAATTAAATTTGAATCAAATTATAAAAGAAATTTCATTTGATATTGAAAGGTGGGGACCTCTAAACCTTTCCCTTTGGGGAAAGGTTAATGTCCTCAAAATGAATATCATTCCAAAGCTTTTACACATTCTTAGAGGATTACCAATAATAATAAGGATGACCCTTATCAGCATGAGAAATTAACAATATGGGCCAACCCAAAATTAAAAATTGGAAATCAAGTAATAATTTGGCAAAACTGGATGAAAAAAGGAATTTTGACACTGAATCAATTAATTGATGAGAAGTACAAATTTGTGGAATATAAGATTTGCAAGTAAAGTACAGACTAACCAGTGAAACACATTGGCAATACTGTATATCCAATTGAAACATACCCGGTATGTTGGAAAAGCGGTTTGGCCCTGACGCTATAGCAGCATCGGAAACACCCATGCTGTTACAAGAGTTAATCTCTGCAACAAAAACAAAAAATCCTACACTTGCACAATTAAAACTTTACTTAACAGGAAGAAATACGATTTAGAATATGAAAGACAAAAATGGAGTAAAGAGCTAGGAGTACAGATAACAAATGATATATGGGAGACAAGTATAAAATCAACAAAAAAAGCCTCCATAGATTTATTCAACAGAAAATAATATTCAGAGTCCACTGGACTCCAGCAAGATTATATCAGAAAATCTGGTTATATCAGAGAAATGGCTGATGAAGATGATGGACTATGCTGAGATGGCAAGACTGACCAGGAAAATCAGAAACCAGGAAGAGAGGAACTTTAAGAAGGAATGGGAAAAAATTATAATGTACCTGAGAGAACACTGTAAACAACTAAAAACTCTGGCAGGATTTGAGTAACACTTGTAATGTACGAAAAAAAAACTAAGTAAAAATGGATTATTTAAGAAAAATAGAGGAAATAAGCGAAGCAGTTGAAAAAAGATTGAAAATGGTAACCATGGAAGGGCGGAGGGGAGTTAAAGGAATCAGGGAATCCTAAATGATGATGATGATGATGAGATGATGTTTAATGTTTGAATTTAAATATGCAATGTGAAACTCAATAAAAAAAAGATTTGCAAAAAAGGGGGAAAAAAAGAAAAAAGAATGCTGTAGTGGTTTGCTGGCTAGAGGATGAATCAAAAAGGCACATTTGCCCACATGTGTGTTGGGGGGAAAAGGCCTTTGCCAGAGTAGCGTGGAATGATCTGTGAAGGACCTTCCCAGTAAGCTCCCATTTCTGCTTTTGGACTCCCCAGTTGGAGCAAGGCAATTTGGAGATTCTTCTTGCTCTGGAATTCACTGCAAGGTCCAGTGTGCCCAACACACAGCCAACCTAGTGGAGATTCTGACCATTCCTAACTGAAACCTAAACTATCCAGGGGAATGTCCTGTCCTCCTGATAATCCCACATTGCACAGAAAGGTACAGCACACAGCTTTGAAATCCACATGACATATTTCACTGCCACATGCCAATTGCCACATTCTTGCTTTCCCCACGTGCTCCCTTTGTTTGACAACATAAGCGTGTGTCTGCGAGGAGGGGAAGAGAAGACAGTGATGGCGTAACAGTCAGCCACAGGCACCCTTTTGACACCAGGAATATCCTCTTGCCTGACTCCACCATTTCACCACATCCTCCGGGTCAAGCCAACAAGGAAGAGTCCCAAATGCAGGCAGCAGCGGCAGAAAATGTGGCGAAGCTGTGCTGCTTACCTGGCCTCCCTCTAGCCAAGTTGCTGCTCCACCCAATGATGGAGAGGGGCATTTGCACCATGCTAGCCTTGCCACTGCCACTGCCTCGCCCCTTCCCCTCTCCATTAGGGTGTGTAGCAGAGGGAGGCCAGGTCCACTGCAACTGTCTGCTACTAGCTGTGTTAACCCACTGTATAAAATACTGCACACCTTTGCAGCAACGCAGAGCATAATAGCATAATATCTGATGGGTGAATCTGTCCATTTCAGTTTCTCCAATCTTAAGTCTAAATTCCACCACCATTATTATTATTATTATTATTATTATTATTATTATTATTATTATTATTCCACCACCCTACCTCAGGGTGGTTCACAAGCTAAAAAAACACGAAATGCACAATCAAAATAAAAAAACAACCCAATTTGTGCATCAGTTGGCACATTTTTAAAAATAACCCCTTGAAAATGCAAAAGCAGCATTTTAGTACAGTATGTATTTATCCTAATGGACACATTTTTGCAAAGCAGTTTCCCCTGATACAATGAATTTTTGTGTATTTTCTCTAATATGAACATTTTATAAGCACACTTTACCCTCGTATATGCATTTTTGTACACATTATTTGGTTGGGGAACTCCTTTGCCGAATTTGGAGAAGCGTGAATTTTGATTGTTGGTTGTGCTTCCATTTGTGTGCTGTTTCAGAAAGTGCAAATTAAGTAGGCTCGCCTTTAGATTGTGTGCATGCACACAAAAGCTCATACCAATAACAAACTTAGTTGGTCTCTAAGGTGCTACTGGAAGGATTTTTTTGTTGTTGTTTAGATACAAACTCAGTCGAATTTCTCCCTCATTTCTAGGATCAGCTGTCAACAATGGAATCGAGCAATGTAATGGTTTGCATGACCTGTTTGTCTCATAACTCCTTCCCTGCAAACAAATCAGAATGAATGCTATATAATGAGTGGACATCATATATAAACCTCCACATAAACTGTGTGCAAGCAAACCAGGATGAATGTTCAACTCTCTGCATTTATCCTGATTTGCTTGCATGTACGGTAGGTAACACGTCTTCTATCAATTGCTTATTCCCCACTTTTTATTGGGTTTCCCCATCACTTTCCTAACTGCAAAAGTCAACTTTTTATTTAAAAAGTGGGTTTGTTGCAGGAGAGCACATACTGATCCATTTCACTTGTGCAAACCTAAATTTATGGTATGCGCTTGAATCCCCCCTAAAAAACACTGACATTCTGGAGGCAGAAATGTACTTTGGCTGAAGAGACCTGGGTTCACATTCCTGATCAGCCAGGTGGCTTGATTGAAGTTCCATGGATGCTTATCTGAAGTAAGTGCCCTTGAGCTCAGTGGTGCCTGTTTCAACTTGTAAAACACAATGAGCCTTAACAAAAGATATTCAGTCAACTGAAATAAAATGGCCTGGGTTCACGGATCCTCCTCAGTTTAGCATTGCATCTCTTCCAGAACCTGGAAAAATGCTAGCATAGACATACCTTGTGGGATCTTCTCACCTGTCCCAAATCTCCTGATACCAGTGGAGCTGTGTGAAAGGATTCCATGCTGTGGCATCGTGGTTCTCAGGAGGACCAAACCCACCCTAGAAATAAATTAGGCCTGGGCAGTGCTTTTTTCTGGGGGTGCGCAGGGGTACACGTACCCCTAAACATTTTGTGAATCTTTGTACTTTTGTCCATTTACTGTATTTATTTCTCCTGATTTGAACTATAAATGATGGTTTTCTTGAGTCAAAATGAGAGTACCCCTAAACTATTTTTTGTGTAAAAAAAAAAAAGCACTGGGCCTGGGCTGTCAAAATTCCAGGGGCACCTGCTGTCTCAAAATATATTGGGAAGAGAGAGAGAGAGCCACTGCCTTTTAAGGAAGCGTAGAAAGGCAGCCTAGTGGTACATTGGATGTTCCCCTCTGTTCTAGGGCAGGGGTGGGGAAGCTTCTAGATGGGTGGGTGGACATCATCTGATGTCATTAGGGCATGAGATGATTGCTAGGTGGGTTGTTCCACCCATCTGTTCGAGTCTCCTGTGCAGTGCTTCCTAAGCTGATGGTTGGGTGCTTGGGAAACATAACATAAGGGGCTTTCCAGCCTCGTGTTCAACACTTGGGAAGTGCTTTCAGGAATTTGGGAAGCACTGTGCAAAACGCTTTGCAAGCCCTGCGCTCAGTGGTTCTCAAGTGCAGAGCCTAGGGCTGGCGAAGCTGGTTTCTGCAGGGATGAGCTTTGTGGCTGGAATCCCCATGAGGAACTCAGTCGCATAGTCAATCCAGCAGGCTTGACGGCTATAGTGGCGGCTTTCTGTGGGGATTGAATGCACAGTCAAGTTGCCTACCAGGAACCTGGTTGCAAAGCCCATCTATCCTACCTGCTCCACACCTGATGTCCCATATGATGTCAGGTGCGCAGCAGGTTGGGGAAAATGGTCTCATGGGCCAAATTTTGGCTCTCTGTCAGGCCAAGTTTGGCCTGTGGGGTAGAGGTTCCCAACCCTTCTTCTAAGTAAGGCAATCCAGAACCTTATTATTTCCATTGTCAGTGGAGGATATGGAAACATTGACAAAGAAGGGGAGAAGGGTGGAGGGCAGAGAAGTGAAAGACATTAAAACTTAAACACGAGAAAATATGTCTGGCCAGGTGAGTCTCACTAGCTCTGGGAGGAGGTTGTTGGAGATTCATTCCCAATGTTTGCATTCATGGGATTGTTGTCTATCACATGATGATATATGTTTTCATTCCACAGTGGGAAGTGACGAAGACAGGATGTTTGTGTTACTGTGGTTCCTGAAGTGGGACTATTGTCCTTTGTTCATTCTCTCTTTGCTGCCTGATGCTAGAGAGAGAGGGAGCCATGTTGCAGTGCTCCGTGTGTGCTTATATGTAAATAGATTAGCCAAATGCTGTGCTACTGAGTTCTGTTACACAATTGCACAAACTCTGTGGATCCGTAAGTGTGCTGATGTCAGTTGGCATCAGTCACTATGATGCCAAGTCTGGAGAAAGCTTTTGAAGCTCCTGAACAATCTACCAGGAGGGAGAGAACATGCCAGCCAGGCATGTGTCTCTATCAGGGTCCTACTCAAGAGTAAGAGAGCCTAACCTGTGTGTTTCCTTGACTGGAGTAGGCTCAGAACAGGTGAGGGTCGCCTGGCTCATCAAGCCCAGATGCTGCCATCAGCACATAAAATACAAAATGGAAGCAGAGCTGAGGTGCTGTGTCTGCCCAGCTGCCCATGTTGATGGGCCTTGACTTTGATGGTCCTGAACCTCTATGGGGTTGTGTTTTGCATTTGACTCTGGACCGTCTGAACTTCAGACTTGGCTACATGGATTGACCCTGGACTGTGTTTCCAAACCTTTGGACTTTGCTTGTTTGGATTGATCCCTGGACTTTTGAATTCTGGATTTGGCATACGGACTTCCTGCCAGGTAGGCCAGGGGTTCAGGACAGAGGTTTGGCCAGGGGGGGGGCTTGCCTTGCTTCTATTTTGCTGTCCCTCCAGAAGGCAAGAAATGTGGCAGCAGTGGGGAACAATCGCAGGACAACGAATAAAGCAGAATATATCCACACCTAATCCACTATTAGTGTGCCAGAAGCATGTTGCAATAAAACACCAGTCTTCTTGGTTGCAGGGATAGAGATGTGATGAGACAAATTTGGAATTCCCTGAGCCTACTCCAATTAGTGAAATTCCATTCATCTTAGAAAACTGGAAAACCAACAGAGAGCCAAAAAAAAGGGGGGCAGGTTGTTTTCTAAGTAAAGGAAATTCTAAGTTGTGTTAATGAGCAATAAACAAGTGTGCAGCTGGGACAGTGGCTCTGAGCAAAGGTGCTGCCTTTTTTTGTGCTAATATTGCATGTCTGACTGGGGATGGTTTTTGCCAGGAAGGGAAACATTAGTTTCATCATCTCTAATTCAGTACTAGGATTCTCCTCAGATGCAGCAGCTCCCTGCACTGGGTCATCCCGAGTCTCTTTCGCTTGGCGCTTTCTGGTCATTTTCTGACAGGAATTTTTTCTCCTTTTAATAAAATAACGTCACTGCTTTATTAAACTGGTTGTTCTGTGTCTCTGGGTACGGCGCCTCAGTTACCACTCACACTGATGTGCCCGCTCTAACTTAAATATATTGCCCCCACCTCACTGAACAACCTTTTACCTGAAGGCTTAAAAACTAAACCTAACTATCCCAGAGTACTGTATTCAGTGGGGGACCTTTGTGAGGGGGATAATCAATAAGTTGGAGTCTCAAGTGGGTGTCCTTTAAATAAACAATAAAGATTTATTTTTAAAACAAGGTCTGCAGAGTCAGCGCCCAGCAGCGCAGCATGGAGCAGCGCCTGCTCAATCCAGCACGGCGTTGCTGGGCGCTGACTCTGCAGACCGGCTCCTCGATCCGGTGCTCCGTGCAGCGCTGCTGGGTGCCGACCCGGCAGGCTGCTTCCTTGACCCGGCGGCCTGCCGGGTCGGCGCTGATCAGCGCTGCGCGGAGCACCAGATCGAGGAGCCAGTCTGCACTCAGCGCCCAGCAGCGCCACATGGAGCAGCGCCTCCTCAATCCAGCACGGCGTTGCTGGGCGCTGACTCTGCAGACCAGCTCCTCGATCCGGTGCTCCCAGGACCTGTCCTTCCTTTCTCCTCCTTCCTTCCTCTCCCCCAGCTGCCAACAGGAAGGAGACATCCTGGGGTTTGGAGAAGCGCTTGTGCAGCGCTTCTCCGAACCCCGGGACCTGTCCTTGCTGGACGCACACACACACACGCTCCCACCGCCGCCAACGCTCAGTTCGGCCAGGAGCGGCAGTTGGTGGCCACAGGGAAACGGTAGGTGGGGGGTGGGTGGGGAGAGAGCGCGTGTGTGTGCGTCCAGTCTCTGCGTCCAATCCCTGTGTCCGTGGGGCACATGCACAGTAGTGCGGACACAGGGACTGGACGCAGAGACACTTGCACTTTATTATATAGGATGCATCTCTGGGTTATTTGTGGGGCATAGGAATTCATTCACACACACACACCCAAAAAATATAGTCTGGCCCCCACAAGGTCTGAGGGACAGTGGACCGGCCCCCTGCTGAAAAAGTTTGTTAACCCCTGTAATTTAAACTCTCCCTCCTGGAACCACAGCCAGTCAGAGGCTGCCGTTCTTTAACCATTTGCTGGCAGGAGAAAAAAGTAAAAAGAAACACTTGTGGAACCAATTATTCCGTCACACGCTGCCCCTCAGATTTCTCACTGGCCAAGGAAATAGGGAATACATACTGGGGGTCGTCAAACTGTATGGATGTATGTGTTCCTCCTTTTGCTTTCTCTTTTATTCCTTGCATTTCTTGGCAAGATGCACAACACTGTGTGAGGATACTACTTGCTTTTGATTCTGTATACCCAGATACATGCTGGCACACTGAGGCACTGTGATAGAGCATTTTTATTTTCTATGCCGACGTTCGCTAACCTGGTGCCCTCTGGGTGTTTTGGACTACACCACGGGTGTCAAACACAAGGCCCGGGGGCCAAATCCGGCCCGCCAAACCTCGTCATGTGGCCCGCCGAGCGCCCCAGCCAGCGGGACCCAGCAGCGGGACCTTGCTGCTGAAGCGCCGCGCCGACAAAGCGCCGACAAACAGCTGGGGGGGGGGTAGAAAGGCAACCAGAGCAGCGCTGCGTGGAGCGCCCCGAGCCACAGCAGGAGAAGGAGGAGGCAGCTTGCCGGGTCAGCGCCCGGTAGCGCCGCACGGAGAATCTCGAGCCTCTGCGACGCAGCAGTGCTCTGTAGCACTTTGAATCCTCCTCCTCCTGCCACGGCTCAGCACCTGGAAACTGCTGCTGTTGCTGCTGCTGCTGCTGAAGCACAGACAAAGCACCCAGCAGCGCCGTGTGGACTCTCCGCACGGCGCTGCCGGGCACCAACCCGGCAAGCCTCCGCCTCCTCTTGCCTCACCTCCTCCTCCTCCTGCCGCGGCTTAGCTTCATGAACGTGAGCTCAGCAGCGGCTCACCCTCACGAACGTGCAACTCTGAGGCTTTACACACTTCTCCTAAAACGGACACCCGCTGCCTCACGCTGCACGGGAAATGCTTTTTGCCCCTGGGTCCCTTCGCACTCTTTTCTGGCACTGAATCAAGGCGGCGACCCCCCCTTCCCTTTCTTTCTTCCTCTCTCTCGTTCTTATTCTTTCTTTCCCTCTCCTTCCTTCCTTCTTTATCTCTGTCTTCTCTCCCTCTTTCTTTTTCTTTCCTTCTTCATTCCTTCTTTCCTACTCTTCTTTCTCTCACCTCTTTCCTTCCTCTCTCCCTCCTGCTCCCTCTTTTCTTTCTTTCCTTCCTTCCTTCCTTCCTTCCTTCCTTCCCATCTTTCTTCCTCTCCCTCATTCTTATTCTTTCTTTCCCTCTACTTCCTTCCTTCTTTCTCCCTTTCCGTCTTCTCTCCTTCTTTCTTTTTTCTTTTCTTCTTTATTCCCTTCCTTATTTCCTACTCTTCTTTCTCTCCCCTCTTTCCTTCCTTCCTTCCTCTCTCCCTCCCACTCCCTCTTTTCTTCCTTCCTTCCTCCCCTCCCCTCCCCTCCCTCTCCCTCTCCTCAGAAACATAGGATGCTGCTTTATACTTCTGGCCCTTAAACCCTGGAACCAGGAGAGCAGCTCCAGTGAGTCAACCTCAGCCAGTCCCTTTGGTGAAGGGTGGTGGCTCACTGGCAGAACATCTGTCCTGCATGCAGAAGGACCCCAGCATCTCCAGGTACTAGTAGCTCTGCAAAGGTCCTGCATGAAACCCTAGCGAGCCTCCACCACCCAGTGCAGTTACCAAAAATCATTTTTCAATAAATTGTACAATAATTGTACAATTGAATATCTACTTGCCATTATTCTGACTTTGTTTCTGCTTTCAGAGCTAGTTATTACTTACATTATTACAAAAAACAGTAATAATTGAATGCAGTGACAATAATTTATGATAATAAAGAGTGGACACATAGTCCTACAGATACAACCGGCCCTTTGAGGGTGACCAAACTTCTGATGCGGCCCCCGATGAATTTGAGTTTGACACCCCTGGACTACACAGTTCTGAGGATGAAGGGCGTTCTGCTCCAAAGCATCTAGAGGGCAGCAGGTTGGGGGAAGTTGTTCTATGCCACAAAATAATAGATGTCTGGTTATTGTTGTTGTTTTTAATTGTCAGTCACTTTGAGGATCTTCTACGTGTCCTTGTTTGCGTCCCATTCCCTGTGCGCCATTCCTTGGGTAGCTGGACACATCAGTTCCAGGAATCTTAGTAAAATGCGGTAGCTGAGGTTGGTACTACAACAACTTCCCTGTGTCTGCAGTTTTGCTTTTTATCAATGGAATGCCGAGGGGGGCGAGGTATGAGGAGGAAGAAGCTGCTTGCTGTGGCTTCGTGGGAGAAGAGGAGGGATGGGGGGGAAATCTCATTACCTTGAATTTGTGCCGGGAAACACAGAAAGCCAACACAGAACTTTTAAAACAGGCATGTATTCAGATGCATGGTGCATTTGTTCCACTAAGACATGCATGATGGACACTTCTGGAGTTTCCATAGTCGCAACTAGCCTGTGTTTAATTTTTGATAGTCGCAACTAGCCTGTGTTTAATTTTTGAATGAAACCAAGAGGGGAATCACAAGTTCACTTCTGAATTGCTTGATTATTATTATTTACTTAAATGAAAAGTTGCTACTTCATTGCTGCTTTATAGCTCATGCAGTCACATTCATTTGTATATTTTTAATTATCCTGCCTTTGGCTTTCTTGTAAAGAGGCGTTGTTGTTGTTGTTGTTGTTGTTGTTAAATTCCTTTTCCCCCCCCCCTTCCTTGCAAAGGAGCCCAGGAAGGCAAACAGATTCACAATCTAAAAGTACTGTATATTCCTGCGTATAAGACTACTTTTTAACCCAGGAAAATCTTCTCAAAAGTTTCATTGCTGTTGGTTGGCATCCGTCTGTCTTGGAAGACAATGGAGGAGTGATGTCAAACCATTGGAAGGTTGCAGTGCCTGCTGTGGCTGTAGAGACCAATGCAGGCGAGACTTGTTTTGTTGCAGCTGGGGCAGATGAAGGAATCTGATTGTGCTGCTGTTCCTCCCTCTGCACTCCTCCCTGCTGTCATTCCTCCTTTGGTCACTGCTATGGATGCATGACCTGACTGCCTGTCTCCAAGCACTGTGGTTGTCTGGCAGGGATTCCCACATGGCAGAGTGCATGTTTGCAAACATGACATGAAGGCTGTCAACATCTTTGCAATGCGGAGTTAGTTTGCCAAGGGGCCTGGTGCCTGAAGCCAGCTCCTTGGGGATCCTGACACTTTCCATTTTTGTGGACATGACCAAGCCAGGGTAGACATTGTTGGGACAAGAATGCAAACATGCTGGGAATTAGGAGAGCACATACTCGCTTGAAACTCTGTCCTGCCACATGGCACCCAAAATTTCCCTGATGCAGCGCATGTGGAAGGCTTTGAGGCATCGATCCTGCAGGGCCAGATTAATCATTGTGCCAGCTCTTAGACAGAGCATTCTTTCAGTCAAGTTGGGGTCCTTGTGTGATCTAATTATCTGGAGTTTCCAGTGCAGCAATAATCCCTATTGTATTCCTAGCCCAGAAATTTAAGATTTCTGCAAGCTGTCAGACTGGTGATCAAAGAAGTTGTCATATCCTGCAATTTGTTTTCTCACACCATCACCAAGATTCATCATTTGTCTCTGTTCTCCACTAAACCATTTTTTAGTGCTCTAGTAGTCTTTCACTACAACTTCCTCCTCCTTTTGAACTTTCTGTGATTCTTGTCCTGTGGAAGCATTGTATAATATGTCCAGACAAAGTGGCAGAAACCATATGATCAGGATGCTGCCAGTAGTATTATTACGTCAGAGGGAGATTCCATTTTAACATGTTACTGTAACATTTATAGATACTGCATTGCATACCCAAAGGCTATTTACTCATCATACATTGGAAGAGAATACGTTGAAAGAGAATCCCAGAGAATCCTGGGAACTGTAGTTTACCTCTCACAAAGTTTCTATTCCCAGTTCCCTTAACAAACTGCAGCTCCCAGAATTATTGGGGTGTGTATGCTTTAAATGTACTCTGTATGCTGCAAATATTTGAATGTATCCAAATTTCGGCTACTTTATTTCCTCCTTCTATTAATCAGGGGGGAAATCCACCTGCTCACCCTTTAAATCCCTCCCTTGCCCCAATAGCTTGTTCTTCCTGTTCTGCCATGCCTATGTGTGCTTCTGTGTGAAATGTAATGTTCATACATTTTGCACAGATGGTCCTATTTACAACTATCTCCAAGGTGCTCTGTGGTTTTCTATGTAGAGGCTGGATCAGAGACGTCTCCTCCTGCCTGGCCATCCTTTGCCCTGTGGTGAGGTGCCTCAGTGGGCTGCTAGTTCTCTCTGTGGCAGGGTGCTTTGCTGTCAGTGAGAGTATAGCCATCAGGCTGAGCCTCTCTGTTGTGTGGCACAAATATATATTTTTATTACTGAAACAGTTGTTTCTGCAAAAACTGAGGTTTGGGCTAGGGAAGCATGTTTTGGGGTAGTTTCAGGAATGGCAGTTCATCTCTGAGTGACAATTTCCTTTCCCCCAGTCACCAACCTAGCATCTAGAGATCTCCATGTGGTTGCAGTTGGGGACACACCAATCACAAAACGTGCCCAGCTAATTTCAAGTACTGCCTGCAGGCCACTTGCCCCTTAACAGCCTTTGAGTTATTGATTCTGAGTTCAGAATATCAGTGAAAACACCAATATAAATTTTGGAGAAGGGGGCACAAAACCAAAAACATTCATGTATGGACAAAAGGGCACAAAAGCATACATGACAAAGTCAGGTTTGTGCAACCCACAGAGGCATTGAACACCCTTGTGTGGGCGCATCTTTAAAGGTCCCACAAAAGTCTGTTTTGGTTGCTAACACAAGCTATCGCAGCCTGCGGCAGAGCTAGCCACTCGGGCACCTGAAGCGGCGGACATGCCGTGCCCCCAGCGGCAGGTCAATTTGCCAGGGAGGCTGGTCGATCTGCCCCGGGGGCTGATCGGCGAGGTGGCGATCCGCCTAGGATCGGCGCAGCAGCAATCCGCCCAGGGGGGATTTTGTCACCCCCCCTTAGGGACAACACCCGGGGCGGAATGCCCCCACCGCCCCCCTTCCTACGCCCCTGATTGCAGCTACACCACTAGGGATATTAGTAAACAAAGGTTACTAGTAGCCATCCTGACCACATATCCTTGATAAATTACCATATCAGTCATTTGTGGCTAAATAGGAGTGGGAAATCCAAAAACCCTGTTCTTAGCTTGTCTTAAGTCATATTTGATGGGCTGGAGGGGAACTTCCCTCTGAGTGTGTGAGGACACGCCTATTTCTCCAGCTAGCTCGCTGGATTCCATGCGTTGAGTGGGTCTCTATTCCACATAAAATATGACAAAGGCTTTCATTGGAAAAAGGAAAAAGGAAAGTCTCACACCTCTGTGTATCCACTGTGTATGTGTGACTTTGTTGTTGTTTAGATAGATAGATACTTTATTGTCATTGTACGTAGTACAACAAAATTGAATGCCATCCAAAAAACAAAAACAAAAACACTATTACAGCCACACACACACACACAACTCCCCAAGATCATATTATTTAGTTACAGCATTTAAAATGGTTATGGCTCTTGGATAGAAACTGTTTTTTAATCGATTCGTTCTTGATTTAATTGTTCTGTATCTCTTGCCCGAAGGCAACGGTACAAAAAGACTATATCCAGGATGAGATGAATCTTGTAAAATATTATTTGCTTTTTAAGGCAACGGGAATTGTATAGTTCTTCCAGAGATGGGAGACGATGACCGATAATCTTTTGGGCTGTGGTTATGACCTTCTGGAGCACTTTCCTATCCATGACTGTGCAGCTGGAAAACCAAGCACAGATACAGTATGTAAGAATGCTCTCTGCGGAGCCTCGGTAGAAGGACACCAGCAGTCTCTCACTCAGCTTGTTCTTTTTTAAAAGTCGTTTAGTTGTTCAGTCGTGTCCGACTCTTTGTGACCCCATGGACCATAGCACGCCAGGCACTCCTGTCTTCCACTGCCTATCCTGTTGCTAAAACATAGGGTTCATCCACACTTACCTCCATTCCATGTTTCTAGGCACAGGTCTGTGTTTCCCCGGTTAGTCTGAGTGCTTCCCCACCCTCTACCCTCCTCTATTTTCCCTGTGAAAAACCACTCTTCACCGCTGAATCGGAGAAAATGACCATATGCAGAAAACCCGTATTGCTGTTTGCACCAATTCAGAGTTAAAGATCGGGTTTTCCTGGGGAAAGCAGGGGGTGGGGGAAGTGCTCAGGCATGGACCAGGAAAGCACTTTCTGATATGCCTAGAAAGTGCATATCATGCATACATATTATGGAACATACAAATCACAATGAAATAAAATATCTGAAAAATACATTGCTCCTTCTCTGAACGTATCCGAGAGCAGACCCTGTAAGTATCCTATTTTTCAGGGACAGTCCTGGATTTACAAAAGCTGTCCCGGTTTCTGATACGATCCTGGAATGTCCTGCTTTTCCTTAGAATGTCCCTATTTTCATCAGAGAAATGTTGGAGGGTATGGACCTGTGCCTAAAAAGTGGAGGGCAAAAAGTGTGGAGAAGTCCAAACAGTACATATTGTAGAATATACTAAACAGCAATAAAATTAAAGCCCTGAAAAATACACTGCTCCCTTCTGAATGTATTTGAGAGTAGAAACTGGACGTTGCTGGATGTTGTACCACACTATAATCTCTTCCTCTCACCAACAAAATCTGAAATAGTCCTCTTATCTATTCCCATTGAAAGCTTCTCTTCATAGACATCTGGAGGCAATTCTTAATCACCACTGGCACTAGGCATGTGGCTTTTGCAATGCTGCCATACAGGACTACTAACCCAGTTTGTAATCTTGGTACATGTACCCTTAACCCCAGGTGTAATGGGAAAGTGGAGAATGTGGGCGTAAAGGCACTTATCAGGAAGCAGTTCGTAATTGCTCATGCTGAAGTTCATTCAGTACTTTTCTCTTCAGGTGAAGCGAGCCTTTTTTTGTCTGATCATCCCTAAAGAAGTTCAGGTCACACCCACACTATGCGTTGCATAGTTCTACTCCGAGCAGACAGACTGAAGTTTACACATGACTAACTTAGGTCCATTAATTTCAACGGGCCGACTCTTGAGTAGAACACAATAGGCTACAACCCCATACATTTAAAGCATCCTGAATTTTTGCCTTGCACAGTGTGCCACTGAAATTTGAAAGACCAAAGCCCGCTTCTGCAGTAGGTGTAATATTTTTTCAATTTTGGGTCACCACCATAGCCAACGTAGCCAATGTGAGAGTGGCAATACTTTTGTCGGCATCTGTCTCGAGAGACAACGGAGTGCGCCTCTGGGGTGAAGTCTAACTGCTGCATTAATAGCACCAAAGTGACTTCACTGGGGTGCAAGCCTGGGCAGTGGGTACGGGGGTCCTGGGCCTCCCAGACAACAAGACCTCCCCCCCCCTCACTGATTCATTCCAAAGGAAAGCAGAGCAATACATTGAGCACCAGCTGGGCTGCAGGAGTTGCTGGAAGGAGGCTTAGGAGTCCAACAACAGCAGTGGGCCTTTTCCTGTCTCTGCTCTTCCCATAGGGATTGAGTTGGCCACTGTGAAGAGGAGGAGGAGGATGGTGGTGGCGGCGATGAATAGATGAGCATTTGACCTGATGCCCCAGGGCTCTTCTCACGCTGCCAGTCTCCTGCCCCTCCTAATATGGGCAACTAGCCAAACCAACTGGATCATGGAAAGTTGCTGCTGTTTCTCGCAGCATTGCGCAAAAGGAAGCTGCATGGTTTGCATGCTGGGCAACACACTGATTCATTGTGACAGGAAAGAACAGCTGTTCGATTTATGAGATTAAATTCCTTTTTGAACTTTTTTTTTTAAAGGATGAAGTAGCATGGCTGCAGGCAAGCAAAATCCCAATCAGGTGGAGTAACACGCTTCCCCTCCCCCTGACACAGCATGTCAGGGGAAATAATTTACAACAAAAGCCTGGTTTTTCCTTACTCATGACTAACAGGAGTAAACAAAAAGGTGCAACTCCCACCAAATGCACCCCACGCAAAACTGAGGGGCACGGAGTTCACAGGTACAGTTAACATTTCCCCTTTAATTCATTGACTCACATCCGTTAAAAAAAAACACCAACCCACTCTTTTTGTCCCTTCCGCAGCGCCATCCCTCCAGCGCGCTCGCTCGCAGCGTCATGCATTGTAAATGATGAGGGAGGCGCGGCCGCCGCCACTTCGCTCTGATTGGGTACTCCCTCCCCAAGGCGGCCTCGCCATTGGTTGAGGAAACACGGGCACACACGCCTCCCTTGCTTGAGGCGCTGCGGGTGAAGCCGAAGCGGAAGGAGAAATGAGAAGGGCTGGCGTTGCCATAGCGGCGGCGAAGAGGGCGGTGGGGAAAAGGCAGCGGCGGAGGGAAGGGGACCCGGAAGAGCAAAGGATTGTGGGTAACCCCCTTCCAGAAAACGAGCTTGGGATAATTTGCATGGGCGGAGGGTGGAGTTGGGGTTATTCAGAAGCTGAAAAGTGTGACTAATTTGTCCCCTAGCCCCCAAGTTATGGGTTAGGAGGTTCTGGGTAATTTACCATTGTCTCACTTCCCTTTCTCCCGCAGTGGATTCTGGGTGGTTGGCCCCTGTGACGCAAGGGGTTACGGGTAACCGCCTGGCCCTTGGGACTTTGGCTCAGTCCAAGTTTTTCAAGCCCGGCTCTCAGCCTGTATCTTGGGGGTGCACTCTTAACTTTTGACCTCTGCTATGGTTCTCTGGCTGGAAGTGAGGATATGGACAGCTTCAGCTTCCGCCTTCCCTTGCGCTGCAGGCTGCAAGCGCTGCTTCCGTGTAACCACAGAGAAGTTGCATCATCCTTTGCATCTCGCTGCCTTTCTGTTTCTCTCAACAAAAACAACAGCACTGCCCCAAACGAAACGAGGCCACTGGCACAACTCTTGCTAGCTCTAGGTACAACCCATGTGTGTGGGCTGACTTTCCAGCTGAAGTTTTAGTGTACATCAAGGATGTTGATGATGATGATAATCAATAATAATTTATTATTTATACCCTGTCCACCTGGCTGGGTTTCCCATGGGGTAACCTGTGGGTAGGGGTGCCAAGTTATTCACATGAACCTGCTCCCATGCCTTTTAACTTGCAGCCTGAAATCACCGTTTCCGGAATGATTTATTCATTCATTTCTCCCCATGTTAGGAATTAACACTTAGCCAGTTTAATTAGGGCAAGCCAAGCTTCTGCTTGAAGGTTCAGGAGCAAGGTTTATTAAAAAAAGAAGAAGCAGCTGGCAACCAAACTGGGTGCCAGTAGCACATTTCTTCCTATCTGACTGGAGTTATTGTCGACAAAGAAACAGGTGCCACTGGTCCAATTTTGCTTTGCCTTGCGGCAGTTTAGAGTTTAGAGTAAACAGCCATTAGGGCATGTGTTTTACATGCACAGTCTTATCTTTGTAGTATGAAAAAGTAACCATTGTCAATCTTCAGAGAAGTTCACCCAGAGCATCCTTTGTGAGGTAAATTCAGAGTAGTCACTCATGGAGAGATGCAGTGGGCAGCGTCTGAGGACTAGTAATTCTGCCACATTTCTGCACTGAGAGTGATTGAACAATTTAATTGCGCTCACTATAGAGATACAGAAGATTACTCACCTCCTGCAAAGGCTGTTTGGAAGGAGGCAGGACCTGAAGAGTGTCATGCAGAGGTGCAGTAGGCAACCTCCTCTGAAGCCCTGTTTAGGGAAGTTTTTAATGACTGATGTTTTAATGTATTTTTAATCTTCTGTTGGAAGCCACCCAGAGTGGCTGGGGACATAGCTGCCAAGTTTTCGCTTTTCTCGCGAGGAAGCCTATTCAGCATAAGGGAAAATCCCTGTAAAAAAGGGATAACTTGGCAGCTATGGCTGGGGAAACCCAGCCAGATGGGCGGGGTAGAAATAATAAATAGTTGTTATTATTATTATTATTATTATTATTATTATTATTAATTTTATATTTTGGTTCCCAATTGATGAAAAAAATTAATGTATTTTTCACAGCACACTAGCAATTACAGCAACTAGTTTAGGAACTGCTGCATTGGAGCAGTTTTTATGGGGGAATATGTGGCGCTGTGGTGTAAATCACTGAGCCTAGGGCTTGCCGATCGGAAGGTCGGCGGTTCGAATCCCCGCGGCGGGGTGAACTCCCATTGTTTGGTCCCAGCTCCTGCCAACCTAGCAGTTCAAAAGCACGTCAAAGTGCAAGTAGATAAATAGGTACTGCTGTGGCGGGAAGGTAAACGGCGTTTCTGTGTGCTGCTCTGCTTTCGCCAGAAACGGCTTAGTCATGCTGGCCACATGACCCGGAGAAACTGTTTGTGGACAAACGTTGGCTCCCTCGGCCAGTAAAGCCAGATGAGTGCCGCAACCCCAGAGTCGTTCGCGACTGGGCTTAACTGTCAGGGGTCCTTTACCTTTATGTTTATCTTGAAAGCTGCAGTTTGTCGGTTACTGTCCTATGCTTTGGTCCGTATTAGAGATTGTGTTTATAGCAGGCATTATGTTAACTTCTCTAGCATGCTTGCATTGCACAGGTAGTGGAAAGTTCTGTCTTCTTGAATTCCTTTCTTTGCCTTACAGGTAAACCTCCACCATGAATTTTGAAGGTCTTGACCCAGCCCTCGCAGAGTATGTACCTGCCCTGCATCCTGCTCTGGATCCGCACCTCAATGCTAGCCTACTACAGAATGTGGAGCTGGATCCAGAGGGGGTGCCATTGGAGGGCATCCCTGTGCCTGACTCAGTGCATATCATGGAGGGCATGTACTCGGAGCTCCACACTGTTGTCTCTGAAGTGGGCGTTCCTGTCTCCTTCTCACACTTTGACCTACATGAAGAAATGCTCTGGGTTGGGAATCATGGGGTAAGGGATTCCCATTACATGTCAGTGATGATCAAGAGCGTTATACAATATACTGGATCATTCATTGAGGAGGGTTGGGATTCATGATATGATCTAACTCCTGCAAGCTGATTTCAGCTCCACTGAGGAAGGCTACCCACAGCTAGCTTTCTTTTTTTTAATTAAGTGTATATCCTATCCTCAAGGAGATCAGCACTATCAGGAAAGACACAAGTTGTCCACCTGTGTCTTTAAGACCGTGGTTCTCAATGTGGGGCACATGTCCCTCAGGGGGGCAATTTGATTTTTAAGGGGGGCAATTCAAGAATGAGTTAACAGTGAATGGCTTTTTAGGCTTCCTCCATGTGAATAGGAGTTCACTTTTTTGAATAATAAGAATGATATGTCACAGGTGGGTGGGATCTGGATGGCCAAAAAAAGGTTGGGAACCACTGCTTTGAGGCGTAAGATGCCTCTCGGTGTACTAGTTCTAATCTCACGGTGGTGTTTTAAAAAAATAATAATGAATGAAACAATGAAATGAGTGTATATGGCACATTCAGATTCCTTTATAATATATAATAATTCCTTTATAATATATAATAATTCCTTTATAATATATAATAACATGAAATGCATATTAATTATCTGTGGTAAAAAGAAGTGTTTGATATCTGGAGAGTACTTATTAATAAGCTTTTTATTATGAAATGGTTTGACCTTTCATAGGTGACAACAACATAATTCTTCAGATACTAAGTTCGAACTGAGAAAGTCAAAGTGAAAAGTCATTTTAAAAGCTGAGCAAGAGAAACCATTCTAAAGTTTTTGAAGTGATGGTAGTTATACAGAGTCTTTATAATGTGCAAAGAAATTGTGGCCTTTCTTAAGCCCCAAATTGCCAGAATCAAATTTCTATATGAACCCCTGTTAAGCATTTCTCGAGATGTATAGCACCGTCTTTGCAGGAGATTACAATAATTGGCAACTGGTTTCTTAGTGTTTCTTGCTCTTGTGACTATGTCCTAAGAATAAATTTATTTGTCTTATGTAAACTGCCGGTGATCATTTTATAGAAGTACACCATATTGGTAGACTTGGGGGAATGTGTCATGTATGTAATGGGCAGGTACCATTGGGTCCATACACAACATTATTTTTATCATGCTTGTTATTTTATATTTTAGACTCCGTTGATATTTTACTTGGAGTTTTGCAGTTGTCTATGTATTTTATTGGCAATGGATTATTACCTGTTCTGGGATTATCTTGTATGATGGAGAGGTGAGATAAATTTATTTACAGGGAATGTCCATTTTGTGTGCACCAAGGCATGGGCGACTGCCGACACATGCAAGCTTTTGGCCTCAGAAGAGGGCGGGAGCAGAACACACTGATGCGTACATTGTCCCAGAAAACAAACCCCACACAAACAGGGAGTTGCCTTTACTTAAAACATTTCTACAGTATGTTGATAAAAGGCTGGTTACAGGTAGGTAGCCGTGTTGGTCTGGATCGAAGTAAAATAAAGAAGAAGTGTAGGTATCTGAAGAAGTGTGCATGCACACGAAAGCTCATACCAAAATAAAAACTTAGTTGGTCTTTAAGGTGCTACTGAAGGAATTGATAAAAGGCCATAGTGACATTTAAGGAAGTTGCTGTGAGGAGTAGTTTCAGGTTAGTTATCTATATGATGGCAAAGGTTGGTTTGCCTTCTGTAGTTTCTCTGAGGCAAACCTCAAGAATAGAACAGAATTCCCTTGTGAAGACTTGTAACCCCCTTAATTGTGTACAGTCAAATCTTGGTTGTCGAATGTAATCCGTTCCAGAAGCCTGTTCGGCTTCTGGAACGTTTGACAACCGAGGCACGGCTTCCTATTGGTTGCAAGAGCTTCCTGCACTCAATAATAATAATAATAATTAATAATAATAATTTTATTATTTATACCCCACCCATCAGGTTTCCTCAGCCATTCTGGGTGGCTCCCAACAGAACACTAAAAACACAATAAACATCAAACATTAAAAACTTCCCTAAACAGGGCTGCCTTCAGATGTCTTCTATAAGTCAGATAGTTGTTTATTTTCTTGACATCTGATGGGAGGGCGTTCTATGGGTCGGGTGCCACTACCAAGAAGGCCCTCTGCCTGGTTCCCTGTAACCTCACTTCCCACAGCAAGAGAACTGAAGCGGAAGCAGTGTTGGATGTTTGGCTTCCGAAAAACGTTCCAAAACCAGAGCATTTACTTCCAGGTTTTCAGTGTTCGGGAGCCGAAAGTTCCAAAACGGAGCTGTTCAGGAACCAAGGTTTGACTCTACATTCGGTAATAACCAGATGTATTTTCTTTTGTTACTCGTGCTGCTTATTGTCGTACTGTAGTTGTATTCTGGTAAGTCAAAGATTCCTTTGTAACGCTCAGTGTTATATTCAACAGAAATAGGGCTTGTTCAGTGGAGAAGGTAAACTGTGGTTGGGGGGGGGGAGTAGAAGAAGGAGCCAGAAGGTCTCATAAATATTAAAATGAGCTGGCTACATACAGGATACGGTAGGTTACAGGTCAAATTAGATGTGAGGGTGACTTGAGTTGCCTCCCTCTTTTTCAGGGCCATTCCACTTCTTTCTTCGGTCCAGCCCTGGAACGCTACTCTTCCTTCCAGGTGCATAGTAGTGATGACATTCGACAGATCCAGAGCCTAGAGAATGGGGTACTCTTCTTGACCAAAAACAACCTCAAATACATGTCCAGAGGGGGACTTATAATCTTCGATTACCTGTAAGTGCCTTCTGCTGGGTGTGTGGTGGTCTGAGCATTTTTGGAAAGCTGTGAGATAGCCATTGTGGGGCCCTGCCCAGTCTTTGGTCTCTGTGTAGAGTTTACTTGGAAGAATGCCAGTTATACCCTTGGGAATATTATGAAAACTATGTACCTACAGTCACACATCTGGTGTGGGAAGCTGTGTGAGATGTGCACAACTCGCAGGTTTTAATTATTTGGTATACTCCAGGGCAAGCTTGAGAAGAGGGCTTTGATGTCATATCCTGTTATTCCTCATGAAGCATGTGGACGTGCTTCAGTGTAGTATTTCCTGCTTCCTTTATAAAAATTATTGCTTGAGGACTTCTAGGTGGGAAATTTGCATCAATATAGTTTAGCCACCTACTTTTTCCTGGAATGGTCCCCAAAGGTTTCATGATGCAAGATTCTGATGTCACTTTGATTTACTTCGTGAGCTCACATGTAGCAATGACTGAATGGAAAATACTAGGTCGGCATTGGTTCTCACAGTTCCTCTTTCTCCTCCTCTAGCATGGATGAGAGTGAGGACATGCACAGTCTGCTACTCACCGATCCCAGCACTTTGCTTGTTGGGGGGCTCACCAACCATGTGCTAGAGGTAGACCTCAATACAGTCCAAGAAACCCAGAAGGTAACATGCGCTTCTCCCATATCTGACCCTAATACGTTGCATTGATTCTGATTACTCAGAACCAGAGATGTTGTGGTTTTATCATGTTAAGCTTACACAAAGATGAGCAGGAATCTCCACTGGATAACAAAATGACTGGTTTAATCTTAAACAAATTGTAACTCTGGAGTAGAATGACAGGAGGAGATCTTGTTCCTCGTTGTGATGATGTATCCAAGTAGCCTTGGCTCCTGTTATACCCAATCCAAAATAGATGCTTTGGAGATAGAATAATAATATTAATGTTTTTGTCACCAGAATTTTGATTTAACATAAAAGAAACAGGTTGAAGCCAAAAGTTTGAAAGTTCAAACAGAAAGTGAAATGACAACATTCCTATTTCTGACCTCATGAAAACAGCAATCTCTAAAATGTATTAACTTTCCCATTTTTTTAATTCTTCAGGGGGGGAAATGTTGCAACACTTCTATAGGTTTCCCTAATAATATCATTTTTTTAAAGTGGTGCTTCTCAGCATAATAGTGTGTATGAAATTAATGTAAGTTTTTTATGTAACAAAAATTGTAGAACCTTTCCATAGTTTTATCTGGATGTACTGGATCAATAGATGGATATAAAGATACGGACACATTTCTTGATCTTGTTTGTATGTAGTGCTATAATAATAACGTTTTGTTACTTATTCCTCACCCATCCGATTGGGTTGCTCCAAAGCAACTTCCAAAATAATATAAAAGCACAGTTGGCCATCAAACATTAAAAACTTCCTGATGCAGGATTGCCTTCAGATGTCTTCAGAAAGTTGTGTAATTGTTTATTTCTTTGACATCTGATGAGAGGGCATTCCACAGGGCGGGCGCCACTACCAAGAAGGCCCTCTGCCTGGTTCCCTGAAGCTTCACTGCTTGCAGTGAGGGAACTGCCAGAAGGCCCTTAGAGCTGGACCTCAGTTTTTTATTGTAGCCTTAATCTTTATGATAGGGACCCAGGTGGCGCTGTGGGTTAAACCACTGAGCCTAGGGCTTGCTGATCAGAAGGTCGGCGGTTCAAATCCCTGTGACGGGGTGAGCTCCTGTTGCTTGGTCCCAGCTCCTGCCAACCTAGCAGTTCGAAAGAACGTCAAAATGCAAGTAGATAAATAGGAACCGCTACAGCGGGAAGGTAAACGGCATTTCCGTGTGCTGCTCTGGTTTGCCAGAAGTGGCTTTGTCATGCTGGCCACATGACCTGGAAGCTATACGCCGGCTCCCTCGGCCAATAATGCGAGATGAGCGCGCAACCCCAGAGTCGGTCACGACTGGACCTAATGGTCAGGGGTCCCTTTACCTTTACCTTTAATCTTTATGATAGAAGAAAGCTGCATGCCATGTTTTGTTTTTGCAAAACAAAGGCATTGCCACTGAATTATTTTTATTTTTCCTTATATTGTCATTCAGGTTGTTTTGTTTTTTAAGCAAACATAAACTTACTTCTTCCTTTGGTGCTGGGTGGTAAATAATAGCCATTCACCACTTGGCAGTTCCACCCTTTCCCCCTGAACAATGTAGCAGCTGTATATTCATAGTGTTGTGCTTTGCCTCTATCCAGATCTTAATCCTACTTTTTATGTCTCTATTTTAGTACACAGTGGAAGTGCCTGGGGTCACTATCATGAGACAGTCGAACCGTTTCTTCTTCTGTGGCCACACATCAGGAAAGGTAACACTGTGCATCTTATCACCTCCACACACACACACACACACACACACACACACACACACACAAATGTTTGAAAGCTATAGGCACTCCAGTAACACAGTGAGTTTGCGCCTTATGAAAATCAGTTCTTTTTCCCTTTAAAAATGAAGCAAGACATTCCAGTGCCAAACCTTCCACATATGTTGGTTTGACATAATGAATTTGGGCTTGGAGTATTTTTAACATTTTTTAAATGGGTAGGAATCTGTATGGATGGGTTACGCTTCACACAGAGTCTGATCGTTATATTTGAACTCGGGGAGCAGCTTTTATTCCCCAAGTAAGATTGACTGGTGTTTGGAGTTGACAAACCGCATTCTGTCTTCACACAACATGACAAGTCATACTGTGGCTTAATTGTGCCATGTGCAAAACCTGAGTGATGTGCAAAGGAGGTCTCTGACTTTACAGGAGGAACACAGAGAGAAAGATGCCCAGTTAATTCACTCGATGCCATTCTATTCCTTTCTCTCGTGGTGCTTTTAAATCAGATATATTAGGGTGTCTTCTGTTCCTTCCTCAGGTTTCCTTGCGTGATCTCCGCACTTTTGCTGTGGAGCATGAGTTTGATGCCTACTCTGGTAGTCTGTCAGATTTTGATGTCCACGGCAACCTGCTGGTGACCTGTGGCTTCTCCAGCCGAATGAATGGCCTAGCCTGCGATCGCTTCCTCAAGGTGTATGACCTGCGTATGCTGCGAGCCATCACACCTCTGCAGGTCCACATTGACCCCCTGTTTCTGAAGTTCATTCCTACATACACATCTCGCCTTGCCATCATCTCCCAGACAGGTAGGTAGCTAGACCACAGAGGCCCTGTGGCCTCACCTTCTGCTTTGGATGTGCTTGGACTTCAGAGTCCTGTCCCATTTGAATCTAGCCACCTTCAAGAGATGCCCACAGTGTGAAGCATCAAGTCATGCTCAGGACAGTTTGCAGAGAAACCACGCATCTGATTTGCTCTTCCCTTCTAGGTCAGTGTCAGTTCTGCGAACCCACCGGACTGGCCAATCCGGCTGACATCTTCCACGTCAATACCGTGGGCCAGCTGATCATGAGCTTTGATGTGTCTGCCAGCAAACAAGCCATGGTTTTTGGAGACTCCGAGGGCTGTGTCCACCTGTGGACTGACTCGCCCGAGATCACCTTCAATGCCTACTCTCGGGAGACTGACTTTGCCTTGCCTTGCATTGTGGACACCTTGCCCCACCTTGACTGGAACCAGGACCTCATGCCTCTGTCACTTATACCTGTGCCGTTGACCACCGAGACCTTGCTGTCAGATTGGCCAGTTTCTAACTCTGCCCCTGCTCCCAGGTAGTTCTTTAGAATAGGAAATCTAAAGAGAAGTACAGACCTTTAGGGTGTAGGGGTGGGAAACTGCAGAACTGGGGGCCAAATGAGAGCCTCTGTCTGGCTCTCAGTACTCTCCCCAGGCCAGACTCCTTTCTAACTTGGTACTCTCCTTAAGTCCTCTTTTGTCTGGATGTAATGTGTCCTCGAGCTCTAATAATGCCTGTTGCCTGGATGGGCAATAGAGAGAGGAGTGTGTGCAGAAACTAGCCTTCTGTACAAAGGTAAAATTCACATTTGTTTCTCTGCCCACTTTTACTACTTGCCCCTCCCACCACCATCATGTGGACCCTGGAAGTTCTCAGGCTGCAAAAGGTCCCCCACTCCCGCTTTCTTGGGTGGTTGTTTGAGTGTTCTTGGTGGTTTCCTTTCTTCTATCCTGCTCCTTGTTGATATCGGACTGTAATTTAATTACCGTACTTTGTTCTTTTAAATTACAGTGGTACCTTGGTTCTCAAACGTAATCTGTTCCAGGAGTCTGTTTGACTCCTGAAACCATTTGAAAACCAAGGCTCAGCTTCCGATTGGCTGCAGGAGCTTCCTGCACTCAAGCAGAAGCCATGCCGGATGTTCGGCTTCCGAAAAACGTTCACAAACCGGAACACTTATTTGCAGCGTTCGGGAGCCAATTTGTTCGGCAACTAAGACATTTGGGAACCAAGGTCCCACTGTAATGGACATTGCATGTTATTCTGTATTTAAAAAGGTAAAGGGATCCCTGACCGTTAGGTTCAGTCGTGGACGACTCTGGGGTTGCGGTGCTCATGGCTCTGTGGTTTAGACCACAGCGCCACCCGCATCCCACTTATTCTGTATTTACCCCTCTTGGGAGGGACATGAGATTCCTTTCAGAGTCTGGTAACATTAGCATCCAGTAATAGAGGTAGGGGATTTTTAATTCTTACAATACCTGGGATCCCACAGCTCCCCAAATAAATGACTGCAACTCCTGGGGAGTACACTGTCAAACGGGATCAGAAAGCGTTGTCTGAGCCACAGTTTGTTTTGTAGACGAGCCCCAGCAGTTGACCCCGAGATCCTTCGTGCCATGAAGAAAGTTGGCTTCATTGGATATGCTCCAAACCCCAGGAACAAGCTCCGAAACCAGGTAGCTAGTTGGCCGTCTGTCACTTTTGTGCCTGTTGAACACCTTGAGAGTTGTAGTTCTTGGGTGATGGTATAGGTATTGTGGTGATGGTGATGGTAATATGTATTGTTAAAGATCTTGTTTACTCCAAAAGGGCTTGTGGTTTAGGGTGTGGCTGGGGAACTGATGTCTTCATCTGAATTCTGAATATGTTTCCTTTAGATTTGTAATGCCACAGAATATGCTGTTTTTTTTGTTTTTGTTAAGGAAGGTTGATGCCTTTACAGGTAGATCCTGTTGGCTATAGCTTAGCTTAAGAACCAGCACATCCTGTAACCTCACGTAACCTGAAATTTAAAATGCTGCTTTAGAAGTCTGCTACTTTAGAAGTAGATGCCAGCTAACAACTTGATTGCCAATTTGCTTTTGCCTCATAGGGTGAGAGGCAGCTCCATGTGTTGTGTTGTTTGTGTCACTTACATGGATGTGCATTTTGGAGCCAACATGGTGAGAAAAAGCCAGCTAGCAGCCTTAGGATCATAGAATTGTAGAGTTGGAAGTGACCCTGAGGATCATCTAGTCCAGGCATTCCCAACCTTTGGCCCTCCAGATGTTTTGGACTACAGTTCCCATCTGTAGTTCCCACTGGTCCTGTTAGCTAGGGATCATGGGAGTTGTAGGCCAAAACATCTGGAGGGCTGCAAGTTGGGGGTGCCTGATCTAGCCCATGGGTAGGCAACCTAAGGCCCGGGGGCCAGATCCGCCTCATTTGCCTTCTAAATCCGGACGGTCCAGGAATCAGCGTGTTTTTACATGAGTAGAATGTGTTCTTTTATTTAAAATGCATCTCTGGGTTATTTGTGGGGCATAAGAAATTTGTCCCCCCCCCCAAAAAAAAATATAGTCCGCCCTTCCCAAGGTCTGAGGGACAGTGGACTGGCCCCCTGCTGAAAAAGTTTGCTGCTCCCTGATCAGTCCAACCCCCTGCAATGCAGGACTATGCAGCTGCCCCATTCAGGGATCGAACCTGCAACCTTGGCATTATCGGTACCACGCTCTAACCAACTGAGCTATCCAGGCTCCTTTGTGTGTTTTAGGTTCAAACAGGGTACATGTGGTGTTTTTCACATGCTCCTACTTCTCTTCTGATATCTGAGGGTAGCTCATTCTGATATTAGAAAGTCAAAAATTGGAATGGTTACGGTGCAAAATCTCTGTGGATTGGCATCCCACTGTCTTTTTTCAGATTCCCTATCGACTGAAAGAGCTAGACAATGAGTTTGATAATTTCAGCCAGGTCCCTGAATCCCCCATTGGACGGGAAGAGGAACCGCATATCTACATGGTGGCAAAGAAATACAGGAAGGTTGGTGTTTAAACTCTTGCCAGGGTGTTGGATATTTTGCAGAGGAAGGTATGAACGAATATATATTTGATATATAATGGAAGGAATTCAGCATTGTACTACGTCGATCTTTCCACCAGGGCAAGCATTTCAGCTTACAGACAGAACAATTCCCCCTCTTCTTTCCCTGCATTCTGTTCCAGGGGTTCTCCCGATCCCATTGAGCCAATTTTGTGGGGTACATGAGGTGAGGGGGGGGGAACCCTATTGTACAAGTAGAAGTCTTTATGGTGGTCTTCTGCTGATGGGACTCCTTAGTTAAAGCCTGCCCAATATCTACAGAGGGAGATATCTACAAGAAGGCAGCATGAAAGGCCATGCACTTTGAAGCCAGCCTTATAAATTCCCATTCCATCCCAGCACAAATTAGACTATGGTAGAACAGTCCTCTCTCTTGCATAATGAAAGCTTGCCAGACCAGGGTGCGTAGAAGTCTTGCTCACAGCCTGCTCCTTTGTGAGGCAGATTGCCTCATGTTGCGATCTGTGGAGCAAGAAAAGCGAATGGGGATTTTCATATTACTTACGCCACCTCCATTTGTGGGTTTGAGTCACATGAGAACAGCCCCGAAATCTGCATTACAATCTTGGCTTCTGGGCAGATTAAGATCTCAAGAGAATCGGATGAGCTCGTGCAGGTTCCTTGCGGAGGTGCAGGTGTGCCAAAAACAAAGAGCCTTTGAACAGTTTCGCTTGGACTGTGGTTCTCGTCCTCATGCTGGCATGTCAAGTAAATGTTTGTTCCGGTGTATTTATGTAAACAATATCCTTGTTGTACAATTATATTTTCTTACCTGATTTAGGTCACAATTAAATATTCCAAGTTGGGCTTGGAGGACTTTGACTTCAAACATTACAACAAGACTCTCTTTGCTGGCCTAGAGCCCCATATTCCGAATTCCTACTGCAACTGCATGATCCAGGTGGGTGCAAAGTTGCTTTCGCTCAGTGATGCATTGCCTCCGCCTCCCTGTGATAACCTCGGTCTCATCTACCCATCGTCCTTTCTCCAGGTCCTGTATTTCCTAGAGCCGGTGCGCTGCCTGGTCCAGAACCACTTGTGCCAGAAAGAGTTCTGCCTGAGCTGTGAGCTGGGCTTCCTATTCCACATGTTGGATTTGTCCAGGGGAGACCCTTGTCAGGTAAAAATAGGCAAATGGAAGGCACTGTGCAGAATCCTAACATCTTTCATAGGATGCTATTTGGAGTAGAGGTGTCTATTCAGAGTCATAGGCAGGAAAACCTGCCTCGATTAGCATTATTTTTTTCCTGGCAAGGATGTGGGCAAACAGGTGGGTGGAAGGAGGGGCTGCCTGTGCTGGGATGAACCATTGATGATGATGATGATGATGATGATATTATTAATTATTATTTATACCCTGCCCATCTGGCTGTGTTTCCCCAGCCACTCTAGGCAGCTCCCAACAGAATATTAAAAACATGATAAAACATCAAACATAAAAAACTTCCCTAAGCAGGGCTACCTTCAGATGTCTTCTAAAAGTCAGAAAGTTGTTTATTTCCTTGACATCTCATGGCAGGGCATTCCACAGGGCGGGCGCCACTACCAAGAAGGCCCTCTGCCTGGTTCCCTGTAGCTTCACTTCTCACAGTGAGGGAACCGCCAGAAGGCCCTCGGAGCTGGACCTCAGTGTCCGGGCTGAACAATGGGGGTGGAGACATTCCTTCAGGTATGCTGGGCCAAGGCCCAGCCAAGACACGTGTGTAGCTGTGGAGCACTGTTGAGAGATGGGGGCAGAAATGTGACTCACACTCTTCCATCTTTCTGCTGTACTGAAGTGCAGGCCAGTTGCATGTGGGGGCAGCCCAGGGCAGCACTGCCATCCAAAGTAGCAACTCCCTTCGTGCTGGCTCATATCTATTGTTCTACAGAGCTGTATGGCAGAAATGGGGCTGTGGTCTCCTTGGGGTTGTAGCACAATCATGGTGTTAATTATCCCACCCCCGGTTCTCACAAAGAATTGAATGGGGCTGGTCTAAGGAGTGTGCTTCACATACCCTGCCAGAAATTCCCATCTGGCCTTGGCTGGTTGCCCCAGGCTTTAGAAGGAAGTTGAGAAGCACTGCCGACTCCTTCTCCCAAGTCTTATTCTATGAGCTGATCAGAAAATGTGCCTCTGTGTAGTCATTTTCTGCTCCGTGCTCTATGCCCCTACTCATAAGTACGATACCCTTTCTCTTGAGGAGGGCTCTCACAACTTATGAATGGAATGCTTACAAATGTAGACTTTGGATAAATATGACATTGTATTGGACAAGTTTATACAAAATGTAGTAGGCTATTAATATTTACATACGTATTAGGATAATATCAAATTTATATAAGAACGTATGGTTTAGGGTATTTTCTCATATATTGCATGTATTCCTAGATTCACATTTTTGTGCCTTTTCATTTTTTTTATTTGCATCACTTTATTTCTTTATAATTGAAAACTTTTCAATGAGAGATTACAGTCGCACCTTGGTTGCTGAACGCCTTGGAACTCATACATTTCGGCTCCCGAAAACCGGAAGCGAGTGTTTGAGCCAATCAGGAGCCGCTCTTTGGCTTCTGAACGTTTTGGAAGTCGAATGGACTTCCGGAACGGATTCTGTTCGACTTCCAACGTACCAAAAAATAGAAACAAAAGAAAAAAACGAGTAGGCCTTAGTCCCCAAACAGACTACAATGACTTATCCTGGGCTGAGGGAGTGTGTTAGGCCTTTGAGCTCATCATGCCATGCTCCTCCTGCCCTGTGGCAGCTTTCAGAACAGCACAGCTGCCTGCCACTACTATCCGTGAGCTACTATGCCTCTTGACACTCACCCGACTAGTCCCCCACCTCCTTTGCCCAGCTTGCATTTTGTTCTTACGTTCATGAGTGAGTGCGCATGCGCAAATGCGTTCCAAGCCTGTTGTGCCTGTGAGGAGGCATAGAAGAACACTTTGGAGCTCACTTCTTCAGGGTTTTGGTTGGGCTAGAGCGCACCCAGTATTTTATTTTATTTTTTAAAAAAACAAGGCCATTTCCTTCATTTCAGGGCAGCAACTTCCTCCGCGCCTTCCGCACCATTCCGGAGGCAGCTGCTTTGGGGCTGATCCTGGCAGACTCTGACGAGGCTACAGGGAAAGTGAATCTAGGCCGTTTGGTTCAGAGCTGGAATCGCTTCATTCTGACCCAGCTCCATCAGGAAACTCAAGAGCAGGAGGGACCTCAGGCTTACCGGGGCATTGGCAGCAGGTAACGGTCATGTCCCTTTTTTTTTTACCTCTTGGGAATTTTTGAGAACCTGCATGCCTCTTTGTTCTGCTTCCTCTCCTAGGTCTAACTTGGTTTAAAGTATATTTCCAAATGGTTTCAGTCTGTCCTGTTCTGACCTCAGATACAGACTATGCCCTAACGCAGGTGAGCACAGCCAAAGTTATGGTTGAGCACCCTGATGAGGTTTACCCTATGTATCATCCTCTGCTTTCAATCCCCTTCTCCCCCAGCTGGCAGAAATCTCCTTTCTAGTAGACACTAAAGCTGTGTTCCCCTTCTCATTCCTCCTGTTGGCTCTCTTGCCGTCGATTCTGTTTGAGAGGAAGAAGGGTGTTCCCTTATTTTCCTCCCCAAACCAACCTTCCCATCAACCATGCATGAGAGAGAAGGCCATGACTACCTGTGACAGAAATAAGGCACACATGCGCAGAGGGTGTACCTGGGTTATGCTGAATTAAACTACAGTGGTGCCTTGACTTACGAATTTAATCCGTTCTGAAGGCACCTTTGTAGGTCGAAAAATTTGTAAATCGAAAAATGCCATTGGAAACGTGATTTCCCATAGGAATGCATTGGAAATTCATAAGTCGAAGCAACCCTATCTAAAAATTCGTAAGTCGAAAAATCCCTATCTAAAACCGCCGTGGTTTCCTTTCGGATGTCGAGACATTCGTAAGCACGCGGCCATTAGCCCTATTTGTAAGACGAAAAATTTGGTTGTCGGGTCGTTCGTAAGTCGAGGTACCACTGTGCTGTGTTTCTTTCCTATTCTAATTAATTCAAGAGGGTTCTGGAAGCTTCTCTGTATGAAAGAAATGAGCAGAAGGTTCAGGATGTTTGGGTTACAGTGGTACCTCCGGTTACGAACTTAATTCGTTCTGGAGGTCTGTTCTTAACCTGAAACCGTTCTAAACCTGAGGCGCGCTTTTGCTAATTTTCCTAGTTTTCCCTGACGTTTGGTAACAATTAAAAAACATAGGATATACATAATCAAGTTTAGAAAACTAATCGACATACAATCAATAAAATAGATACAGCTGGTCGGCCATTTGAAATCACGATTTCTCAGTGTTCCTGTCAGCTAATTGTGTCTAATTTTTTTATGTTATTCTGCACCCAATTCTCTTCAAAATGCCATTTAGAGCGCTTTTGTTGCAATTTTGCCCAGGTCAGTGTGTATATTAACCGGACTACATGTCCTGCTTGCAAGCTTCTCCAGAGGCTTCTGGCTGGCCTCTGTTGGAAGCAGGATACTGGGTTAGATAGGCCCTTGGTCTGATTCAGCAGCGTTGTTCTTCTCAAGTTACATGGTATTGCTACCAACTGCCACATTCCCTATATGGTTGTGTTTTCTGCCTGAAAAGGGTCAGGGCCCAACAATCCTAACTTAAAACTATGTTTGGAAGCTGTTGTCTTGTGAAGTACCTGGCAGAGGTGCTTCAGCATCGCCCTCCTAAATACTGAACCTGGCACTCTGCTGATCTCTCCTTGTCTCTGCTAGCAACTTCGGATCTTCAGGGGACTCGGTCATTGGGCAGCTTTTCAGCTGTGAAGTGGAGAACTGCAGCATGTGCCGCTGTGGCAAAGAGACGGTCCGCGTATCGTCCACGCTCCTCTTTACATTGTCCTACCCTGAGAGCAACGGTATGACTTTTAAGGGCTGGGAGAGCAGGGGTGGGGAAAGCAGAGTTGAAAGGAATGGGGGGATTGTTTCATTCTTTAAACCTGGGGCAGCAGGTGTGGGCTTGTTGCCTTTCAGCTGGTTCTTGTAAGCTTACGGGGCTGGAACAACTTGCCTGGAAAGGCACTGGCTAGGGTTCTCAAAATAGGAGCATCTGTAGAATGGTGCAGGGTTAGGGTTTTCTTCTACGTTCTTCCCTGGCTGGTTAGGTTTTCCTTCTTGATTGGATCTTTTTGGAAATTTAAAATCCCCTCCTTTTTTTCCCTTCCCTCCTTTTAAGATAAAATCAAGGATTATGAATTTGCTCAGATTTTGAAGCGAAGCATCTGTCTGGAACAGAACACCCAAGCCTGGTGCGAAAACTGCGAGAAATACCAACCCACGGTAAGCGGGGAGGGAACAGTTGCACAGAGCAAGCCAGTAGGAATGGACTACCTGGACCAGGGCTGCAGCGTTGATGCAGGGGGATCTAATGTATCTTGCAAGGCTGAATCAGCCAGCATGGGTCTGAGAACGCAAGCACTGCAGGGCACTTGGTAAGAGAACTGACCACCCCAAAGTCTCTATCAGTTTCCAGGTCTTCAGCTAGTACGGTCTCAGATGAAGCGTCCTTACACTTGGAAGTTTAAATTCTTAAGCTGATACCGCAGACGGGGCAAGAAGTTCCAGGGGGTAAATGTGATTTCATCTCCGCTCACTTCAGCCGTCAGCATCTTAGGAAACCTCTGGTGGTGCCATCTGTTAAAAAGCAGGAGATTATTAGATCAATTAGCATTCCTTGTGACTGCAAAAACTGTGTTTCTCAAACATGGGTCTCCAGCTGTTGTTGGACTACAACTCCCATCATCCCTAGCTAGCAGGTCAGGGATGGTGGGAGTTGTAGTCCCAGCAACAGCTGGAGGCCCAAATTTGGGAAGCACTGCTGTAAAATAAAGCCACGACAGTAGTACCAAGCATGAAGCCGTGTCACTTGTCCTTACATTGCACATCTTCTCTCTGCTGTTCAAGGTCCAGACCCGCAACATCCGCTGCCTGCCTGATGTTTTGGTCATTAACTGTGAAGTGAACAGCTCCAAGGAGGCAGAATTCTGGAAGATGCAAGCGGAGGTATAGGAGAGTTTCCATTCAGTTGCCTTTCGAGGGCACCCTTAAACCAGATCACTCAATACTTGTGATTGCTTCCCTGTGCACTGTGGGGGAGCAGGAGCAAGAGGCCACCGTACACACACACACACACACACACACGCCAACTGGCAGTGCCAACTCCCAACTTCACTGGTTGTTCGAATAAGGTCTATGTGCAGACAATCTAGCACATGCAAGCTCATGTCAAGGTTGCCTGTTTCCAAAATAAAATTTGGGAAATGAAACTCACAATCTGAGAATATCCTCTTGGGCCCTTGTTCAGATGTGAAACCCCATGTGAATGGCAAGAGGCTTTGAAGGCAGGGCAGATGTTCCCTGTGAGTGGGTTGGTGCTGTGGTCTAAAACCACTGAGCCTTTTGGGCTTGCCAATCAGAAGGTAAGCAGTTCAAATCCCATCAATGGGGTGAGCTCCCATTGCTCTGTCCCAGCTCCTGCCAACCTATCATTTTGAAAGCCTGCCAGTGCAAGTAGATAAATGGGTACTGCTGTGGCGGGAAGGTAAACGGCGTTTTCGTGCGCTCTGGTTTCCGTCACGCCAGAAGCGGGTTAGTCATGCTGGCCACATGACCCAGATGTCCCGTTGCGCCAGAAGCGGGTTAGTCATGCTGGCCACATGACCCAGAAAGCTGTCTGTGGGCAAATGGTGGCTCCCTCTGCCTGAAAGCGAGATGAGCACCGCACCCCATAGTCACCTTTCACTGGACTTAACCGTCCAGGGGTCCTTTACCTTTTACCTACCTTCTATTTGATACAGTATAACATTCCACCTGGCCCCTCATCTTCACCTGCTCTTGGAACTGGCATGAGGGTTTTGTGTTAAATGAAATCACTCGGCATTTGACTGTACTGTACATTTATTGAGATCTTTGAAATATAAGCAGTAGATTACTGAAAGAACTAACGACGAGGAAGCTTAGATAAAACATGTGTTGTGAAACTGCTAATCAAAAGAAGTAAAATACAAACATCAGGAATGGAGGGGTGGGAAGTCAAGAAGAAAGATTTTGTTGAAAAAGAAATCGGATACAATGATAAACTTTGTGGAATATTTTTGGAGACTTATTTAAAATGATATAGAAAAGAAATGTTTCTACTTTTAATTTACCTTTTATTTTCAGTATGCCTTTAAGAAGTTGATGATGAAGAAAGGTGGCCTGGAACTCCCCCAAAGCAGAGAAATACCTGTTGGGGAATGGTAAGCATTTATCATCTAGGTGTGGTTCCTAGAAAAAAAATCTCTACTTTTTTGTCTAGAAAAGCCTTCTTTTTTTGTTCTCTCCAATTCAGTGGAACATCATATTTAGGGTATCTAGAATTCTGTATAAACAACTTGCACAAAAGCTCAAACTGCATTGTATTGTATGAATCCTCCTGTTTGTGTGTTTTCTTGCCTTCCAGGAACGAATTGGGAATGGCAGAGGGAGGGCATTCTTATACCTCCATTGAAGAGCTGAAGAACATCTGGATTCCTTACTCTATCAAGATGAAGCTCTCCAAGAACAAGGAACTGGAGGTTTACAACTGGGATGAAAGCACAGAAGTATGTCATCACTTCTGGCAAGAAAGTCGCTCCATAGTGCCTGGTTTCTAAATGCTTTCTCGGGAACTCTGTGCAGTGCTCACTTTGATACAATTAAGGGCAGCCTCTCCAGGTGTGTCGAGGCTCCAGGTGTGCTACCTCAGTGCAGAATTATTTTAATTGTTGGATGGAAGAATGTAGAGCCAGTTTTGGCCCCTTCCTGTGCAATTGACATTCGATCTTTCAAGGCAGCGACTAACAGCTGATGTAGCAGCAGAGATTGTAAATTGCGCTCCTGCAACCTGTCTAGTGGCTCTTGCAGTTCAGAGGTTCTGCCTCTTGTGACTTCAAAAGTTTTGATTCAGCTCCTCAGTCGTATGAGGGAAGAGTGAAGGAGTTAGGTTTTAGCCCAGAGATAAGTGGACAGACATGGTAAGACTTAATATGTTGGGAATACTTTTGTAAAGCAGGTGAAATGATCCCTCTGGGTAAGATAGGAAGGGAAAGGTCCATACTGCAGGAAGAAAGGAAAGCAGGATTATGCAGATCTAATGAAGAGACACCATAGCATTCTCCAAAATATCCCCCCCCCCCATCTCAAGTAGGTGTCTGTCTGTCGAAGTATGAGCAGATTCAGCTAGGCTTGTTTGATAAAAATATTTAATATGGAAGTGATTATAATCCTTTTCTCCCCCCTTGAAAATAATTTACATTTTTAAATTTTAAAAAAATTAATTTTTAAAATGCTGTGAGAGAGTCTGCCTAAGGTAGTCCATGAACACTCCAGGTGGTCCATTAGTCTGGGGATGTAATCCTGGTTTGTGCTGCCATTGCTAAAAAGAAAACAGGATTTCAGAAAGGCTGTGGATCCCTTGAGTTAGAATTTAAAGGCCTGGCGTACAGTGTGTCAGTGTTTGCCAGTTTTCCCCTCCTTTGGGGGAGAATGGTGTTCCTTAACGGTTTTGTCTAGCCGCTTAAAATAACTGAAAAGAAATCTAACCAGTTGATGAACTCTTCTTCCTCTTTGCAGCTGACTGTGTTGGATGATCAGGAGTCAACGTATGTCTATGATCTTATGGCAACTATTGTGCACATTCTGGACTCCCGGACTGGGGGCAGCCTGGTGGGGCACATAAAAGTGGGGGAGACCTACCACCAGAGGAAGGAGGTGAGCCAATCAGAAGAGAGTACAGCCCATTGAACTTTGCATTCACCAATCTGTAATTCTCATATCTTATCTATGGTGTTACAGCCTTCCCATGTCTGGTCCCTCCGGATGTTTTGGAATACAACTCCCATAATTCCTGACTATCAGCCATGTTGGCCAGGGCTGATGACATTTATAGACTAGAACATCTGGAGGGCATCAGATTGGGGAAGGCTGCCTTAGGAGAATCCCCTTGTATTTCTATTGTCATATTTGTCAAAGAGCTGCCTTGGCTATAGTCGTACCTGTGTGACTGATTCATTCATTATCTGTAAGTGAAAATGATAATCCATTGACACATATCTTGCAACTTCCATTTGCACAGGGTGTCACACACCAACAGTGGTACCTTTTCAATGACTTTCTCATCGAGCCTGTAGATAAGGTAAGGAGATCAAGACAATGCATACTCTGTGCTCTCAATTTCTATACATAAATAACAGGTATGTAAATAAACTTTTTTTTGCATCAAGTTCACTTTGCACACTTTTTCTGAACCTCACATTTTGCAGAACTTACTTGGTGTGGAGCGGAGGCAACAGCACTAGAGGTTTTGCAGGGAAGGGGGGAAACGTCTGTCGGGAAAAGGCAGGAATCTGTGGCCTTCCAGATGTTGAACTCCATTTCCCATCAGCCCCAGGAATCAACATTCATGGAGGTTTACGGCTTCCCCAGCCCAATGCAGAGCACAAGAGATTTCCTAACAGAAGCCAAGAGCCTTTTTGGAGATAGTCCGTGTACTTTTTCAAATTACCGGTATTTCTCCAATTACGAGAGCTAAAAGCTTGTTTTAAAAACCTCTTAAATGTCTCCATTTACAAGGCAACTAGGTCAGGTACCCATTCTAGTGCAAAATTACATAGTGTAAGAAACATTAAGAAGTACATTAAGATAATGCCAATGCATCTTGGTTTTTTTGCCGTGGAAAATTTGCGTATTTTTCTGATGGAAACGCGACTCAAATGTGCAGGATGCTCCCATTGTTGTTGTTTTTTAATTATTTATTATTTGCTTTTGAATTTGCAGTGTGAGGCCGTGCAATTCGACATGAGCTGGAAAGTGCCTGCCATCCTTTATTATGTGCGGAGGAACCTCCACTCCAAGTACAATTTAACCAGTGAGTGTGTTTGCATGTGTGCCTTTGACTACATGGAAAGAGCTGGGCTCTGGAACAAAAATAAAATAAAATTGAGAATACTACTCTGGGGCTCAGCAGAACCCAAGTTCAACCATGGCCTGCTGCAGATTCCCTGGGGCAGCTAGGCTTCTTAAACCAAGACTCCACCTTCCAACCATGGTTGGTGGAGTATGGACAGACAGTGCTGGTATTGCATTGCATTGCTCAGCAACATAACCATGTCAAAACAACACAGACAGGCCTCAAACATTGGTGGAGAGCTGTTGCCTAAACGAGCACCTTAGATATAGCTCTGCCTGCTTTCCAGTAGCAAGCCTGGAATCACAGTGTGGCTCAGGAAATACCTAACTCTCTCTCTCTCTCTCCCGCCCGCTCCCCCCCCCCCCCGGTGCAGTCAGTTTCTTACATCGCCACTTGGTTATTAATCTTTGATCCATTATTCACATATTTGATGCATTCACATGATAATTTAGCCATTGCTTTTGAATCTTCATTGACTAAGGAGGAAAGTGTTGTTTCTGTCCTGTTGATAAATAGTTCTGGGGCTGAAACAGGCCCTGTGTTGTCAGCCTTCCTCACAACCCCTGTGCCCCCATATCTTGACCTCCACAGCTGTCCCTTCCCTGTTTTGCCTAATAGTGATGCCTGACTTAGTACCAAGTAGGAAATTCCAGTGAGACAACCCTTTAGCACTAAGCAAAATAGCTCTTCCCCCCTTCACAAGGGATGGGTTGTTGTGAGGTAGTCATATGCCACAGAGATTAAGGGGGCGAAGCTGAGTGGGTTCTGCAAGGAAATGTGTTGAAATCAAGAGGAAGTGAAACCGACGGATCGTCACTACATCATGAAAAGGATTGCCTGCGTTTGTGACGCAGACCAGAAACCGCTGCTTTGGGGTGAAACTTTGGCACCTTGGTGTAGCTCCCAGGCCGCTGTGTAAAACGGACCACTTCGCTACACAGCCCCAAGCGTCCTGATTATTCCACAGGCACCAATGTTTTTTTTGGCATTTCTGCTGTACACTGTCCATGCTTCTTGAATAATTTGTAATGTAAATTTGGGCTGCTCGACAGAGCTCACTTACATACCATTGGATCCATTTTGGCATGTTTCCTGTGTCACAAGGGATCGGTGTGATCCGCTTCAGTGCTGGGACACCTGTGCTCTGGATACGATCTTATTAGGGAAACCCTGAGCTTGTAAAATATTGTGGTTCATTACTGCAAATCCTCTAGCTGAATTGGCCCTGTGATATCGGCAGGTTTTCTTTCAAACTGTTCTGGGCCCTGTCTTCCTCACGTAGGTTTGAATAAGCCAGCCTTTTTTTTTGCTTGCTGCTTACACTGTTTTTGAGAAATGGGATATTACTGTATATTAGAAGAAGCTTGTACGTACGAGGCCTCTTGTGGGATTCCCCTGGGCTGCTTTCTTCATTCAGACTGCCATCTCAGAAGGCATCCTGGAACTGAGCACGACAGCTGATCTCGGATTTCCTTTCCCTCTTTCAGTTAAAAACCCTATCGAAGCCAGTGTGCTGCTCGCCGAGGCCTCGCTCGCCCGTAAGCAGCGCAAGTGTCACGCCACTTTCATCCCGCTCATGCTGAATGAGATGCCCCAGGTTGGGGACCTGGTGGGGCTGGATGCTGAATTTGTCACCCTCAACGAGGTAGGCATTGCATTGCGGGGAGAGGGGGGGAGGTCAGGTTGGGAGGACTGGAAGGCTCCTGAACCTCTCGCCTGTAGGCCTTTGAGCAGCGGCCTCTTCATAGGGCCAATGGGAGCTCTTGTTTGTGAGGAGGCCACACAGAACATAATTTGTTCACCCCTTAAAAATACGCAATAGGAGGAGGCTGAGCTTCGCAGTGACGGGACCAAATCCACTATCAAGCCCAGTCAGATGTCGGTGGCCAGGATTACGTGTGTGAGGGGGCAGGGTCCCAACGAGGGCGTTCCCTTCATCGATGATTACATTTCAACGCAAGAACAGGTAGGCAGCTTTCTCTGCAGAGCTAATGTTGGCTCTCCCTACCAAGGAGACTTTAGACAAGTCGGTCCCCAACTCTCTTCATCTCAAGAACTTTTCCTTGATAGGATAGTGTTGTCCCCATTCCACGTGGCAGTAGCTGTGCTGTGAAGCCCAGTCCTTGTCCTTACAGTCCTGGATGGTGAGGGATCGGCTTGCAGAAAGCTGTTTGGGATGGGCTAACACGGGGAGGGGAACCTTGGTCCTGGGAGCTGAATGTGGTCCTCTAGGCCTCTCTCTGGCCCTTGGGACTTTCCCTAGGCCATACCCCTCGCCCTCTTTGAGTCTTTTGCCAGACAAAGCCTCCTGCTTGCCTCAACGCATTGCTCCGCCCACCACTGACATGTGGTCCCCAGACATTGCTCAGAAAGGGCACATGGCCATCAGATTTAAAAGGTTTCCCTACTCCAGGCTAACAGAATGAGCTGTGAACTCTTTGAACTAAAAGAAGCCTTTGCATTGAATGCAATCTCTTCTTCCTTTCCACTTTCCTTTGCCCCTTATTAGGTGGTGGATTACCTCACTCAATACTCGGGAATAAAGCCAGGGGATCTGGATGCCAAAATCTCCTCCAAACACCTCACCACCCTCAAATCCACCTACCTGAAACTGCGCTTCCTCATTGATGTCGGGGTCAAGTTTGTGGGTCATGGATTGCAAAAAGACTTCCGGGTCATCAACATCATGGTGACTGCCTCCGTTTTGAACCTTGATATATATGTCCCATATTTATATATGTTTGGGCCTCTGCATGTGAAGGAGCTGACAATGTGCAGGGATTTCTTAGCAGACAAATCAGTGGGTAAAGGCTTTCTTGACAGTAGGAAGATTCAGAAACCACAGAAATAGATTGTTGCCACTAAATGCTTCTGCCAAAATAAGCCATTCATCTGGCAAACTTTTATGGGACCATAAAAGCAGCAGGTGTTATGCTTCTGCCTGGAATGTTTGTAAGTCCAGGACTGTTTAGCTGAGTGCCTGTAAGAGTCTTCAGGACTCATATACTCCCAGAACATAACTGGACCTCGCCTGTTCTTGCAGGTTCCCAGGGACCAGGTGATTGACACCGTCTACCTGTTCCACATGCCCAGGAAGAGGATGATCTCGCTGCGCTTCCTTGCCTGGTATTTTTTGGGTCAGTACAGACCTTATTTGGTGCCCTATCCGTCTCCCAGCCAGCCTGACCTCGCAGCCAAGGATTCCCTTGAGCACAGTAATTCCCTTTGCATCTGTGTCAAGAGGATCGAAATGTCCTTGACTCCCCCCAGCCTAGTGCTGGGGTTAAGAATTTGGAGTTGAGAATTGGAGCCCGCAGAGCTGAACTGGAGAACATCAACAGACAGAGCTCCGAGGAGGGGATTGGGTTGATACCAGGGCCTGAATGTTGGGTATGCTGTTTCCTAGATTTGATAGACTGAGGAAGGGCAAATCCTTTACCCTAAGCAGCAACCATTAGAAGTGCTTTCCCCTTTCCTGCTGCGGTGGGAGTAGGCAAGGCAACACAGGCCACCGGCTGGATTCTTTCTGTTTCCCATAGATCTGAAGATCCAAGGGGAGACTCACGACAGCATTGAAGATGCACGCACTGCCCTCCAGCTGTACAGGAAGTATGTGGAGCTGAGCACTGGGGGCTTGGAGCCCGAGGAGTTCCGCAAAGTGCTGAAGGGCCTGTACGAGAAAGGGAGGAAAATGGACTGGAAGGTGCCTGAACCTGATGGCCAAAGCAGCCCCAAGAGTAAGGGCCCACTTTTCTTTCTTTCCGATTACATTTTATTAAGTTTCAACATTTTTAACCCATACAATCAAATCACAATTTCGTCTTTTCTCTAATTTTTGTTTACTTCCTGTCAGAGGATCGTCGTGGCTACTCTAGAGTAACTCTGTTTGAGTCCAGTTTGTCTTTAAAGACTTTTATTGTGCAAAGTATTTACAGTGCAGATTAGGTACTTACTGTATATTCCTGCGTATAAGACTACTTTTTAACCCAGGAAAATCTTCTCAAAAGTCGGGGGTCGTCTTATACGCCGGGTCGTCTTATACGCCAGAATATACGGTAACTGTAATCTAATTACTTCTGTTGGCTCATTGCTTGAATTCTGCTCGTGAGCTCATCATATTTCTCTTAAGTAATCTGAAAAAGGCATCAATTCTTCCATAAAACACTCATCATTAGATCCTCTTAATTTTGCTGTTAATTTTGTGTAGTCCATTATCTTACTTCTCCATTCTTCTTTAGTGGGGACTTCTTCTTCTTCTTCCTTCCATTTCTGCGCACAAAGAATCCTAGCTGCTGTTGTTACACACATAAACAACTTTAACATTTTCTTTGGGGTTTCTACCTTTTATAATCCCAGGACCCAATTTCCCACCAGGCACTGTGTGGCTGTGCTTGAGGATAACTGAGCTCACATGTGAGCCCACTTCCATCTACGTCTTTGCGACTGTCATATCCGCTCTTGCCTATTGCGTTTTGTACACATGCACACAACATAAGTCGGATGGTCAGCACATGCATGCTGGATATTAATACCTTCAGAATTGTATGCCTCACCTCCTTTTTCCACACCGCTATAGGCAATGACTGGGTCCTATAGCACCGCTATAGGACCCAGGTGGCACTGTGGGTTAAACCACAGAGCCTAGGGCTTGCTGATCAGAAGGTCGGCAGTTCGAATCCCTGCAATGGGGTGAGCTCCCGTTGCTTGGTCCCAGCTCCTGCCAACCTAGCAGTTCGAAAGCATGTCAAAATGCAAGTAGATAAATAGGAACCGCTACAGCGGGAAGGTAAACGGCGTTTCCATGTGCTGCTCTGGTTTGCCAGAAGCGGCTTTGTCATGCTGGCCACATGACCTGGAAGCTATACGCTGGCTCCCTCGGCCAATAATGCGAGATGAGCACGCAACCCCAGAGTCGGTCACGACTGGACCTAATGGTCAGGGGTCCCTTTACCTTTACCTTTATAGGCAATGAGCAGAATTTGGTTAAGGTTTGAATTCCCAGCATCTTATGTCGATCGATCGATCGAATCTTTATTTGCGTCAGCCACAAGCCATAGCAAAGGAATCAAATGCAATAAAATACAGATATATAGCTAGATTGGTTGGCTGTACAAAATGCATTCTAAGAATTTACATCTGTACAAATGAAAGAGTTAATGGCTATCCTTGACCAGAAATACAACACATGATTGAGTGGGCTTTCTTTACTCTAGGCATTAAACAGGTTAGTAAGATGGTAGGTCTTATTCTTATTGCCCCAGTTAAAAAATTTGCCGCGTTTGCTGTCACTTGGTAACGTTGGTCTGCAAGAAGATGAATGACCTGGTATAGGTAATAAAAGAGGGTCAATAAGCTCATTACGCAGATCTTTATAAAGAGAACAAACTAGTAGTACATGCACTGCAGATTTGATACATACCGTATTTTTCCATGTATAACATGCCCCCGTGTATAAGTCTTGCCCTATTTGGGGGGAGGATTGCCCAGTTTTTGAGCTTTTTTGGGGGGGATGCCAAAAATCACTAACCCAACTGGCAAACGATGATAATCGCTCACATCGCCAGGGCAAACATGCGTCTGCCCGCTCACCAGCAGCAGACGGCAATTGCACGCTCAATTGACGAAGCGGCAGCCAATCCACAGCAACCCTTTGCTGCAGCAACCAGTCACCCACCGAATAAACGCAGCAGCAGCAGCCAATCGTAAGCAGCACTTTACGCAGCCACCAATCACCCACAAAATTGCTGCTTAAAAGCTCCTGCTCGCGGCTGCAACCAATCACCTGTCCCTCCCATCCACTAACCATGTATAAGACGACCCAAGTTTTTTTAACATGCTTTTAGAGTAAAAAAAAAAAACCTCGTCTTATACACGGAAAAGTACGGTGATCATTTTTCAAGCGGGATGTGATGGAAACAACCCCCAAGTACGGCCGGGGGCAGTATGTTCAATCTTGCATAGGTAAAAGCACGCCTGTGTTTTAAAACTATTATGTTTTGCCAGTAGGATATGCGGATGTGTGGTGGAGACTTAAGTGGAAGCATCTTAGGTATATGGAGAATGATTTCAGTGCTGCACGGGCACCGAGAGCAAACAGCATTCCTGAAAGGTTTATTGAGCTAAATGGTTCAAGATGTGGATCCCTCAAATCCCTGACCTTTCCTCCAGGAAACCCTGCCACCTTTGGTTCCCCAATGTCCAGAGTCTTCTTTATGATGCTGGGACATGGATCCTATCGACAAGTTGTTTAGAGCTAGGTGGTTGCCGGCTGCTGTTCCATGGTTCACACAGTGCTGTGTTTTCATATTTCTCCGACAGGTGCTGCTGTGTTCCCAACAGTGCTGTCCCTCTGATCCTCAAGACCTCGCCACATCCTGTCTTTTCTGTGCTCTCTTCAGGAGGGGACTATCAAAGAATCTGCTCCCCAAGACCTGGACTTCCTAGAATGTGGATTATAATGCATATGTGTGTATGAAAAGGGAAGGCATGGTAGTTAGCAGGCACTCTGCACATTTCCAGGGGCCAAGGGAATTCTGCCAGAGTGCCTCTGTCCCTATTTTCCTTGCCAGTCCTCGTAGATCCCAGAAATCCTATGTAACTAGGGACAAGAGAGTGTGTACAGCAGTACCCTTTGGTAACCACATAGGGGCACGGTTACACTGAAAGAGCTGTTCTCGTGGTTTGGATGCTGAACATACACACTCCCCGAGGGCACTTAATGCCAGACTATTCTCACATGTATTTTGTATAAAAGGGGTGAGTGAAGCCAGATCTGTGACTTGCTGTGATTCATCCTTTCTGTGTCCATTGATGCCATTAGCAGAGCTGAGCTGAGGGGGATGAGCTTGCACCTGTTTTATCTTCTGGCTCGGAACTGTTCCTGAAACAATGTAGATCTGGATTCCACTGCCATGGGACTTTCCGTAGCTTTTAAACTGTTTTGTATTTTTTGTCCGTGAATTGTGGTCAAGGAGTCTACGAAATGTAATCAAGCTGTAAAAACACTGCCAGTGTTTCGGATACTCCTTTGTAGTCCTGCCTTTCCTTTGCTTGCCTGTCGTGTTTGCTTTCTTCTTTTTTTTCATTTTGAATTGCGGTCATCCCTGGCCCACCCTGCAAATATAATGTCATTAATGTGTATCTACAAAGCTAGGCTTTACAACACTTCCAGCTTCAGAACTCTGCCCCAACCTTGGGTCAAGCAAGTCTTGATGACCAAGGAGTGTGTGTGTGTGTGAGAGAGAGAGAGAGAGAGAGAGTTAGTTAGTTTGTGGCACAATTGTGAATGATTTAAAAGGGCATAATATCAAACAGGAAGTGGATAATATATTGGGATACTGAAGTAGAGAGGAAACAAATGGCGAAAAGGTAGACGGCAGCTAAAGTTGGATTCATCTGTGAAAAAGGCAGGCCTTACACTTCTGTATGGGATGCTATGGAGCCAGTCATGATTTAGTTGGGGAGTTAGCAGGAAACATAGGAGAATGAGAGCCAGTCATGATTTAGGGTGTGCACTTTCCCCTAAGAGAAGGGCTCAGGAGCAATGAGATTTCGAAAGCAGAGCAGCTAGAGACGTTAAGAGTGTTAGTTTTGGGTGGGGAACTTTTTCTAGCCAGTGGGCCGGATCTTTTTACCTCCCTCCTCAGTAGGAATGGATAGCTGTGAATGGGATATTACATAATTTCAGTTCCACCCACTTTTTGTGAACGTTACTCTTGATGAAATGTGGCCCTCAGGCTGACAATCGCCACCTCCAGGTGCTTTTTAATAAAATGACTTGTTTTCTCCTGTGACTGATGCTTCTAAGGGATGGGGTTATATTGCGAGACCTGCACTTACCTGTTCATTGAACATTCACCCTGCATTTTTCCATGACAGCAGGCTCCTCATGAGTCACCTTCCAGGAAACAGCAGGAGCCTTAAGAGCTGGCTCACACGTCCATTGTCCTCTCAATCATAATGCACTTCTTCCAGACAGATAAGTGCCCAGTTAAGTGACAACCTTAAGGAATATCTGTCTGGACAGCAATTTCTCTCCTGCCTAATTTGTTCTTATGGATTAGCAACATGCCAGGATCAAAGTCAGGATGCCAGCACCCCATTGGCCAGTAACAAATCTGTCAGTGGCACCAAACCCCAATATCCAGGTTTGATTGGTCAAGAGACCCAAAGGAAAGAAAAACCATTGAAAGTACTTTTTTTGGGGGGGGGAGACTTTTCTCATGAGGGATAGTGCCCAATCCAAGGGAAATGCTGCCTGCCATTTTTCATCTAAAGATTTCCATAGATCACGGAATTTATTTTCCTATTGTTGAATTTGGAGCGCTTAGCTTCAGAATGTACTTAAAATGAGAGCGGACAGTGAGCCTGTCCCATAGACAGCTGTTACACCAGGCCTCACTTATGTGGGCTGACCTCAGGTCAAGGTATGTTGCTGGGTGCTCAGCTGTTTTATTCTCTTGGATTTTAAAACTTTGTCCTCCATTCTTCTCTTGGATGCTTATAATTTTGAATACTGTACTTACTGCTTTGTTGCGTCTTGAGCAACATTTATATCCTGAGTGGGATATAAGTGGAAATCGCCAATAAACCGGACAAAACCATACCAAAGGCCCTTGAACCCATCAATCACTCCTGAGCTTCACTTTCCAAGTAATAATTGTGGAAGGAGCTGATATAATGGCAGTATGGATGGCCTTTAGATCATCTGCATGAAGAAGGTGAGTTGAAGCTAAATTACGGTAAGTAAAGGGGTCCATTTAATTCTATTGGCTGCGGTTATGCCTAGGTTTGCATTTGAGATAAATTGAGTTTTTTTAATGGAGGAATTGTTAAGGAGTGGACCTGCGAGTACCATCGTTAAGGATTGCTTTTGATATTGTGACCCACTTCAAACTCCATTACAAACTTATGTGCAAATTGTGAGATTGCAATATAATCTATGGAACTCCCTTCTTAAATTGTGGTGCCCAGAATTGGTCACAGTATTCCAGGAGCCGTCTGACCCGGACACAATAGACTGGTACTATTACTTCCCTTGATCTGGACTCTATACTTCCGTTGATGCAGCCTAAAATAGCCTAGCTATTTGATAGAGCTTCCCTGTGTTGAGTAAGTTCTTGGATCTGTTGGCTTTTGCAGGGCTTTCAAGCCCTTTGAAAATTTGGGGATCTGATGCAGCCCAACTTTGGATCCTTCCGTAATCATTTAGCTCCTCCCAACTCTGTATCCTAAACAGTTAACGTACCTTCTAGGTTCCTGCCTGAACATTTCCTTTGCTTGTCTCCCTTCCATCCTCCTTAATTGGCCATGCTCCCTGCCAAGCCATTGGCAGGATTCCCCCCCCCTCCTTTCCCCCCTTTTTTCTTTTTTTGCTGAGGGAGCCCAGATTGCGGTCTGTCATCTTGATTGATCCCCTCCTTCTCCAGCTCAGGTCAGTATATCAAGTGTTCGCCAAGGGGGGTTTCTGCAAGAAATGGCCTAGTGACGCTGGCTGCCACTTCTGAAGAGCAAGAAGACCTGACGGATCTCCTGAGGGACGAAGAGAGGAGAATATACATTGCTTGTCTTGGAGTTCTCTCCAGTAAAAACCCTCGGCATGATTGCTACCCATCAGAACATCACAACCGCTCTGGTGAGTTCTGCCTGTAGGTTCAGCTAGTTTGCCCTGAAGCAGTGTGTTGTGTTGTGTTGTGTTGTGTTGTGTGTTTGTGTGTGTGAGAGAGAGTTGGGTTAGACAGACTTGGGGATTCTTTTGCACTCTTGTTGGCCCCAGTATTGAAACTTGGGAAAGTATTTTTTTTGTAGAAAACCCCAAAACCCGTGGGCCTAATTTAGTTGAAAGCTGATTTCATTTCATGTGCTGTTTTGCACATAGCGCTTTGCGGGTTAGATCCAAATTGTTAACATTAGTTTTGCATAGTAGGTCAGACGTGCTTTCTCCTTCTATATGAGGCTTTTACAGGCGCTAAAAACCTCCTACGCACTTTGGCAGGGGGTGGGATGGAGAAAGAAGGGAAGTGCCTGGCTAAAAACATCCATTATTGGGGAGTTTATTTGATATTTATATTTTTAAAAGCATTCCAAAACGTTTGTCCTGGCTGTATCGAGGTGATTCTATATTGCAGTTCGCAATATGTGATACTGCTATGGATAGGCAGTAGCCAAAGCAAATTAAAAACTGAATGGATGTCTAATATTTCATCTGTTTGGTATTATGAGACCTGTTAGGTGCTCTGCAGAATTGCTGGTGTTTTCCTCACTCATCTATACAGGTATCTCCCTCCCCACCCCTTTCCTTTTTTTCTATTCAAGGCATCATTTAAAGGGGTACATTTAACACTGAGAATTCTAGATAAGGGGCAGCTGCTCTCTCTTTGCTTTGGGAGGGGGGGGCGGACTTAGGATGCTCTCTAGTGAGGAATACTTGAGCAGCTCTGAGGTGATTATACGGTCTGCAGAATGAAGTTATAAGACTAAGATGGTAGAATCCTGGACTACACTGCATCAGGCTGCAGGACGTATCTATGTTTTTGAACGCTTTCCCACCTTTAAATCATCAACAAACTTCTCAACAGGCTATAAACTAGGAAATCGGAGAGAGAGAGGTTTTGCGTAACCCTTTCCATGGTGAGTGAATTTACTACATGTAGGGGCAGCTTACCCAGGTAGGGTGACTGAAGAGTAATTTCATGCACACAAGGCTGACAAGTAACAGTGAAAGAGGAGGAGAATTAGCCCAGGTTATATGGCACAGACACCACTAAATCGTGCCCATGCAATGACTAAAAGTGACCAGTGTGGACCCATGACATCACTGGCTTGAATTTATCTTATTTATTGACCATTTCCCTGACACCTAACTCGTTGTGGCGCTACCACAAATGGAGACTGTCTCGCCAGCGGTATCTGCCCGCCAGTATTAACTGAAGTCCTGCTTCTTATTAGATGTCTTGAGCATATGCAGAGTGTTTCTCTACCGAGGTTCTGTAGGGCAGGGGCAATGAACCAGTTCAGATATGCCATGGGATCCTGCTCTTGGCAGTAGTTGGCAGATGTGATAGAGGCGCCCAGGCTGCTTTGGTTAAATCGCACCCACAACCTGGAGCTGCCCTCGTCCGGTACTTAGATTCTGTCCTGCAGTGGTGGAGAACTTTGTACCCTCCAGCTGTGGCTGGACTGCAGCTTCCATCAGCCCCAAGCAACATTGCCAATAGCCAGGGGTGATGGGGGGGGTTGGATGACATCTAGAGGACCACAACATCTGGAGGGCAACGGGTTCATGGTCCCTGCTTTATAGTGAAACCAGCTAACTCTCGGATTTTCCAATACAAGGATGAGGTCAGGAACATCCTTTATAGCAGTTGTGGGGGAACCTGTTGCCTCCAGATGTTGCTGAGCTATAACTCTTATCAGCCCCAGCAGGTATGGCCAATGGCCAGGGGTTATGGAAATTGTAGTTCAGTAACATCTGGAGGGACCCAGGTAGCACTGTGGGTTAAAACACAGAGTCTAAGGCTTGTTGATCAGAAGGTCGGCGGTTCGAATCCCTGCAACGGGGTGAGCTCCCGTTGCTTGGTCCCAGCTCCTGCCCACCTAGCAGTTCGAAAGCACATCAAAGTGCAAGTAGATAAATAGGGACCGCTCCGGCGGGAAGGTAAATGGCGTTTCCGTGTGCTGCTCTGGTTGGCCAGAAGCGGCTTTGTCATGCTGGCCACATGACCCGGAAGCTGTTTGCGGACAAACGCCGGCTCCCTCGGCCTATAGAGCGAGATGAGCGCCGCAACCCCAGAGTTGGACACGACTGGACCTGATGGTCAGGGGCCCTTTTACCTTTAACATCTGGAGGACCAAAAGTTAGTTCCCTACACCTACTTTATAGGAAAAGTTCATTCCTTGATATGCCTTAGACTGGAAACTCAATTGCCCAGGGTGTGACAGGTTTGAATGTGGGGGATTTTAAATGCAACAGCTGCCTGCAAAGTCTCCGTTGTGGAGAACACCAATCACTGCTCTCAAGAGAGCTGTAGCGCCACCATTGCAGCATGGGGAGCCAAACTGTGGCTTCCGAGTCCAAATGTTTCAGGAGCAAAGATGTGCCTTGGGGTGGGCCATGAACCCATCCTGCCGGGCTCTCATCCAAGCTGCTTTGGCAGCTCAATGAAGTGATCTCTTAATTAAGACTGAAAATACCAGCAACGGGAGGAAAAGAACAGAAATGGTGCCAGGCAATTAGTTTAAAAGCCCTGTGGGTTTATAGATCAATAGGAGAGCTAGCCTCTATCAGCCTTTTTTTTTTTAATTAGCACCTCCTGGTTTCTATAGGGGAAGCAAAAAGTAATAAATGACCAGCCTAGAATCCTATCCCAGCCCGAGGAACATCTTTGTGAAGAAGAGCAGACTGCCTTAGGCCATACAACCTGTATTCACAGAACTCAGTGGGATTTTATTTTATTTTTATGAAGAGGCATCATGGATATACGGTAGATGCCTTCTCCATTAGGCCACACAGCCACACCTGCCATGATTGCAAACCTGGAGTCTTGCTGCCGAATAAGCATATCAGTGGTGCTGTCTTTTGGAGTCTGTTAGGGGAGGGGCAGTACTTCTGGTGGGGACATGTCATGCTCCCTCTGAGGTAGTTTGTCCATCTTTGGCCCCTCTACCCTGCACTCAGCTCTCACCTGTGGCGCCTAGAAGCTTTCAGCATGCAACATTAGCCACAACCTGGCTTCAGCTAGGAATCCTTTTGACTCCACCGGAGGGAGCAAGGCCAGTTTACTCCATGAATCCAGTTTACACCTAGGAATCTGGTCTTTTTAACTCCACTGGAAGAAGCCAGGCCAGCATGCTGCTACCCTCCATATGTTACTGGACTTCCAAGTCTCTAACGTCATGTCAGCCCCAATGGTCTACGGTGATGGAGATGGGACTCTTAAAACATCTGAAGGCCACCTTGTTGGTTTGGGCACCATTGTTCATAAGTGTACCATGGTTCATAAGTGTACCATGGTTCATAAGCATACCATGGTTCATAAGCATACCATGGTTCATAAGCGTGCCATGGTTTATGCTATCTGGCCATTTCACAATCAATGGTTTTTGGAGCAGGTACTCATAACTCATGAGAGGAAATAGAAACCCCTCTTCCACTTCGTTTAACTTGGGACAAAGCAAGCTGGTTTGCACTAACCAAGGATCTTTTCTCTCCCTCCTCACGCAGAACATGGGGTTCAGCAGCTCCCCGCCTCGCAACTGGAAGGGAATTGGGATCGCAATGTTGGTAGTGGCGATGCTGGCGTCGGTCATCATTGTGGCTATCCTGATGCTCACTCCAGGTGATGCCAGCAGGGCAAGGTGCTTTAATGGACGGTAGCTTAGTTAGGGTTGCCTCAAGCCCAGATTTTCTTGGACACGTCCGGGATTCCAATCACGGAATTAGTGTCTGGGGTGAAATCAGCAAACTTTTTGCAAAAAAAGCTCAGCAACCTTCGCAAAAACGGCATAACTTTTTGTGTCCAGGTTTTTACTTCTTGAAATATGGCAACCCTAAGCATAGTGGAAACTTTTGGCGCATTTCTGGTCCTCCGGGGGTTAAAAAGCATAATCGGGGTATTGTTTTTTTTAAAAAAAACGAGAAACATTAAAAGATAAATCAGCTGCCAGCCACCTGTGTATGTAATCTGAATAAACTGGTGCAATGCAAGTCGAATTAGGCACTGCCGATCCTTTGCATAATGGGCTATTAGTGCATACTTCATTGAGTATACCCTTTGGTGATAGTAGCTAGAGACTCAGAGGTGTACATAAAAGCAGGAGGCAGCTCTCTTTCTGGTGAGCCCAGTTTCCCTTCATTTTACTCTTCCAAGATGCACAGCCCTGCCTCCATGGCAATGCCGATCTCTTTGCTGATTTGCACCCACTCACTCTGCTTTTCTGCTTGGCTGTCTCAAGTGTGTCGGCTATAAAAGTCTGGGAGCCAGGCAGGCAGTGAGCACATTGCTAGGCACCTGTAGCTAAGGTCGCAGAGAAATTCAGATCCGTTCACATTTGAAGGCCAGCCTACCCAATTTGTGCGTTGTGAAATAGTACGCAGACTGAAAGACAGCTGTCCTTCAAAATCTGCGCTTCTCCGAAGTTGGCAAGGCATTTCTCCAGCCCAGTAAATCTGTAATGCATATGGCTAGGGGGATAAAGTGTGCGGCCCATTGGGGCAACCCAGTCAGATTGGCATAAAATAATAATAATTATCTGTGAATGTTCCATACAGAAGTGCACTATATTAGGGAAAATACAAACATTAGGAAAAATGGGTATATGAGGCAAAATTGCAAAATGTGGAGAACTCAATGGAAGACTGGAAAAATTGGAAACGGAAATGGACAGATTTGACTGTCCCTGCCTCTGCAGCATCGTTCCACTTTTGGCCTTCCTCGCATGTTTAATATGCATGCTGAAGCCCTTATAAAAGGCCTCCAGGTCTTGAGGAATTGGTGGCGCTCTTGCTGTTGTTGGCCTCCAGTTCCCATCTGCCCCAGCCAGCGTAGCCCAGCGGTCAGGAATGATGGGAGTTGTAGTCCAACCACACCTGAAGAGCCACAGGTTTCCTGTCTGTGCTCTACATTGCCCAGAACAGGCACACAGTGGAGTGGCACTGCACACTACTAGCCAGCTGTTCACCCTTGCAGGGTGGATTTGATTTAAATCAAACTGATTTAAATCACGATTTAAATCACGATTTAAATCACTAGTCAGTAAGGCTTGATTTAAATCATAGTTGATTTAAATCATAAAGACTAATTCTTGCTGGTATAACTTTAATATGCAAGTAGATGAAGATTTTTAGAATAACAACTTTTCATATTAGTTTTTTTATCCCCAGTTTAATAGGTTAATCATTCATATTTGGACAACTTTACTGTTGTACTTAGGAAGGAGAAAAATAATCATTACCTTAATAATAACAATTTAAATAGATTTATTCAACTGAAACAATAACATTTCAGCAAATGTTATTTGCTTAAACAAACATCCATGTTTGTTAACTAATTTGGCTAAACAAAAACAAAATATATATATTTTAAGAAACTTAGACTGTCAGCCCAGCCTACACATGAAAAACTTAAATACTGTCCACTCCAAACAATCAGAAAAATATTGTTTCGTTTCTATTCACTGAACTTCTTGAAACTTAGCACTGAAGGGGTTGTTTCTGTATTCATAGGTTTGTAGAACAATAGGATTAAGGTCTTTTTCTCAACTCTGTTCATGTTATGACATTTTTGCTGTGAAGAAGAGGCATGTGATCTCTGTTGAGTCAAATTCAGTTTTGAGAACTGCAAAAGTAAACCAAGCACCTGTGATAATATCTTGTAGGCAGAGAAACTGCCCAATAATCTTACAAAAACCTCTGGAAGAGCATGACATTGTGAATGGATTAATGGAATTTATTTACCCCCAAAATTAAACATATACAACCTTATACTACAAAATTAAAAAACTAATCTTTATTTCATGATGGAATAACCTTTGGATGGTAATATGTTTTCCTCGAAAAGCATTTTATTTAAAAAAATCCAATTTAAATCAAAAAATTCGATTTAAATAAAAAAAATCCGATTTTTTTGATTTTTTTTAAAAAATCATTGCTTTTTATCCACCCTGCACCCTTGTCTTACCATATCTAGAAGAACCCCCAATTGGCTTCCGCACTCCTCTGACTCTCGATGACCTGGAGAGTGATGATTTCCAACTCCACCAACCCCAGCTACATTGGGTGACAGGTGAGTTGTTTTCCTCTGATGTGTGCTAGAAGGCGGACATGTCAATAAGATGTTCTTATTCGAGCCGATTTGTTTGGGCTAAAGGCTTCCCGGTGGAATTTATTCCACCCTAGTGGTTTTACGAGGAGCCAATGTCTTTTTATGAACCAACAGTTTGGCCTAAGAAACGCCCAAAACCTCTTCTACGGTTCCATATGGCAGTGGACATTCAATAGCATGGTAATATAGGTAACCTAGGGACACGGGCAGGGCTGTAGAGCATCCGCTTTGCATGTCGAAGATCCCAGGTTCAATTCCTGGCAACTTAAAACCCTGCCGAAACCATGGAGAATGTCTGCCAGTCCATGTACACCACTGGTGGGGAATCTATGGACCTCTGAATGTTGTTGGACTGCAGCTCCCAAAATCCTCTGCCAGAAACAACTGGAAGCCTATAGGTTCCCCATGTCTGACATAGACAAGATTGAGCTAGACACATCAATGGCCTGATTAGTATAAGAATGGCTCTTATGAACGTTTGTGTTCTCTTCTGACCTTCTCCATGGGGAAACCCTGACAAACTTCACAGGAAGTCCAGCGTCTTCAAAAACAGTTTTGCTAAAGAATTGCAAGATACATATATATTTTTACATGTCAACAAACGCCCTGATCATGACTCCATGACTCAATCCATCCTGAAACGTCGTCACCAGGGATGGAGGTGTATTGAATGAGAAATATGCTGATTGGCTACGCAGGCGCAAGTTGAACCATTTTACAAGATCAATTTGGCACATCCAGATCCAATGAAAACCTTGCCCTTCAGTCCATGTTCCCGAGTACTTGCAGCCCCTTAGATTATTTAACACATTTCTACAAAAGTTAGGTGCCTCCCGGTGGCAAGAGCCCTTGGTGTTCCAGGCACTCACCCAGGGTCTGTGGCCCCTTTGGGAAATTGAGACATGACGGAGACTGTCATAGCTTTAAGAAATGTGGTTTATTCACCTATTTACACCTTCAGTCTGCATGGAGGGAGTTCAGATCTTACAGCATGGTCATTTCAAGAGGGGTTTGTCTCTCATAGCAGCAGTGCAGCCAGCCTTCAGCCAGCCTGCCCAAGATGGATCCAAGTATTTCTTCTTCCTTCTTGTTCCCAGAACACCCTGCTAAAAACTCTCTTTTCCTTCACCTCACACCCAGTTACCCTGGCAACTTTCCAAACCCCTAGGGCAAGGGTGGAGGACAGTCCTCTTATATTGCCAATGCCCCTCAATGGCCCTGTATTGTTTCTTAATGGGCCTAGCTTGACCAGGTCATTTCCCCCCCCCCCCATAGGCTAGTTCAGGAATTCCTCCACAGCTTGTATTTCTCCCTTCACATCCCAAACAACTAAAATCCTACCATTTAGAAATTCTTAGGGTTAGAGGGATCCCCCCCTGAAACCTATAACGGTATTTTGCTCGTTTCAGGATCAAATTAGATGCGACATTATTTTATTTATTTGTATTTATTTTATTTTCCCGCCTTGCCCCACCATAGCACCCAAAGGGGTTCGCAATAGCAGCTGTAGGGAAACCTGAGTAGCTTGGAGACCTTGGAAGCTGGGTGGGGAGGAGAAGTTTCCTTCTCCCTGTTGCAGTCTCGAAACAAATATCCTCTCTGAAGCTGCTGTTCGTATTTCAAGGGAAGTGCCCTTTGGCACCGGTGGGAGTTTCCCCTCAACTGCAAAAAACACCTTCAGAGATTTAATAAGAATTAAACTTCTCTTTACCACCCGCCACTTTTGAGGCTGCTCTGACCTGACTGCTGTTTACAAAAAAAAAACCTGTGTAGTTTACTCCTCAGATACCACATCAACACTTCTTTTTAAATGTTCTAAAGTCTGGATTCTATGGGAATGTTAGGGATGTGGATTAGGATATATTATTAGATAGATCCTATCCAAGCTTGTGTTAGCAAGCTTCCAATATTAGCAGAGTGACATTCCCCTTTTGTGCGCAGCAAAGCATGTGCGTTAGATTCGCTAGAATCTCTATAACAATATTACACTTTATAGTTCAATATTACACTTCCTGGCAAAGGTCCCCTTTGTCCCTCTTAAAAGAAATACACAACACAGTGTTTATAAAATAAGATAGAGTTTACTTACAGTTTCATCCTGAGTTACAGCATAATCTCAGAAAGGCAGGCTTGCTTAGAAAAGTTACAAATATATATACATCTAGAGACTACTTAGTAAAGTAAGACTCCATTTGGTCTCACTCTAGGCCTAGAGTGAGAACCATGCTAACTAGAGATTCTCTTGAGATGTGTTCCCATTGAAGGAGGAAGTAGCTAAGAGAGAGAGTGATTGCAGGCTAGGGCTTTTGTCTAATCCAACTCATTTGCATGTCTGAGGGAACAGGAACTGACCTGTAGTCAGGTGTCCCTCCAGGTGAGTTCCTGTTAGTGGACACTCTAGGAACTGTTGTGACTTGTCTGCCCCAGTGTTCCATCCCACAGATTCAACATCTAGCTGTGGAAAAGGGGTTGAAACCTAGTGGATGAAGCAAAGGTGAATTCTGCAATGGGAGGGCTTCTTGGAAGGGGAAGTTTGACTAGAGTTGGTCTGGAAAGCAAACCACCTAGTTTCTTTTATTTTCTCACCCGCAGGCAGTTTCCTTCCCTTTCCCGTGCTTCTGTAGAAGAAGCCAACTTCTGTGTATTACATTTATCACTATTTTTGCATTTGTTAGTTGTTCTATACACACACAAAAAAACCCTCTCAAAGTATATAATGAGTGTGGCGTGTAAGTAGCCAGTGTCAGAAACCCACTGCTGGTTGAGAAGTTAATTTGGGCACCCTGCTTGCTTGCTTTTTCTTTGCCCAGATGATGAGTTGGTGGAGCTAAGCGACACAGGGACCATGATGAAGTGGCACATTGGCCAAAAGAACAGCACCCTCTTGGTGGAGGACAGAGATCTGGTAAGAACAGTGGCTTGCAATCCACTGCTGATTACAGAAGCTTGGGAGAAACTTTAAGATCCTTTGGAGCCAAACTATGGGTTGTATCCAATGTAGCACTAAGTTAAAGTCTTTTAGCGGAATCCTTTTTTTCTGCCGGTGGAATGTTTTGTGTCAGTGGAAGCAGGTTGCTGGTAATTTTCTTGCACAATAGATTGTGCAATCTGTTGCACTGTGAGTTCCCCCTAGTACCCCTGTTGCGTTGGGTTCCTCTTTGCTCAACTCATCCACTCGCACAAAAGACCTTGTACTAGCAAACAGAGAAGGCTGGATGTGTCATGAGACAAAGGTTCTTAAGAGCAGAAGCAGTAAGGCAAGGCCTACACAATGATTCAAGCCTAAGCCTGCTAACTGTTAACTGCTAACAGCAAACTGCCAAGTCACTGTGACATTCTCCCTATAAAAAGTAGCCAGCCTCTCTATGGTGCTTAGTGAGAGGGCTGTATGGATTGTGTATGGAGTGGTCTGTGGAATAGTGCTGTTGTTGCTATGTAAAGCTAAGGCAGACAGAGTGGCTCCAGGGCTCTAGTAAATCACTAACTAAGACTGTGCCTCTGTGAAGAGTTGTTGGGAGTTGGGCCCCATCAACATCTGAAGGGCTCCTACACCACTCTTGGTGTTAGACCAGGGTTTCTCAAACTTGGGTCTCCAGCTGTTGTTAGACTACAACTCCCATCATCCCTAGCTAGCAGGACCAGTGGTCAGGGATGATGGGAATTGTAGTCCAAAAACAGCTGGAGACCCAATACCAAGAGATGCAGACAATACCAAGCTAGATGGACCAATGAGGTGACTAAGTTTAAGGCAGCTTCCTATGTTGCCACAGCAGACCAGACTCCTGGTCTTTAGCCTGCTTGTTCTCAGCTGAGGTTGCTCACCTGTTATTGGGCTCTGAGCACCTGACAGGCTTCAATATGAAGAAGAAAATAAGCTTGGCCTCAATAATAGCTGCAGTTACATTACATTAACAACCCCATTCTTCTTTCATCCCCTCTTTCCTTGCCCTTCCACAGCATTTCTTGAAAGCCTCCCGCTTCCAAGTGTCACCGGATTTGCAGTTCCTGCTTTTGGCTTGCGATGTGCAGCAGGTAAGGGCCCAAAGTGCTTGCAGGCTGGTTAATTCCCCCACCCAATGCATTAAAAAAAATGACAAAACCTTCAAACATCTGAGGTGCTGGAATCGATCCACCCACCACCTGCCCCAGAAACGGTCAAGGTTTATCACTAACAGAATCTTGAACAGGCCAGTTGGTGTTGAAATTGGCCGCCTTTCCCTGTTCCCATCTTGGATAATTATAAACCATACAAATGTGCAAAAGTGCGGAGTCACCGTTCTCCATGCCAGCCATGGAAAATTAATCTTGCGTCTCTATCCATTCCTGCTAATACACCAAAATTTTCTAATGGGGCTGTAGTCTGTCTCATAGGTGGGGAACCTCTGGTTTGTGGGCTTGATTTGGCCCACCAGGTCTCCCCAGTGGACTGTGCGACCATTGTTGGCCAAGCCACATCTACATGCCCCACCCCTGACATTATATAGGATGCCCAGCGTGGGGCTGGTAAAGATGCAGCTGGGCTATAGGGCTGTTTGAGCAGCCATCAGTTTGTTGGTGGCTAGAATGAACTCCTGGAAAGGCACCAGTAAGAGGGGCTAAGCCAAGAACGACATCTCTGGGAGCTGTGAGAAAGGGAGGGTAAAGCCAGAAGCCTATGAACTTGCCAGAAGCCTATGAACTACTAAGTATAGCAGGACTGGCAGCTACAAAACCCAGGAGCTTCCAAATTTAATGCAGCAGCAGAAGTGCTAGATCAATATTTTGCAAAAGCACCTTGCAGGTACCCAAATTCAGGGTTTGCATAGACCAGGCACGTCCAACAGGTAGATCGTGATCTACCGGTAGATCACTGGATGCCTGTGGTAGATCAATGGTAGATCACTGGCTCCTCCCAAAGAAGCTCAACAACTTTGGCTCCCCTAAGAAAAGCTCAATTTTTTTGCCCTGCACCCCCCCAATGGCGCTCTCCATCTCCCTAAAAAAAAAGCTTAAGAACAACATTGATCTGAATGCCTTAAAAAAGGGCCTCCCTCCTCCCTCCAAAAGCTCAACAACTTTGACCTGAACCCCCCAAAAAGGGGTAGATCACTGCCAGTTTTTAACTCTGTAAGTAGATCGTAGTCTCTTGAGAGTTGGCCACCCCTGGCATAGACCATAGCTCAACTCTTTGCTAGCCACTCCAGTATCCCTGCCCAGAAAACTCCATGGACAAAGAAAACAGGCATCCCATCCCATGGCAATTTGATTATAAGTGAAAATCACGCCTCTCCTCGGATTTCCAGTCCACAAGTGTCATCTGAGTGCATCTGTGACCACACGTCTAAGGTAAAGGACCCCTGGATGGTTAAGTCCAGTCAAAGGCAACTATGTGGTTGCGGCGCTCATGTTGCTTTCAGGCCGAGGGAGCCAGCATTTGTCCACAGGCAGCTTTCCAAGTCATGTGGCTAGCATGACAAAACCGCTTCTGGCGCAACGGAAACCAGAGCGCATGGAAACGCCGTTTACCTTCCCACCACAGCAGTACCTACCGTATTTATGTACTTGCACTGGTGTGCTTTCAAACTGCTAGGTTGGCAGAAGCTGGGGGACAGAGCAACAGGAGTTCACCCCATCGCGGGGATTCAAACCGCCGACCTTCTGATGGGCAAGCCCAAGCGGCTCAGTGGTTTAGACCACAGTGCCACCCATATCCCTGCTGATGTCGGACCTAAAAGGCATCAAGGTCTTCCACGGTATCGAGAAGTGGAGCCAAGGTCACATCTGCACCATACATTTTAATGCACACAGCTTGCCTCAAAGAATCCTGAGAGTTGTAGTTCTTTAAGGGTGCTGGGAGGAATTGTAACTCCGCAAGGGGTAAGCGGAGGTTCCCAGAATTCTTTGTAGGAAGCCGTCAGTTCTAAATATGCTTTAAGTGTATGTTGTGGATGTGACCCAATATCAGCTTGGTTAGGTGAAGGCAAAAAAGAAAAAAAAGGCCTGGTAGAGTAAATGGAAACGATTCCTTTCGCTCCAAAGGGTCTTAGAGCCAACATGGTGTGGTAGACTGGAGAGTGCTGGATTTTGTTGGATCACTCGAGCTCCAAAGCCATCTAGATTTGGGCAAAACCTGTCCATCACTTCTTCCCATATGATTGCCAGGCAAGTCCAGCCAATCACCATGGGTATCCTTAGTAGAAGTAGCTGTAGAAAAAGGAAGGATTGATGTCCCAGGAAGTGCCTACTGTTCCACACTAACATCAATTTTCTTTTATTTCCTGCTGGTCTGTAGGTTTTCCGCTACTCTTTCACAGCTCGCTACTTGATCTATAACCTGGGCACCAGGTAAGAACTGGACCCACACCATAGGACAAATTTATTCAAATAGAACGAGGTCTTTATTTGCTGTATTGTTGTTTGCATCTATTCCAGGGGTCCCCAAACTAAGGCCCGGGGGCCGGATGCGGCCCAATCACCTTCTAAATCCGGCCCGCAGACAGTCTGGGAATCAGCATGTTTTTACATGAGTAGAATGTGTCCTTTTATTTAAAATGCATCTCTGGGTTATTTGTGGGGCATAGGAATTCGTTCATTTTTTTTTTTTTTTTGAATATAGTCCGGCCCCCCACAAGGTCTGAGGGACAGTGGACTGGCCCCCTGCTGAAAAAGTTTGCTGACCCCTGATCTATTCCATCACATATGCCCCTCTTCTATATCTTAAAGAGGTCCACAAACTTTGGGCCCTGGGTCACAATTATTATCCTACTGCTGTGGATTGGCAGAGCAGCTTTCAACATAAACACACATATTCTTCATTCTGACACACTTTACATTTAAAAACAACGACACGGTTGTTTGTAATACTTTGTGGTCTTAGTAATTATGTAATTGGTTATGCTTGTTAAAAGAACATTTAAATAAAGTGATCTTTTTTATTTTTATTTTAAAAACACCCTTCCTGCTTTCCTGTTGGCTGAGAGCCAGTTTGCCATTATGAAATCTCTCAATAGGCATTACGGTCTATGCATAGGGATTAATGTGAAATCCATTAGCAGATTACAGTGCTCAGCGATCACATACTTAGGATTTTTCACTCAATGAACACACAGCTGAGTTCCCAGCATGTACTGTGTGTGGAAAGCTAAACCCACATGAGGGGTTTGTCACATCTTGTAATCCTACACTCGGGTTTCACATTAATTCTTACCCAGAAGTTCTCGCTGCACTGGAGTCTTGTAACTTGTGAAATATATTCCTAAATTTACACAGACACCTCCGGCCTTTCCTCATTGGGTTAGTCCTCCAGATCTCTAATTAAAAAAGGCTGCGTCATTGATTGTTCAGCACCAAACATTTCTGCTCCGGTTCATTGTTCCCAACCCCATGGTTTCAGCACTGGTTAGTTGACTTTCACTTTACTTCATATTTATGTCCTTAAGTCTAGATTATTTTTTGTAATAATGAATATATTCAAGGACGAGGGAAGCTGCGGGGTCCCTAGATTACACTCACTGTTAGCCGTGCTGGGTGGGGTTGTAGAACAGCTGTCGAACCTCAGTTTCCTTGTCACTACTTTATTAACGCAGGGTGCAGGTGGCGCTGTGGGTTATACCACTGAACCCTAGGCTTGCCAATCAGAAGGTTGGCGGTTCGAATCTCCGTGACAGGGCGAGCTCCCATTGCTCGGTCCCAGCTCCTGCCAACCTAGCAGTTTGAAAGCACATCAGAGTGCAAGTAGATAAATAGGTACCGCTGCAGTGGGAAGGTAAACAGCATTTCCGTGTGCTGCTCTGGTTCACCAGAAGTGGCTTTGTCATGCTGGCCACATGGAAGCTGTACGCCGGCTGCCTCGGCCAATAACGTGCGATGAGCGCCGCAACCCCAGAGTCGGTCACGACTGGACCTAATGGTCAGGGGTCCCTTTACCTTTACTTTATTAAAAGCACACACCATAAAATGAAAAATTTGAAGCTGTTGGTTACAATTATAAAGTATCTATGCCGGTATATGTTAGGTTATTTTTGCAAAATTCCCTTCTAGCCGTGGAGAGGAACTAATAGATTAATCCCTTGTTTAGTCTCTCTTACTCCACCCCCAAATTACACATAGTCTTGCTAACAGTGGACCGGGCATTAGCATAAGAGGCCCTACTGCACTCTTTCAGCCTGCCGCACTTCCCAAATAATTCTCCTGCAGGAAAGTGGTCTCATGTTTCCTTTTCCAGGGAGACCAGCAACCTCGATGTGCCCAAGGCAGACACTGCATATCTGCAATATGCAGCCTGGGGAGCCAAGGATAACCAGCTGGTAAGTACCTATTCAATTTATTTACATTTTCATAAATTCAGGGCCAGCTCTACCATTAGGTTGAGTGAGGCTGCCACCTCAGGTGGGTGGTGCTGGGGGCACTGATTGCTTTTCCCCACTCTAACCATCCCCGTTCTTTCCTCTCTCTCTTTTTGGCATAATTTTTTATTTGATTTTACAAATACAAATTTATAACAATTTTTTTTGCAAAACCATATAAAGAGATTTCTCTGAATTTCCGGACTTCCCCCCATCCCCTCCATGGGTCTTTATGTCAACATTTCCAACTGCATATCAATCCGTTATCCACATTTTTTGTCCATCTGAATTATCCATAGTCTTTGTTACCTTACAAGTGAGGTTAAAATCCTACTGCTTGCAATGGTCTCCTAAGCACATTATAATTTTTTTCCCATTTTTTTTTAATGTTCTTGTCCTCTTGGTTCCTGAGCTTTCCATTTTGTTTTGCCCAGGCACCCCCAAACTTGGCCCTCCAGATGTTTTGGGACTACAATGCCCATCATCCCTGACCACTGGTCCTGTTAGCTAGGGATGATGAGAGTTGTAGTCCCAAAACATCTGGAGGGCCAAGTTTGGGGGTGCCTGGTTTTGCCATTTCAGCATAGTCCATCAACTTGTTTTGCCAGTCTTCCCTGGTTGGGATTGTTTCTTCTTTCTTTCTCTGCACTAGTAACATCTGTGCGGTTGTTGTTGCATACATAAAAAGTCTTTTCTGGTCCTTTGGGACCCATCCCCATTCTTTCCTGAGCCAGTGCCTCCAGAGGCAGTGGTACTTCCTGGTGGCTGGCCTTGGCTGTCTTGCCGAGTTGCCTTCTCCCAATGTGTCACAGACAGCAGCATTGGAGGAGGTGCCGGCAAGCAGAGAGGCAACCAGTTCAGGCCTTGTGCTCCAGCAGGCATTGTTGCCGTGCTCACATGGTGTTGGTGCAGCTGCAATAGAGCATCTGAGTTTGCACCAAGCAGAGATGAGCGTGTGGAGTTGAAGCGCTGGAGAGCAGAACTGTGTCGGCTCCACACTCAGTGGATGGAGGGTGCTGTCCCTTCAGTACCAGGAAGAGCCAAGGGCCAGGCTGGTTGGCTTCTGTATGGATAATGGGGCACAGATAATGGACAATGCAGAGCTGTCTTGCCCACCAAATTAATTCATTACCTGAAAAGCAAGTTGCTATAATAATAATAATAATAATAATAATAATAATAATTTATTTATACCCCGCCCATCTGGCTGGGTTCCAACAAAATATTAAAATACAGAAATCCATCAAACATTAAAAGCTTCCCTAAACAGGGCTGCCTTGAGATGCCTTCTAAAGGTCTGGTAGTTGTTGTTCTCTTTGACCTCTGGTGGGAGGGCATTCCACAGGGTGGGTGCCACTACCGAGAAGGCCCTCTGCCTGGTTCCCTGTAACTTGGCTTCTCGTAGTGAGGGAACCGCCAGAAGGCCCTCGGCGCTGGACCTCAGTGTCCGGGCAGAACGATGGGGGAAGAGACGCTCCTTCAGGTATACTGGACCGAGGCCGTTTAGGGCTTTAAAGGTCAGCACCAACACTTTGAATTGTGCTCAGAAACGTACCACAAATTGACCACAAATTTGTGTTATTCAGCCAGCAGCCCCACTTTATTTTTCTTTTTATAATTTTTTATTGACAAAGTAATAATAAAAAATAAATAAGAATAAAGATGTGCACCCCACCACCAAGACCATTCCATTGCAACTATTCAGCCTCCCAAAATTTCAACGCCTCTTGCAATGGTTTGACCCCTTTCTGTTTTAACTGTACAAATTCTACAAACACCCTCCATATCTCCTCAAAATCATTTCTCCTGCATATTCCCCATCTTACCTTAATGGCAGGTGTTAATTTATCATTAATAGCTGTATCCCACACCTCTTTATACCATCCTTCCATTTTATATTCTGCTTGCCCCTTCCACTTCCTAGCTATAATAATTCGTGCAGCTGCCAATAAATCTGCAAGCAAGTCCTTCGTAGCCTGCTGAACCTTCCACCCCACCGTAAATTGATGATAATGCTACCTCTGGACTTTCGGTCAGCTTCAGCCCAGTGATTTCTGTTATCACCTTAAACACCCTTTGCCCAATAAATTGTACATACCGTATTTACACCCCCACCACAGGTGAACATAATTCCCTGTTTCCTGGGATCCCCTCCAACATAACACTGAATATTCCTTGTTTATTTGATTTAATCTGACAGATTAAATCAACCCTATTTTATACTAATGGATTAGCAGGACTTTTTCAGTTTTCCCGTTTCCTTCCCACCCCAATCCCTGGCAAGGTTTGTCCAACGTTGGTAGTTTTCTCACTGTTGATTGCATAGGTGACAACCAAGAACAACACAGGGCAGCCTGTGACTTGATTTCCATCCTCAGTAGTTTGAGTTAGAGCTTTGTGAGCATGGCTGCAGCAGCAGCAGCAGCAAAAACAACAGTTGATCCCTGTTGGTAAGACTTAGAGAAGGGGTTCCTAGTGGATCGCGGCAGCATAAGCCAGCATTTTGCCTGTGAAGTTGCTCTGTGGCTCCCCAACCTATTTAGTTAAGGTTCGCCTCCCCAGAAAGCTGACTTTAGGAAGGAAGAACTCAGCTGACTTGGGGAGGGAGGTGACAGATTGAAAATACAGCAGGGCTGGCTTAACATGTTTTGAAGTAAAGGAGGGAATATGCCTTGCTGTCTGAACTGGGAAGCCCCCAATTCTATACAAACTTACTGACTCAATCAGGGGATCATCAACACAAAAAGTATCTAAAGAATGGAGTGTTTACAAAAAAATATCTTAACAATTACTATCCTAATAATTCCATATTAGCAGATATAGAATAACGTCTGAAAAACATAAAAGTGAGATCAGGAGGAATCAGGAGAAGAAAGGAAGAAATTCATAATGCAGGCCCAAGGAGCATAAAGAATTTGCTATTGTATAATAAGAAGGACGGGAAGTATCTAAGAGGGAAGAAATAGGATGAAATATAAGGATGGTATACTGTTCACATTGCGAAGAAGAATTTATGTTGGATTGTGTATTTTGTTATTCACATATTTTCTGCATATGATTTAATGAGAGGAAAGCTTATGTTGTGTTTATGACATATATATGTTATGTATGCAATATTTTAAATAATAAAGTATTATTTTTATAAAAAAAAGAAAGAAAGAAAATACAGCAGGGCTGGCTTAACATGTTTTGAAGTAAAGGGGGGAATATGCCTTGCTGTCTGAATTGGGAAGCCCCCAATTCTATACAAATTTGTATAGAATCTTTTCTTGTTGTTTAGTCGTGTCCGACTCTTTGTGACCCTATACTTCCTGTTAGTGTAGAATCTAAAATTACCTAATTGTATCGCCGGTAAAATCACCTAATTGCATCCCTGGTAGCGATAATAGAACCAGAAGTTTCAGACGAGCTGATCCGGTCATCTTACTGATTTATTCCCTTCCCAGGTGTTCATCCTGGATAACGACATTTATTATCAGCCTGGGGTCTCCAGCCGGGCCAAGCGCATCACCACATCTGGACGCCAAGCAGTTGTCTTCAATGGGATTGCTGACTGGCTATATGAAGGTGAAGAAGCCTGAGTAGGTCAAGGCCCTATGAACACAGTCAGGAGTCCTGGGGCAGCAGTCTTCTAGGGGGTGGCGTCGCGCCCCACCCTCTTTGCGGTGCCAAAATAACCCAGCAGAATGCTTTCACACCTGTGATTTTAAAAGTCTTTCCTTTACCTTTGAGGGTTTTCTTTACAATCAAGCAGTGTACAAATTTTACGAAATAAACAAAAAATAGTTCCTCACAATTCCCCTCTGAGTTCATGCAGTGGTGATTAATGGCCGTTTAGGAGCAAGCTGCACTTTCTCCTGTCTTTTAAGAACTTTGCAAAACATCGATAAAGGCTTAGCTCAGTTTAATTAAAGTTAAATGAAGCACTCTGAAGTGCAGTGAAGTGCATTGGCCCGTTGTGTCTTGTATGGCCTGCAGGGGGAGCTATTTCTTTATTTAACCTTTCCAGAAATAAACATGCTGCTTTCGGGGATGACATTTGGTAGAACCGTTCAGAGTGATCTGCCTGTTGAGGCCTGAAAATTATGAGTGAATGAGGGGGGGGAGGGGTCTGAACAAGTAATCTAGGTGAAAGTAACAGAGAAGCGGATGTTTTCTGAGACAAAGAGTGCCCCTTTGTGCATTCTGTGTGCATTCTGCATATCTCACGAGGAGAGGCAGGTGGGCTACAGCAAACATGGTTTACAACTTGATACTCATATCTGATATCCCCCCCCCTTGCTTCCAAGAGGAGATCCTGCAGACTGCCAGCGCTCACTGGTGTTCACCTGATAGCATGTGGCTAGCCTATCTTTCCATCAACAATTCCCTGGTGCCAAAGATGGAGCTGCCCCAGTTTCTTGGAGGAAAATACCCTGCCAGCCAACACTATCCCTATCCTAAGGTGGGTCCCACTTCTATCCTCCCTTGCTAGGGGTGGACCAGAGGGAGGCCAGCAGTCACAAGGGTGTTTGGGTGACCTTAGAGCAGGCATCCCCAAACTGCGGCCCTCCAGATGTTTTGGCCTACAACTCCCATGATCCCTAGCTAACAGGACCAGTGGTCGGGGAAGATGGGAATTATAGTCCAAAACATCTGGAGGGCCAAAGTTTGGGGATGCCTGCCTTAGAGGAACCAAGCAACCTGCATGTTTTTTGCTGGTCTAACTTTGCACATTTATCCTCTCATCACGGGTGCGAGGGTAGCCTTTGGGCCTCCCGATTTTGTTGAACTACAACTCCCATCAGCCCCAGCAAACCTGGCCAGTGGCCGGGGATGATGAGGGTTGTAGTTCAGTAAAATCTGGAGGGCCAACGGTTCCCCACACCTGTCTTACACACCTGTCCAACATTTCTCTGATGAAAATAGGGACATCCTAAGGAAAAGCGGGACATTCCAGGATCAAATCAGAAACCAGGATGGCTTCTGTAAATTCTGGGAAATGGGGACACTTGGAGGGTCTGGGGTTAAGGGTTTGCAGAGTCAGGTGTAGACTCTAGGCACCTCAAAGCAAGCAATGAGGAAACTGTGGTCCAAATTATGTTGCTAAACTACAACTCCCATTATCCCTAGCCATTAGCCATCCTAGCTAGTGCTCATGGGAGCTGTAGTCCAACAACATCTGGAGGGCCACAGGTTCCCCATTCCTATGGAATATGGTTTGCTTATACGTACCACCAGCCTGGCTATTAGTGCATGAATGCTTATGACTGGGGACAGCTCACATTCCCTGCTGTTGCATGTTCTCTTCCCACCCTGACTTGTTCACCTGTTTTGTTCCCTGCCCTCTCCCTCTTCTCTTCTCTTCTCTTCTCAGGCCGGACAGCCCATCCCTTCAGTACAACTCTTTGTGGTGAACCTATCTGGAGTGCTTCACCTGCTGGAGCTCCTACCTCCGGAATCCTTCCAGGGCAGGTGAAGGGGAAGGGAGGGTCGGTGTTGCCTGGTGGAATTTTGTTCCCCTTTATCCAAGCAGCTGCAAGTTCAGGAAGTGTTTTCTTTGAGCCGTGTGGCTACACTTCTGATCCAAATTCGTTCTCCTTATACCCAGTGCTTTTTTTTCTTTTTAAAAAAGAAAAAATTAGGGGTACTTTCATTTTGACTCAAGAAAATCACCATTTTATAGTTCAAATCAGGAAAAATAAATATAGTAAATGGACAAAAGTACAGTGGAACCTCGGTTTACGAACACCTCGGTTTACGAATTTTCGATTTACGAACGCCACGGACCCATCTGGAACGGATTAATTCACTTTCCATTACTTTCAATGGGAAAGTTCGCTTCAGTTTATGAACGCTTCAGTTTATGAACAGACTTCAGGAACCAATTGTGTTCATAAACCGAGGTACCACTGTATCAAAGATTCACAAAATGTTTAGGGGTATGTGTACCCCCAGAAAAAAAGCACTGCTTATGTCTGTAAAAAATTGCTGCTGCTATTGTTGCTGCTGTTATTACTAGTGTCATCACCATGCTCTGTTGACCTCCCACCTGGACTACTGTAATATGCTGTATATGGGGCTGCCCTTGAAGGGTGATGTAAAAATTTGGGTTTTGCTTTTGCTCCCCAACTCCCCAAGGGAATCTGAGTCCCCTAAGTCCATGACTGGTCAGAGAAAAATGAATGGAGGCAGGATCCAGTGGAAAACAAGGCTGATATTTATTATATTTATTATTTCTGTTGCAACAGAGTTCCCCGCCCCCCTTCCAAGGAGGGAGAGGCCCTGAACAAAAGTGTGCAGGAACCTTTAAAGACTTTGACATTACCCTTAGCAAAAGACCACCCCCATTTATCAGGCATACATCACAGGAGGCGGTCTACGGCAGAAATCCTGTCTGCCAGGATACCTACAATGGTCACTGATTGCTTTCCCTGGGCAGCCTGGCCACTCTTTTGCGATGGTTAGTACTTTAGTTCCTGAATCCAGGTCACAGGCTCACCCTATTCATACTTAAACACACCCTTAAGACCCTTAAGACACCCTCACTCATCACCCGCAGGAAGGAGGAGAACCCAGAACAATGGTGTGCAAGCCCTTATATAAACTTTGAAATTGCCCACCCTGTAGCCCAAGGGTAAAGGTAAAGGGACCCCTGACCATTAGGTCCAGTCGTGACCGACTCTGGGGTTGCGCGCTCATCTCGCATTATTGGCCGAGGGAGCCGGCGTATAGCTTCCAGGTCATGTGGCCAGCATGACAAAGCCGCTTCTGGCAAACCAGAGCAGCACACGGAAACGCCGTTTACCTTCCCGCTGTAGCGGTTCCTATTTATCTACTTGCATTTTGACATGCTTTCGAACTGCTAGGTTGGCAGGAGCTGGGACCAAGCAACGGGAGCTCACCCCGTCACAGGGATTCGAACCGCTGACCTTCTGGTCAGCAAGCCCTAGGCTCAGTGGTTTAACCACAGCGCCACCTGGGTCCCTATGTGATGGTTAATACGGTACTTTAATTCCTGAATCCAGGTCACAGCCTCACCCTATTAATACACAAATACGCCCTTTAAGACAGGATTTGTAAGCAAAAAGACAATGGGAAGGCTTTCCCCATTTGCCTCCCTTACTGCAGAGGAATATTTGAGGTCATTGGGAGAGTCAGAATGGCTTCAGGATTGCTCTCCCGTACTATTTCAGGCACATGGTTTATATATTTAGATATGTGTGCATTTATGAATATTCTATATTTGAGACCTTAGAATTCTTACAACAAGGGCAACAGGTTTCCCACTCCTGCTTTAATGTATAGCGTCCAACATGGCAGAACATGCAAAGTGCAGCCATTGCTGTTTTCCCTCTGCAACCAAATTCTTTGACATCTCTCTGTGCCGGTCAGTTCAGAAGGGCAAAAATGCAAAGAAAGGGGCCTGGATATGCTGGTTGGCTAATGAATCAGTGAACCTTTTGCCAAATGACCCCCGAGGGAGCCAAGACTGTTTAGTTTCCTCCCCCCTCCCCAGCATGCTGGTTTCACTACTGCTCTCTTTCCAGGGAATATTACATCACCATGGTAAAATGGGTGGGACACTCCCGGTTGGCTGTGCGATGGTTAAATAGGCCGCAGAACATGTCTGTGCTGAGTCTGTGTGAAGCTGCCACAGGGGCCTGCACTGAGGTGAGCTCCATTACTGCAGTATTATAATACACACGTATTATTTCGTTATGACATTCCTCTATCCCACTTTTCCTCCAAGGTGCCCAAAGTGGCGGGCACCTGATTCTCCCCCACCTCACAACAACCCTGTGAGGTAGGTTAGGCTAAGACAGGCATCCCCAAACTCGGCCCTCCAGATGTTTTGGGACTACAACTACCATCATCCCTAGCTAACAGGACCAGTGGTCAGAGATGATGGGAACTGTAGTCCCAAAACATCTGGAGGGCCGGGTTTGGGGGTGCCTGTGCTAAGAGCTGGTAACTGGCCCCAGTGAGCTTGATGGCAGAATTGGGGGTTTGACACCTGGTCTTCCAGGTCGTGGTATTTAACAACTATACCAAAATTGTCTCTCATGTACAGTACTTCTGTGTGTGAGAGAACTGGGTTTCTATATATGGAGCAGGAGGAGGACAACGACCCCATCTTTAGAAAGCTTTTTCAAAATCCACCTTTTAAATGCATCTTTTCATGAAAGGGGTGTTAGAGGGTTAGTACCTCAGGTACTAAAGAATACAGGGGTGGGGTTGTGGTTGGGGGTGTAGTATGACATGCCGGGGTGAAGTTTTGTCCTATTTTCTCCCTCCCAAAGGCTTTGCTAACCACATTTTGCATTTCCTTAGAGATACAAAGTGACATCAGATTTCTGGGTGGACATGAAGGTAAGAGGCTTGAGATCATTTTGCTCCTTTATTATTCCCTCTGCCAGGCTAGCTACATTCCCACATCTCATCAGGAAATTGCTATCTGTCAATCAACTGACAGACAGACAGACAGACAGAGAGACGGAGGGAGAGTTTTCTTCAAAATGTCTATGTCAATCGTCATCGCAAACAATAAATGATCATTCATTTAGCAAAGGATGTCAGGTAACCTAAAAGGACCCAAGTTGTAAATGTTTGCTGTCCAGAATAAGCTAGTTCTGCTCCTGGCTGATGGCAGAAAAGCAATAGTGGCTTGGAGAGGCTTTTGTGTGCGGAAGCAAACCTATTCCCAACTTCTGATATTCTGGCCAATAAGTGCACAGCCATAGAGATGGTGGACGAGAACTTAAAAATGTCTTCTCCAAATTATTCATCCATTTCATAACATCACATAATATCACTATTTGTGTTTTTCTGCTGGTTGTTTTGACTTTTGATAGTCAAAGGGGTGGGAAACATGTGTGGTCTTTCGGATGTTGTTGGATTTGATGGTCGGGGTGATGGGAGACAACATCTGGAGGGCCACAAGTCATATTTGCCTCAGGCTGCATCCCCTGCAGGTACCGGGAAATCCAGGACCTACTGAATATTCACAGCCTGGCCCATGACACAAAAACTATGAAACGTTTCTTTGCTTGGGGGTTGAGGACTTGAGGAGAAACAAATGACATAAGGTAACCCGAGTGGAGAGGGAGAAAGGGTTGTGACTCAGGGATAGAGCATTGGCTTCACATGCAGAAGTGCCTGGGTTTAATCCTTGGCATCTCTCCTCTTTAACCAGGCCTTTGGCTGATTGACATCCAGTGCCCCCTTTCCCCTATAATTTTTATTGAAGCTTTTTTGTGATACAAAACAAACAAGCAAGGAAAGGTACACATAGCATCTCCGGTTTCAATTCATAGCCTTTTAAAATGTAATGGGCAGATGGCGTTATTGGGTTGCTTTTGTTTTTGTTTTGTATTTTCTGTTTTTATATTGTGGTTTTATGTTGTAACCACCCTCAGGTCTGTGGGTATAGGGTAGTATACTACTACTACTACTACTACTACTACTACTACTAATAATAATAATAACAACAACAACAACAACAACTTCTACTACTACTACTATCAAACACTCACCTGCGTATCCAGTAATGCAGCCCCATCTTCCTTCCTGTGTATCCCAGCAAGGAATGCCTATTTTTTCTGAAGATGCCGAGACCCTTTTTCTGCCGGTGCCTGTGAAACAAGGGCCTCGTGGAGAATTCCACCATGTCACCATGCTTTCCACGCAGGTAAATTTAGCTACCCAATATCCACCTGCTGTATGTGACTGCCAACTTTTAAAAAAACCCAACCCTTTTCAGACGAGGAACGGCTTCCTACAGAAGTTGCTGTTTGCTTCTCCATATGCCTGCAGGCCTCCCATCTCATGCCGTGTCCCATGAGACGTTTTAAAGCAGGGTTGGGCAGCTTGTGCCTCTAGGACGGTGTGCGGATGTTGGCTGAATTTCATAAGGCATCTTTCAGGGGTACCTAACTTGGTGACTTCCAGGTGATGTTGGACTACAGCTCCCAGAATCCCTGGCCATAGACCATGCCAGCTGGGACTGCTGGGAGTTGAGAGCACAACAAAAACATCTCTGGCAGGTGCCTGGCATTAAAGGCACAGTAGCCCTGTCAAGAAAACCGAAAGCAAAACTTGGAAAATGTCTGTGGTTCACAGCATGGTGGTAACGGGAAAAGGAGGAACCACAGACTGGGCACTGGAGGAAGAAGGAAGACCAAAGGGAACGGTTAATAAGGAAACTGGAATGGTGTGAGAGAGACAATATGCACAGGAAACTGGAGAAGTGTGTGTCCCTTATTGTGATCCTCAGCTCAGTCTGAAAGAAAATATTCAATATACCATGAACAATAATCATTTCCATCTGGGATTCCTACCCTCCCCCTTTAACTAGACATGGAATAGCAACCCAAGAAGTTCAGCAGGTGAATGTCTTGAGTTTGCTTGAGTTTTCCATGTCCGACTGCAGGAACAGAGGGGAATAGTGGTGGGAAGATAGCGAGAACACCTGGATTGTGATGACACATGTGAGTCTTACGATACCCCTCTTTTTTTTTCTCCTTCCAGCCCAGTCGCAAGGAGAGCAGCGTACGCCTCCTGACCTCTGGGACTTGGGACGTCACCAGGATCCTGGCCTATGATGAGAACAGCAAACGGCTGTGAGTACGCAGAAGCCATGGTCCTCTCCTTGCCCCAGAACAGCTCCTCCCGATGGAAGTAGGTGGGGAAAATGAGGTCTTTGCTGACACTGTCCTTTTCCTTAGATATTTCCTGAGTTCTGAAGACAGGCTCAGCTCTAAACATTTGTATAGGTGAGTATTCTGGCCCGTGCCCTGCTAATCATGCTTGGGATTTATACAGAGCACAAATAGGACCTTCTGTTCAGGGTTCCAGCTTAACCAGCCATGCCATATCCCAGGAAACTCTAGTCCACCATTGGTCCCTTGTGTGATCCATGCGACGGTCACCTCCAGGCTTGACTATTGTAACTCGCTCTATGCGGGGCTGCCCTTAAAGCTGACCCAGAAACTCCAGCGGGTGCAGAATGCCGCGGCGAGGCTCCTTACAGGGTCCAGGCCGCGGGATCACATTCATCCAGTGCTTTACCAGCTGCGCTGGCTCCCGGTGGAGTACAGGATCAGGTTTAAGGTGCTGGTTTTGACCTTTAAAGCCCTATGCGGCATGGGACCCTCGTACCTACGGGACCGCCTCTCCTGGTATGCCCCGCGGAGGACCTTAAGGTCCACAAACAACAATATTCTGGAGATCCCGAGCCATAAGATGGCTAGATTGGCCTCTACTAGAGCCAGGGCCTTTTCAGTACTGGCCCCAACTTGGTGGAACGCTCTTTCCCAGGAGACCAGGGCCCTACGGGATTTGTCATCTTTTCGCAGGGCCTGCAAGACAGAGCTGTTCCGCCTGGCCTTTGGGTTAGACTCAGCTTGACCCCTGTGTTTTCCTCCCTCATGGCTTGGATTTATGGACTACTTGAAATGAGGCTGCACTTTAAATTTTAATACTGTATTTTAATCTGCATTTTAATTAATTGTTTTTATGTTTTATTGTAATTCTGTTGGTGTGAGCCGCCCTGAGCCCGGTTTCGACTGGGGAGGGCGGGGTATACATAAAATATTATTATTATTATTATTATTATTATTATTATTATTATTATTCCAGCTTTCTCTGTCTTCCCACTACCGTCAGTATTTTGTGCCCATTAAGGATGTGACAAATCCCAGTGTATTGGCCTCAGTAATCAACTGGATGAGAGCCAACAAACTGAAACTCAATCCAGATAAGACAGAGGCACTATCAGTGGGTGGTTCCTGAGACCAGATGGGTGGGAGGTCACTTGCTCTTGATGGGGTTACTCTTCCACTGAAGGAGCAGGTTCATAGCTTGGGGGTACTCCTGGATCCTTTGCTGTCGCTCGAGCGTAAGGTGGCCTCAGTGGCCCGGAGTGCCTTCCATCAGCTTCGGCTGGGGACCCTGCTACGTCCCTATCTGGACAGCGATAGCCTAACTACTGTTGTCTAGGCTCTGGTAACCTCGAGGTTAGATTACTGCAATGCGTTACACGTAGGGCTGTCTCTGAAGACGGTTCAGAAACTTCAGCTAGTGCAGAATCCAGCGGCCAGCTTGCTCACTGGAGCAAGACCATTTGAGCATATTATACCAATCCTGGTCTGACTGCACTGGCTACCAATTAGTTTCCGGTTCCCGTTCAAAGTGCTGGTTTTCACCTATAAAGCCTTAAAAGGCTCACGACAGCAATACTTCAAGGACCACCTCTTTTCATATGAACCTCCCCGGAACCTGAGATCATCTTCTAGGGGCCTCCTTTGTGTGCCTCCTCCTTGAGAGGTCCGGAGGGTGGACGAGAACGGGCCTTTTCTGCAGTAGCTCCCCGTCTGTGGAATGCTCTCCCCAGGGAAGTTCGCCTGCCTCCTTCATTATACACCTTTAGGTGTTCCTTTTTAACCAGGCCTTTGGTTGACCTGATTTACATCCTATGCCCTCTTCCCCGACCACTGGTCCTGTTAACTAGGGATCATGGGAGTTGTAGGCCAAAACATCTGGAGGGCCGCAGTTTGGGGATGCCTGATCTAGATCCATTTCAATCAGGGTCCTGGTTTTGACAAAGAAACGGCTTTGGTCACCCTGTATGAAGGGCTTGTGTCTGGAGAGAGACAGAGGAAATGTGTTCCTGTTAATTCTCCTCTACCTCTCACTGGCCCCATCAAGGAACAGAAGTATCCCTTCCACACTAGAGGTATATAAAGGTCTGAATCTGGTCTAGAGCCTTGCTTTAAAAGACTGCCTGTTCTGATGTTTATGAGCCAGGCGAATAGTAAATTTTTTATTTTATTTTATTTTATTTTATTTTATTTTATTTGTTTTATTCCCTGGGGTCTCAGGGCGGTTCACAAAATAAAATCAAGATATTAAACCACAAAATAACTAATAAAAACATAAACAACTCAATACCCCCCCCAAAAAAGAATCACACACGTTTTAAACAGGCATAGGATGTAAATCAGATCAACCAAAGGCCTGGTTAAAGAGGACTGTTTTTGTGAAATTGCTGCCACCTAGTGGCATTCAGGTGAAAATACATCCTGAATCTCACCCATCCTCCCTAGTCAGACTATTCAGGGCAAATGAAATATTTGGCCCGAAATAGAAAAATTCCACTGAGTTGAAAATAAAAAAAAGCATTTTTCATGTGTTAAGGTGCTGCTCCTCTGTCTATTTCAATTAATGCATCTATAGCAGCATTTTCCAAACTTGGGTCTCCAGCCGGTTTTGGACTACAATTCCCATCATCCCTGACCACTGGTCCTGCTAGTTAGGGATCATGGGAGTTGTAGTCCTAAAGCAGCTGGAGACCCTAGTTTGGGAAACCCTGATCTATAGGATGGGGGATGTAGCAGGTTCCATCTCTGCCATTAAGTGCTTTTGGGGGGGGGTATGTGATAATATACCATTGCTTGTATTGCATGGCACTTTTTCATATCTGTAGGTACCTATCCATTCAATCTCAGTGATGTTTGTAACCAGGCTGGTTGCAGCTGTCATCCAAAAATCCCATGGAGGGCATCCGACTGGGGAGGGCTGGGTTCTATAGACTTAGCTGGAATAGGACATTGCGAACAGAGACTTGAACCAAGGGCTTCATGGAAAAGGTTGGATTTGAGGAACAAATTATTTGAATGACATAAGAGAGGTGGCATCATGCAGATGCCCTACTTCATTTGGACCCAATTTTCTTTCCTTAATTATTATTATTATTTTAATAATTTTGTCATATAAAACAAGAGCAGAACAACAATAGGAGAATCAAAGGAGGATTATCAGGATATCGCAATTATTATAGTCCAGTATATCCATATATAGCTCACTGTTCCAGTCCAGGTTTTCATATGCTTCTGTGAGTTGTATCCTTTGAACTTGATTTCCCAGCGTCCAACTCTAGTTTTCAACACTGCAGCGCTTTGGCTCACTGTGGGTAATGAGGGCATCACAGGGGCTGAGAGGAAGTCATGGTACCTCCCTCTGTTTTGGGGGTGAAAGGGAAAGGCTTCTCAATATGTGATTCTCCTCCTCTTCCTGGCCAGCGTTGAACTCGACAGCTCCTTCAACCGCACCTGTGTGACCTGCGGCCTGCGCTCCAGCTGCTCCTTTGTAGATGTCCGTTTCAGCCCCAGGATGGGGAATTTTATATTGTTCTGCAAAGGTGGGTTTCGGCAAGGGAAGGCAGGTGCAAGACAAACTTGTGGATTTACTCAAATACATACATTTATTTTTAATTGTTTTTATTATGACATTTGGGCCTGACTGATAGAAGGATCAAAATGGTTAAGGTACCTTCCACAATGGGTAGAAAGCTGAAATGTTGACTGCTTGTAAAGTCCAAAAAAATTGCAGACAAATAGGAGTCCCCTTTTTACTTACTTAAACAGTCTTCAGATTTGGGAAGGGTGCAATTTTCCATAGGGCGCACAGGAATTAAACCATGTGCGTGCATTTAGATACACACACATATACACATTTTATCTAGAGTCAGATGCTACTCAGGGCTGGCTATGAAGATGTTGCCAATTCTATGAGCAAAAAGAAAAGGGGGAAATGATGGATCCCTGTTTCAAGGGTGTAAGGGGCAGGGAGTACAGACAGCCCCCTCCCATCCTGAGAAGCAGTTCCTCCACCAGCAGCGAAGCCAGCGGGGAGGGGGAGGAGGAGTCGAGTGAGGAAAGAGAAAGGAGGATACAGGGCTCTGGCAGCATAGGAGAGCCCTTGCTACACAGAGGGGAGGAAGAGAGGGGGGGGAAGGGGGAGAAGGAAAACAGGGAAAGGAGACCCTTTTCCCCTCCGGTTCCGGAATTACGCAGGAGAAGGCGGGGAGGACGTTTTGGTGTGCCCAGACTCTTATGCTGGAAGAGAACATGGAGCGCGCCATTCTCGGGTTCTGGTTCGGACTAGAAGGATGTATCTTGTACAGCTGGATCACTGTAAATAGACTGCACATAATAAAACCTTAAAAGGCAAGAATGTGGAGAGTCGTTACTCTAGAGTAGTCACCACCGGCATCCCTGTGACAAAGGGGTTCAAAGTCCAATGAAGGAAAGAAAAGGACAGGTGGTCTCAAAGCAAAACAACGCATTCACTTAAGCAAGTCCTGTATGCATGTAACAGTGTCCAGTTCTTATCTTGTGAACTGCCCAGCATGGCCTATGGTTTGATTACTACTCACTTGAGTTTTCTCCACCCCACAGGGCCTGGGGTCCCTCAAATCTCTGTTCACCGCACAGCTAACCCCCGTGGTGAGTATCAGATTTGAAGGCGGGGGGGGGGACTTGCTTTAAAAACAAACAGTGTTAGTCTGATGGGTGGTGGTAAAGATGATCTGGATACTTTCTGAGACACAGTATATTTTGTGTTGTGGGCAAATCCACAAAGTTCTGATTTGGTGCTTGAGTGTGCATTGGTTTGGCATATCCAAACTCATCTGTCTTCATGTCTCTAGTGCTTTTCTTTGCACCGATCTCTCAACAGATCACAGGAGCTGGTGAAACCAGTTTGGGGAGACAGTGTGGGCCGTGTTCTCTTTCTGTGTGTCTGATCAGCTTTGAGCTGATCATGGCTGATTTTTTTCTGTGTCCAAAGGGAAGTTGTCCACCTGCTTTTCTGCCCCAACCTAAAGGAGAGTTCTGTGTTATCTGAAAACATATACTGTATGCTACGTTGTTCACCTCAGTCTCAATAATGGTTGTAGTTTGCTGCCCACGTGAGTTACATAAGAAGGAGGAAACACTTCTAGCCTCAGGCCTAATAGCTGCATTTAAGCTCTATCCCCTTGAATTCAAGGTCGTCTTTTTAAAAGCAGCTTTGCCCCTCGTTTTCGCAACATCCTGTGGCAGCGAGTTCCAGAGATTTGTTAAATTTGTGGCGCTGTGGGTTAAACCACTGAGCCTAGGGCTTGCCGATCAGAAGGTCGGCGGTTTGAATCCCCGCGACAGGGTGAGCTCCCGTTGCTCGGTCCCTGCTCCTGCCAACCTAGCAGTTCGAAAGCACGTCAAAGTGCAAGGTGATAAATAGGTACCGCTACAGCGGGAAGGTAAACGGCGTTTCCGTGCGCTGCTCTGGTTCGCCAGAAGCGGCTTAGTCCTGCTGGCCTCATGACCTGGAAGCTGTACGCCGGCTCCCTCGGCCAATAACGTGAGATGAGCGTCGCAACCCCAAAGTCGGTCACGACTGGACCTCATGGTCAGGGGTCCCTTTACCTTTATTGGTTCTAAAAGACTGGCATCCACAACTGACTTGTGTAGGGAGTTGCCTAAGTGCTACTAACAGTGTTTGTATCTGTCTCATTTCCTGGATCCCAGACTTCCTTCTCCTGGAAGAGAACCGCCCTTTGCAAGATGCCCTTATGCATAAAGAGATGCCGTTGGTGGAATTCAGGTTGTATCGACTTGCTAGCTACGGTGAGGATACAAAGCCCCTCACAGGAAGTTCATTGCATGGCTGGGATCATAAGAAGAATGCTTCTGGATCGAGACCAAAGGCCTCTCCTATATACAGTCACATTTTTTTCTTGTTTCCCTTACAACTCAGACCTGTCTGTGCGTGTTACCCTGCCGCCGCCGCACCAGTGTGCCTTCTGTCCATTGCTGCTGCTGCTGTGAGTAGTGGGGGAGGAGAGAGAAATAAGATTCAGATTGCTTTCAAAGGCGAAGTTATCCAATCTGCACATTCTGAAACTAAACCGAAAATAACCCCCCCCTCTGAATTTTGCACTGTTTTGGCAATGCAGCTGTCCAACCAATCAGTGCTTATAAAAATGTATACGTTAGGAGAAAGCGTGCACAAAGATTTAAATCATGGGTAGGCAAACTAAGGCCCGGGGGCCGGATCCGGCCCAATCGCCTTCTAAATCCGGCCCGCGGATGGTCTGGGAATCAGCGTGTTTTTACATGAGTAGAATGTGTGATTTTATTTAAAATGCATCACTGGGTTATTTGTCGGGCATAGGAATTCGTTCATCCCCCCCAAAAAAAATATATAGTCCGGCCCCCCACAAGGTCTGAGGGACAGTGGACTGGCCCCCTGCTGAAAAAGTTTGCTGACCCCTGATTTAAATGTTAGTGGGAATGGCAAGCAAAAAATGCCTTCTTGCAGAAGTGTGTCCATTAAGCAAAACTGCATACAGAAATGTGTTTATTGGGTGGGTGGGTGGAATTATACTAAGAAGCTGAATCATTTTTGAGTGGATTTCAAAAGAGAAAATCCGTAAACTGCTGCAGGAATGCGGAGAGCCAAATTTGAGACTGGGGAAATCGGAAACAGAGAACTGTAACTGACGGATCCTTCCATCGCTAGCTGTGAGTAGCATCCCAGCTTAGCCTTGCCTCCATGCCGTTTTTTGTCCTCACAGCTGTGAATTCATTAATGAATCAGCAGGGAGAGGAGCAGCGTTTCCCAACCTTGTGCCTCCAGATGTTTTGGGACTACAACTCCCATCATTCCTTTTTTAAAAAAATACCTTTATTTCAAATAAAAATTTAGAAATTATTTACATCAAGTCTTCACAAATGTAAACAAATAAAATATGCAACAAAATATATCAAACTAAATTCTTAAAACTGAAATCAATACATACCAAAATCATGTCTCAAGATGTATTCCATTTCCACAAATAAACAATACTTCCAACCATTCTCCATCATATCTGGTTTTCTTTGTTGTTGTTTCCCACAGGTTAGTTTATGTTGGCTTTACACTAGAGTTTTTCCTCTCTATTCTTGATTTTATTTTTTATATTTTACAGATACCGTTCAAGTTCTGCCAGTAGAATGTTGTTGTTGCTATATGTTTTTAGATACTCTCTAAAAAATTTCCATTCTTTTGATACCTTTTGATGGTCTATATCCCGCACCCAGCCCGTTAGTTTTGCTAACTGTAGGTATTCGATCAGCAGGGCTTGCCACTCTGTTATTTGTCTTTCCATTTCCTTGCGATCAGGATTCTAGCGGCGGCCAAGCTGTACATCATGAGCGTTCTATTTTCCCTTTTAAAATTATCGGGTAAAATGCCCAGGAGGAATATTACGGGTTGTTTCTTAAAGGTTATCTTGAATAGTTTTTTGATTTCATTATAGATTTTGTCCCAATAATCTTTAATTAGATCGCACGTCCACCACATGTGGAAGTACGATCCAGGTTCTTTCCCGCACCTCCAACATTCAGGATTCCTTCCTTTATACATCTTTGCTAGCTTCTGTGGGGAGAGGTGCCACCTATATAGCATTTTCAACTCCCATCATTCCTGACCACTGGTCTTGCTAGCTAGGGATGATGGGAGTTGTAATCCCAAAACATCTGGAGGCACAAGGTTGGGAAACACTGAGCTAGAGGATGGCTAAGTTGCTGCACCCGGTACAGCTAGGGACTGTGGACTGGGAGGGAGGAAGGGACCTGGCATTTTGACAGGGAATTATAGCAGAAGTACCTTTCCCCCCCTGCTATCCCTGTGGAAATTTGAAAATAATAATAATAATAATAATAATAATAATAATAATAATAATAATAATAATAGCTCCGTCCCAGAGCTGTTGGTTTGGGTTCCACTTCAGGTCAGGTGCAAACGTATCCTTGGCCACTAGCTGGTAGGTGTAACATTAATCCATGTTCTAACCTCTGATTGCTTTTTTCCCCCCCAGTCCAGAATCCCCAGGAGGCCAGCTGGCCACTGAGGAATTCCACCTTGATTGGGACACCGTCCTGTCTAGCTCTTTGGGTGCTGTGGTGGTCCAGTTTGATGCCCGGGGATCTAGGAACCAAGGACTCAAGCTGCTGCATGAGGTCAGCCGCCAGCTGGGCTCCTTGGATGTCAAGGACCATGTAACTCTCATGCGGTAAGTACGCCTGAGCCTCACATTTTAACACTGTTGTTTAACACAGGACCGGCCCTGCTATTTGGTAGAGTGAGGAAGCTGCTTTTGGGTGTGCTCTGAAAGGGACGGCAAATTCTTTGCTAGTTGATTTGTCATCGTTCTATTTTTGCCAGCAGGGGGAGAGGCAGTTGTGGGCTTTTCTGTCTCAGATGCCAAGTAACTTAGCCAGTCTTGGGGGACGATGAACCTAGGGTTGGAAAGGAGACAGAAGCTCTGCCTCAAGCGGCAAAATGTCTTGGGTCTACAGCAGGCTTCACTGAGGTTGGGGGGGGCAGTGGGCACATTTGGAATTTCGAGAGTGTGCCATGGGGTGCCAGTCACAAAATGGGGGGGCGGGTGTAGTGTAAAACAAAATGGCTGCCACATCTAAAAGAGCAGGGGAAGACAGGGCCACAAAACTGTACAGGGATGCCCCCAGTCAGCCCCCTTCAGTGGGGAACATGCACCTCCATCAGCCATCACTGTGCACTCTCACAGAGAGAAGATTTTTGCATCCTTCTCCTGATCAGAATGGGAGAGAGGGTGGGTGTCCTATCTTGTCATCCAGTGAAATGTAGGTATGTTTAAAGGGGGGGGGTGTTCTCAGGGTAGGAAAGACCAAGCCAATTCAACCAGGAACTGAGCAGGAAGAGCAAACAGTCTCTCATTGCATTATGGATTTTTGAGATGTTTGATGAAATCTGTTGTGGGATTTAATAATCATAATAATACTTTATTGTCACTGTACCACTTGTTTACAGTGAGGTTAAATGAGCCCCCCTCCCCCCACAATCTCTCAGTCCTTGTTACACTCTGGGTGCTGTCGTATGACCACCAACCCCGAACGTCAGCTGCAATGTTGCTGTCTTCCATTCAGCAGCCTCACGGCCCATGGGTAGAAACTGTTCTTTAACCTGTTGGTGCGGCTTATCATGCTTCTATATCTCCTATCCATAGCTGCCAAGTCTCACACTGAAAAATGCGGGATCAGCAGTGGCGCGGCACCGGAAGTTGCTTCTACGCATGTCCGGAAATGCGTAGAAGCAACTTCCGGTGCCGCTCTGCCCAATTTCCAGAATAAACTGGGGAAAAACAAAAAATCCATTTTTTCAGCTAGGAACAGCTGGAAAACGGGGATTTCCCGGGGAAAACGGGAGACTTGGCAGCTATGAGCGGCACTGGAAGTCGCTTCTACGCATAGACATGCGTAGAAGCGACTTCCGTTGCCGCGCTACCCATGCCTGGCACCAGAAATCGGGTGGCGCCGGCACCCAAAATGGAGCCTCCCTGGCAGGTAGGAAATCCGGGGGATTTACGGTATTTTTTTCCAATCTGGGCTGCCAGCGGGAAACGGTTTAAAATACGGGTGTTTCCCATGAAAATGGGAGACTTGGCAGCTATGCTCCTGCCCGAGTCATCCCTGAGAATGTTCCTCGCTCTTTACTGAATGGTTTAGTTTATGTAAAATATGCAGGGATTTATGATATGCAAATTGAACCATGGAAAGAGAAGAAGGGAAGCCATCGACATTTTCAGATTGTTTAATGAATATTTTAAATTGTAAAATAGACAACTTAATAAAAATTATACACACAAAAATAGGAAATGCACAGCCAGGGAGAAGGGCCGTGGTGGTGGCTGGCAGATAATGCCAGGAGCAGCGGGTTGCACAAACATGTTTCCCCCTCCTTGTGTTGCAGGTGGCTGCTGCAGCTTCCCTACGTGGATCGCAGGCGCACAGCCGTCTACGGGAAGGTAAACCGCGTGGTCCTCCTCCTCCTGAGAACATGATGCTGCTCTCTGCCTGCAACCCACAATCGCACAGTTCATACCTTGTGTCAGGGTGTTGACACAGGTTAAAGAACAGTTGTTGCACTCCATCTCCCATCAGCCCCAGCTTGCATGGGCAGCAGTGATGGGTTTTGTAGTCTTAACAACAATGGAACTAAAAGTTCATCATCCCTGATTTAAATGATCCGCTGCTGATTGAAATTTCATTTGCAGTTTTGTTGTTGTTTTCAAGTTGTGATAGTGCTTTTAAAAAGTTCAAGGTGTTATACAGCATGCCGCTGGGGGGGGGGGGAATTGAAACATGGAATAAAACGTTTTGAATAAATGAATAATAAAATGTATGTTTGCTTTGCTCTCACGCACTGTCTAGGCCTATGGAGGCTTTTTAGCACTGAAGCTCATGGCGACAGCGGAAGACCTCTTTAAATGCGGAACTGGTGTGGCACCCATTACTAGCTTCCGTTTCCACGGTGAGTAGCAGTAAAGACGGTCTGGTTTTCTTTCTTTTTCAAAAAAGGAATCTAAATTTTGCACCACGATATACTCTGTGAAAAGGGATGAATCCTGCTGCATGTATAAATCATGCAGTTTCACTGGAAAATGCAAGAACAGTGAAGCAACAAAACCTTGGATCTGCTATGGCCTCGGCCCAGTATACCTGAAGGAGTGCTTCCACCCCCATTGTTCTGCCCAGACACTAAGGTCCAGCGTTGAGGGCCTTCTGGCGGTTCCCTCACTGCGAGAAGTGAGGTTACAGGGAACCAGGCAGAGGGCCTTCTCGGTAGTGGCACCCACCCTGTGGAACACCCTAATAAAAAAACTATCTGACTTTTCTAAAAGACAGCTGAAGGCAGCTCTGTTTAGGAAAGTTTTTAATGTTTGATGTTTTATTGTGCTTTTAATTCTGTTGGGAGCGGCGCAGAGTGGCTGGGGAAACACAGCCAGATGGGTGGGGTATAAATAATAAAATTATTGTTATATTTTTATATTATGGGGTGGGGGACGGACCTCCAGCCAAGTCTCATTGTCTATTTCACTGCTTTGGGGGGTTCTGTAGCTGTACTGAGGAGGTGCTTATTGGAAGACATGACTCCAAAGATCCCTTAACTCTGTCTCTTGCCACAGCCGCCACCTTCTCCGAACGCTACCTGGGGATGCCAGCCCAGGAGGATGCCGCCTACACGGTACGGAGAAAGGGGCAAGAAAGAGGGTCTCTCTGTTACTTATGCCTTCTCCCCCCCCCTCCCACCCCTTCTTGCGTACTGAATGAGGTAGGGTCTGGCACAGGGCCGGATTTAGGTTTGATGAGGCCCTAAGCTACGGAAGGTAATGGGGCCCTTTATATATCCAGCTGTTCTTTGTCAACAACAAATTGTTGCTGTTTTTTGTGTTGAATATATGCTATGTATGGTAATTTATGGACCTAATAGGTGTCTAAAGCCATTTGCACATGTGGCCATGCAACCAGTCCATGCAGAATGTAGGCACCCTATATATAGAAAAGAGCAAACCAGTGATATTTTAGGGAGCAGGCTAGCAGGCGGGGCCCATAACTTACATCACTGGAACCTACACAACACAAAACACTATTAGAATCATAGAATCATAGAGTTGGAAGAGACCACAAGGGCCATCCAGTCCAACCCCCTGCCAAGCAGGAAACACCATCAAAGCATTCTTCACATATGCCTGTCAAGCCTCTGCTTAAAGACCTCCAAAGAAGGAGACTCCACCACACTCCTTGGTAGCAAATTCCACTGCCAAACAGCTCTGACTGTCAGGAAGTTCTTCCTAATGTTTAGGTGGAATCTTCTTTCTTGAAGTTTGAATCCATTGCTCCGTCTTCTCTGGAGCAGCAGAAAACAATCTTTCTCCCTCCTCCATATGACATCCTTTCATATATTTGAACATGGATATCATATCACCCCTTAACCTTCTCTTCTCCAGGCTAAACATACCCAGCTCCCTAAGCCGTTCTTCATAAGGCATCGTTTCCAGGCTATTGCTGTGTGTAGGTTTATTTTATTTGTTTTTTATCTTATATTTTGGAAATGTACAGCCAGGTTTTTTTCCCCTTTCATTTTTTTGGGGGGGCCCCAAGAGAGTAGGGTCCAAAGCTATAGCTTGTTTAGCTTATATGTAAATCCGGCACTGGTCTGGCAGGTCTTATTTCTCAAGCATTACTTGACTGCCCCTTTCGCAGAGAAGCCCCCCCGAATCTGCAAGCAACACTGGCATGCTCAGGTTGTGTCAACCAAGTCCACCCTTTTTCTTTCCCGAGGAGTGCGAGTGTCAGTTGCCCTACCGCCTTTTCAGGTGGAGAGATTTCTCCCACGCTCTCACATCTTCACCATACATTTAAATGACTCTTCGTCCCCCGAAGACTCTTGGGGACTGTAGTTTTAGGGTTACCAGGCGTTCCCGGTTGCCGGGGGCAGTCCCTGGATTTGCAAATCTGTCCCCGGACAAACTCCATCCCCAGAATGTCCCCAGATTTGCAAATCTGTCCCCGGGAAATGTGGCGGCAGCAGTCTCAGCAGCCGGGAGCCAGCCTGGTAGCGCAGTTGGCTCTGGCTGGCTTCAGGAGCTGCTCACTGCCGTGGCGCCCACCATTTCCCCTCTCTGGAAGTCCCCATATAATGTGTCTTATGTGCTACCAGCCTGGCTCCGAGCTGCTGGCTGCTGCTGCCACTGCCGAAGGGGAACCAGGGACGACCGGCAGTACAGATCTCCTGCCCCCTTCCCCCCTTTGTTTTGACTGATCAGGGGAGGCTCAGGAGTTGCGGGTGGCCGTTGCCCGTTTTTTTTAAAACTCTGCGCATTTATCTTTCACAGGGTGCGAAAGAAGGGCTTTGCACCTTTATACAATATGCATGTGTGCTTGGGCCCAGGGTCTTTTGCCTCACCACCCCCTGTTGCTACTCAGCTTCAAAAAAAAGAAAAGAAAAGAAAATGGGTCCCCGGATTCATTGAAAAAATCTGGTAACCATACTGTAGTTTACTAAGGGTGCTGCGAATTGTAGCTCTGTTGAGGGGTAGTCAACATTTCCCAGGATCCTTTAGGAGGAAGACTTGCTTTATTTAGCTGTACTGTATTAATTTCTGAAAATCCTTACCCCCGCCCCCCACTGTATTGGTCAAAGAGTGCTTGCAGAAGTTTGCAGTAAAATTCGCACACAAAACAAAACAATAAAACATCACTGTGCATGAAAAAAAGTAAACGACTCCATTGTAAAAAGAAGGCCTAACATATTGCTGATGCTGGGCAGGCCCACAGTTGAGCTGGCAAACACAGAATCCTGAGCTGTTACATTTCCTTGTTTTTTATGATTTTCAGTTTTATACATTTCAATAATCTTACAATCATTTTAACATTTCAAAACTTGACTTCCTTCCCCCTCTTTCTGCGGTTCCTTAAATTTATTTTTAATATTTTCTGCACATCCAAGTTAACTTAATTTGTTCATTTATTCATCTACTTTAAATATATACTCTTATAAAACTGCAGGTGATTACAATAAATCCTGCCAATGTTATTTTCTGTTTCCAGTTTGTTTGTAAACATTCCCTAAACCATTTCCATTTTTTTATATACTGTATATTCCTGCGTATAAGACTACTTTTTAACTCATGGAAATCTTCTCAAAAGTCGGGGGTCGTCTTATACACCGGGTCATATTTCTTATACGGCGAGTATATCCCAAACTCTATATTTTAACTGGAAAATTTGGGGGTCGTCTTATACGCCCAGTCGTCTTATACGCTGGCATATACGGTATATAAAAAGCTTGTTGTCTTGATTTTTTATTTTTCCAGTAAGTTTCTGCATATTCCCTAAGTTTTTGTATCCATTCTTCTTTTGCTGGGACCCCAAAGAAGAGAGAAGAAAGGAAATGCAAAGAAAAAGAGCTGTTACATTTTGAACCCGTTTCTCTGGTGCTACCTCCTCCGTGGCCGCCAGCTTCCCCATCCCACCTGCCCCACGAAATCACCAATTTTTTTGTTGTCAGCTGTGCATCCATGTGTGATTTGCCAGAACCTACAACATGTCCATGCAGAGAGAGGTTTGGCTTCTGGTGCTTGCCTGCCAATTCCTGCTTGCACAAGTGCACTCCTGATTTATAACCTCATGGTGCAGGAAAATGCTTTTCCTGTCGCTGCTGTAAAGGAGCAGAGTGGGGAGGGAGACCGATGTTTTGGTGCCATTCGTTCCTGCCTCTTCCACCCTTTTCCTTTTCCTCCCTCCAGATGGCCTCTGTGTTGGAGGAAGCTCCCCGCCTCAAGGACAAAAATGTCCTCCTTGCCCACGGAACTGGAGATGGTAAGGTTTGACCTCTGTTGAGTCACTCACTCGCCCTTCCCATCCCCTAACAATGGTTTCCAGGTTGACTCCAGGGGGGTTTTGGGGGGTGGGGGCAGGGGCGTATCCAGGATCAAAATTAGGGGGGGCAAGGGGCAAGGGGCGGGGCCAAGACACGGGAGGGGAGGGGCCACAGTGGGGCAAGGAAAGCCATGGTCGTTCAGGGGCGAGGGGGCGCCAGGATCAGCCCGAAATCGCTCCCCCTCCCTCCTCCCCCTCTGCGATCGCCGGCTAGAAGGGACGTCTCCCTTCTCCCTGGCTGGTTGTGGGGCAGGTGGAGGGAAAGCCAGCCAAACGCTTTGCGCGGCTCTGGGGCTTTCCCTCCGCCCGCCCCACAGCCAGCCGGGGAGAAGGGAGACGTGCGCTGTTCTGGTTCGCCAGAAGCGGCTTAGTCATGCTAGCCACATGACCCAGAAGCTGCACGTCGGCTCCCTCGGCCAGTAAAGCAAGCTGAGCGCTGCAACCCCAGAGTCATCCGCGACTGGACCTAATGGTCAGGGGTCCCTTTACCTTTATGCATGAAATTAGACTCAGGCCCAGGTTTCCCACCCCTAGTTAACTGGTTTTTCTCTCCGAAATGATCATGGAATCATAGAGTTGGAAGGGACTCCTGCTGCAGAAATCCTGTCTGCCAGGATAATGGTCACTGATTGCTTTGCCTGGGCAGCCTGGCCATTCTTTTGTGATGGTAAATACTTTAATTCTTGAATCCAGGTCAAAGACTCACCCTATTCATACACGCCCTTAAGACAGGATTTGCAACTGAAAAAGCAATGGGAAGGCTTTCTCCATTTCCCTCCAAACAAAAAATAAAAAAAAATCCTTCCAGTAGCACCTTAGAGACCAACCAAGTTTGTCATAGGTATGAGCTTTTGTGTGCATGCACACTTACTGCAGAGGAATATTTGATGTCACTGGGAGAGTCAAAAGGGCTTCAAGATTGTTCTCCTGTACTATTTCAGACACGTGGTTTATATACTTATGTATGTGTTTGCCTTGTAAGGTAAAGGTAAAGGGACCCCTGACCATTAGGTCCAGTCGTGACCGACTCTGGGGTTGCGCGCTCATCTCGTATTATTGGCCGAGGGAGCTGGCATATAGCTTCCAGGTCATGTGGCCAGCATGACAAAGACACGTGGTTTATATACTTATAAAAGCCAGCATGACAAAGACACGTGGTTTATATACTTATGTATGTGTTTGCCTTGTACATTTATGTAAATTTAATTTATATTTGAGACCTTAAAATGCTTCTAACACATCCATGACAAATGGCTCTATCCACCCTAGAACTGGTTATTCCATATGCCAAAGCCACACACCTTCTTGTCGCCAGTTTCCTCTTACTCCAAATTTGCCCCATTGTCTCACATTCTCCCTCTTTCCTCTGGCAGCCACAGTGCACTTCCAGCATACAGCTGAACTTCTTATCCGGCTTCTGGCTGCGGAGTCTAACTACACTACCCAGGTAGGATGGATTAGGAAAGAGGGACCAGGTTTCTGGCAGTGAGGAACTGCTCTTTGCAAGTGTATTCTGCAATTATGTTGAAGTGGAGGTGGTCTTACACTGGACCGTCCATGCATCATTCTGCCTTGTTAGATGTTTTGTGATGTTTCCACAACATTGCTGCATTATTGCTTTGCGGAGGGGTACTCCTGCACTATAATGCAACAAAAGCAGGGCAACCACCTGCCCTCACCCTTAAACATTAGTGATAATAAAAAGTTACGGGATTTCAGGAAAAACTGATTGGAAATGAAGCAATATGACCAACCCAAAACCGTTTCAGGTGCAAATGGTATTAGTCGCACTGTCTGATTACCTTTGTGTCCCTGTTAATTCTCCTTGATCTCCAGGCGGCATTCAATACCGTTGTTTAGGGCACCCTTCTGGAGCAGCTGTTGGGAAGCTGGGTTTGGCAGCACTGTGCAGTGGTTCTGATCCAATTTGGGTTTTTCCCCCCAGAGGGTGGTTGTACTTTTATGTATATGAACGTTTTTTGCTTTTATTTCAGATTTACCGGTAAATGGATTTTATTTTATTTTTATATTTTATTTTATTTTTATTTTTATTTTATTTTATTTTTATTTTATTTTGGTACAGTCGTACCTTTATTTTATTTTTTTATTTTGGTACAGTCGTACCTCAGAAGTCAAACGCCTTGCGAGTTTCGGCTCCCGAACACTGCAAACCCAGAAGTGAGTGTTCCGGTTTGCAAATGTTCTTTGGAACCCGAATGTCCTCTGCGGGTTCCAATTGGCTGCAGGAGATTCCTGCAGCCAATCGGAAGCCGCGCCTTGGTTTCCGAACGTTTTGGAAGCCGAACAATACTAATAAGAAAAGTGACTAGTAAGGACAAGAAGCAACAAAGACAACAACATACAAACACTTGGATGCCGTGATGAGCACAAATTGCGAATCCGTAATGCATGGGCGTACCCAGGATCAAAACTAGGGGGGGCAAGGGGAGGGGCCAAGGCACGGAAGGGGAGGGGCCACAAAGTGGGCGGGAACAGCGAACTCACGCTCCGCCGGGCTGTGCCCCTCCCTAGAAGCAGGGCTGGTGGGCGGAGGCGGAGCCCAGCCCAGCGGAGCGCGAGTTCAGCGTTCCCGCCCGCCGCGCCGCGCTCTCTGGTTCCCCGCCGCGCTTGGCCTTGCCAGAGGGCGCGACGGGGAGCTGGAGGGAGGGCGCAGCGCGGCGGGCGGGAACGGCGAACTCGCGCTCCGCCGGGCTGTGCCCCTCCCTAGCAGCAGGGCTGGTGGGCGGAGGCAGAGCCCAGCCCAGCGGAGCGCGAGTTCGGCGTTCCCGCCCACCGCGCCGCGCTCCCTGGTTCCCCGCTGCGCTTGGCCTTGCCTGAGGGCGCGCCGGGGAGCTGGAGGGAGGGTGCGGCGCGGTGCGGCGGGAATGGCGAACTCGCACTCCGCCGGGCTGTGCTCCGCCTCTGCCCACCAGCCCTGCTTCTAGAGTAGGGCAGCTGCCCTAACTTGCCGCATGGTGGGTACGCCCTTGCCGTAATGAAAAAGATGCATGGAGGTATCCTGACTTTGGTTGTTTTCCATGTGTGCCTACCCAGGAGTGCAAGAAAACATTGTCGATTGTAAGGTCCCCCTTGTATTGCGTTAAAGCGCTGTGCCAAACTGATGGTGCTATAGAATAAAAAAAGAAGACATCCCTAACCTTCTGGTGTCTGTTCCCTAGATCTACCCAGATGAAGGCCACACATTCAAGTCCACCCAGCACCACCTCAGCCAGAGCCTCTTCTCCTTCTTTCGGGGCTGCTTTGAGGACACAAAGCATTCACATCTGTTATCTGAGGAAGATGAGGACCCGTAGTGTTTTTTTTCCAGTGAGGATCACCAGCCGCTGCTGATTTCACTTGATGTTTTCTTTGCTGTGCTGGCAACTCATGGCAGCACTTTTGCACATCCCACGGACCTGCACTTTGTGTGTGTGTGTTCTGCATTGAGCACATTGTTTGGTGCTGCTGATCACGTCCTCCTAAGAACCCCTGCTTTCACTTTAAAAAAATCCCAACAAGTTTCCACCCCTTGGGACTGTGAGGACAGTTTTTTTAAAATGTATGCGTGTGCATGCGAATCCCAGAGCCAGGAGAGGGACTTCTAGTGGTCAAGGGATGGTGGCTATTTATTCCATATGCCTTACGTATTCCTTTGCCCATGCAAAAGAGTAGCAGAGAAGCATAATGAGCTATGAAATGTGAGCAAACCTATTCGAAGTCACTCCTGTCGTGTGAGCTTTTATTGCAACAGAGTAAAGTTTGGGCTCGTTTGCTGCAGAATTCTCCCCCCCCCTCCCGCCCAGTCTTTTGTACATACAGCCCTGCAAGGACCAGCAGTTTTGTTAAAGATCCTTCACCGTTCTTTCCCCCAAAGTTTCCACGAATGTGGAGAAGCAGTAGAATAATAGAATCAAGGAATTGTACGGCTGGAAGGCACCCTGAGAATCACCTAGTCCAACCCTTGCAATGCAGAAATATGCAGCCACCCCATTATCAGCACCCTGCTCTAACCATCCGAGCTATATTGTGTAGTTGTTGCAAAAAGACAACCGTAAGCCAGGAATGTTCTCAATTGAAACCCTGCTTCCCCATGAACTTTTGCATGGTTTTTGCAAAGTTTTTCCTGACACTTTGGCTGTGTGCACAACCATACTTTCAAATTAAAATCAATTAAAGCACATGGTTTCCTGAAAAAATAATAATCATGGGGACTGTAGTTTCCCCCTCGCACACAGCTATAATTCCCACCACCCTCAGCAAATTGGGATTTTTTTTGTATTTTAAATGTATGGTGCACACACCATCTTTACCCTACGGCAGGCTGCTGTTCAAAGGAAAGGCACAAAGGTTGCGGGTCCAGGGGGGTGGCAACCTGACATTTTGCATTCAGCCTTTTATTTTTCCTGCACCCTTGAGCTGTAGCCATCAATTCCCAGACAGCCCCTTGACTTTCCAAACTCCTCCTTGGTCCCCGGGCTGCCTGCCTCCTATTTGCCACTCCCAGGTCCATCGAGCAGCAGTTGGATAGAGCCCCAGCGACCCTTGACCCTTGCAGCTATTCAGGCAGCCAGACCTTCGAGCACCAGGAGCAACAACACCTGGCCTTCCCAACCACCTGAGAAGCTGACAAAACAAGGTAACTTGTAGAGTTTAAATATTTCGCAAGCTGCAGGCTCCACTCGCCCGCCCTCCAAACACACATGTGCAACCACCCCAAAATTTGCTCAGGATACTCGACTTTTCTTTGGGGAAACCCAAAGGAGATTTCTTAAAAGTCATCCCTTCAAGCTGGCATTTTAGAAAGAAATGCTATTTCTTTTAGGAGGAATCCCAAACCGTAGCGCCATTCAATCCATGCAGCTGTGGCTTATCATGATAAAGATGTCAGAAGAGGAACCATTCTGTCAAATGAATGCCCCATTAGGTTTCCCCGGGGTCACCCAGCCAGATGGGCGAGGTATAAATAATAAATTGTTATTACTCTCAGAACCCTTTGTGGGACAGCTGCCCCAAACAGATAACCTCACCCATTGCACATTCATGGCACTCCTTAGATTTGGCAAGCCTTGCAGTGGATCCTATCTCTGCAAACAAAGGTGGGGGTTGTAACTTCCAATTGTTGGGTAGAAAATAGATTTCCAGCGAGTACAATTTCTCATATCCTAATTGGCAGAGGTGAGGAAAGCAGCACCTTCCGGCTTTCCCTACCCTAGAAAGGTCTGGGAGCCCCTGTGCTCCATTTTACCCTCTTTGATTTCCTTTTATTGCATTCAGATCCGAGGGAGACCCATTGCAAAAAGAAACTCTTGCTCTCCTTTGACGTTTCTTCCTGAAAGCCGCACCGGATTTGGGGGATGTGGGTTTTAAGTTCCTTAAGAATAAAATAAAAAGCAGCCCTCAAGCTTTTGATCCCCCACGTATGAGGGAAAGAAAGATGCTAGGGAAACTAATCAATTGCATGAACTTTCCAGCTTGGAAGACATAAAGAACTTGTATGGTGAGGTGGGCAGGGGGCTTTATATACCATTTTTTGAATTAGTGCAGTTTCAGCCTTAGGTTTGCGCATATTACTTTTCTCAGGTCTCTCCTGGTGTAATCATTTTTGGCTAAGGGTTTGGGGTTTGTTTTTGCAGTGGGGGAGTGCTAGGGGCTGATACCTCCCACCCACCCCGCCAAGTGGTTTGCGGTTTTCTGGCTGATCTTGGCTATATTTGTTGAAGCTACGAAATCATATACACCCTCACTGATTTGAAAACCAGTGCTTCTTCCCCAGGTCATGGAAGCAGTAGCTAATAAAATGGTCACCTGCGTTAAACTCTTTTCTGTGTTGCTCTCATCCTCCTGCCTCTGCCTCTTTGCCACTGTGCATGTATTGAACCACAAACCCAGTATCTCTGATTTTCTTTTTGTTGCTCTCTTCTTACTTTCTCAACATTCATATCGTCTCCGCCAATGCTATTCAAAGGAGTTATTTCACCCATTCAGCTACCAGTTATCAAGTGCAGAACAGCTGGTTTTTCTGCATGAGACCTGGCTGCTGATTACGGCAACTAAACTCTGCTGGGAAAGCGTTGGGTTTGAGCTGTGATGGCCCATTCAGGTGTGTGCAAACTTGTATGTGTAAACTAGGCCATAAAGACGGGTGTTAACATGATGCATGTCAGGGGCATAGGAAGATAGGGGCAGTGGGGGCGGGGCGATCCCAGGGGCGCCACTGCGGCTGCCCACCCCGCCCCCAGAACACACGCCCTGCCCCAAAATGCACGCCCTGCCCCCAAAACGCACGCCACGCCCCTGTGCATGGCGCGCCACGCCCCCAGAACGTGCGCCAGTGCCGCGCCACATCCCTGGGGGCAGCCGCCTTCTCTCCGCTGCTGATGCATGTCTTATAATGCAGGTTGTTGTTGCTTGGTTTTTGGTGACCTTGAGTCCAATTGCCAACTCTCTGCATGACCTACCTCACAGGGCTGTTGTGAGGATCAAATTTGGGGGGCACCGCCATGTATGCCGCCTTGAGCTCCTTAGAGGAAATATATATGATTATGAGGGAAAAAATAAAATAAATGTGTATATACAGCATGGTGATTTGAAGTGGCAGTTAGAGTGGGCGTTCTGCAAAAAGGGTGAGCAGGGGAAGGTTTCAACACTCCCATTTGCTATGTTGCTCCCCACCACCACTTTATACAAATTCAATGGAGTGTGCTGCATTCACATGTCGTTTGCCCCATACTCAGTTACTTTCCTACAAATCCTACAAAATCATGCAATGAGGGGGGGGGGAGGAGCTCTTCTCCTATAAAATAAAGCATTGATTTTTGTAGCGGTGAAGTAAGTTTGTCGACATTTCTGTATCAAAAGCTTCAGCAACGTTTTCCAAGTGACTCACAATCATACATGGATCAGCTGGTATTAGCCAACCAGCCATCTGCTCAATAATATTTTTTTTTAAGCTTCCCAAATGCTGTTATGGCTTGGTGGGTCCAAGTGATACGTCTGAGGCCTGCATGAGCCGCGTGCTCATTGTCGTGTAACTATCCTGTAAACAAATCGGAACAAATGCTGAATAAAGACCAGATATAAAGTATGCAATCACTGTGCAAGTCAGGATGAATGCTCAATGGAGAGGCCTTGTATCTGGTCTTAACTGAGTTTCCGTTCTGATTTGTTTGCTAGGTGGTTGTATGAAAACGAGCAGTTCCACACTTTTCAATGTGTTTCCCAGTCACTTTCTTAACTGCAAAAAGAAAAAAAGGATTCATTTCTATTTGGAAGTGGATTTGTTGCACCCAGCCAACAGAGCCCTTTAATCCACATTTACTGCGAAAACCTAAAGTTCTGGTCTGTGCTTGAATTTGTCTTGCAAAACAGTGCATGAGGCTGGAGGGAGGGAGGGAGGGAAGTGAGGAGGGTGACCAAGGGAGAATACTGTCCTTTTGAAATACAGTCGTACCTTGGAAGTCGAACAGAATCCGCCCGACTTCCAAAACGTTCAGAAACCAAAGCACAGCTTCCGATTGGCTGCGCAGGAAGCTCCTGCAGCCAGTCGGAAGCCACGGAACCCGTGTTGGACGTTCGGCTCCCAAAAGAACATTCGAAAACCGGAACCTTCACTTCCGGGTTTCGACCGTTCAGGAGCTGATTTGTTCGGGAGCCAAGGCATTTGAGATCTAATGTATGACTAATGTGACACCCCCCCCCCAAAAAAACGCAACCATGGATAAAAGCAAAACAGAGACAGTCTGGAGGCACCCTGATTTAAATTGTTAAAAGGAACCCTACTGGATCAAACATCTGTCTAGTCAAGCATGCTTTCCTCATAGTGGCCAGCAAGATGCCTATGGGAAGCCTGTAAGCAGGACATGATCACAACAAAACTCTCTTCACCTGAGATTCTCAGCAACTGGCATAGAAGAGGTGTATTGCCTCCAATATACATAGCCATGATATTTAGAACTGGCATGCACAGCTTGTGCCCCCCCCTATTAAATGCAGCCCTTTAGCTATACATTACACCCTATCCTGGGCTTAACAACTCGCTCCCTTTTTTGGTCGGTGCCACATGGTCAGCAAAAATAGGAGGCTTCCTGACCCCTATGTGGACCATCAGACCTGGCTAACGGTCACAACTTGTGCAAGTCTCCTTTGTCATTTTTACTCGGTGAGCATCATTTCGTTACAGGAGTTAGGCAGTTAATTATAGTATTTCTATCGCCCCATTGCTACCAGAATTCTCAAATTCTACTAGTTCTCCTCTACAGTCATACAGTATTTCCTAATTACAGGTAGGTAGCCGTGTTGGTCTGAGTCGAAACAAAATTTAAAAATTCCTTCAGTAGCACCTTAAAGACCAACTAAGTTTTTATTTTGGTATGAGCTTTCGTGTGCATGCACACTTCTTCTTCTTCTTATGTGGAAGTACTAATATAAAGGCAGAGGTCAAACCTTGGTATTGGCAGTTTGGGGTACTTTTTGGATTCGAACTCCTGTTGTGCTGGCTGAACAGTTGTTTTTCTTAGGGAACAAAGACCCAGGACTGTGATTTGGTTTTTGATCTTATGAAAGACAGGAGGAATTGCTGATTTTACAATGCCTCTAAAGAGGAAAGCTTTCGTTTCCAAACTCCATGTCATTTATTATGGCCTGAAACTTGAATTCTTTTTACGCCCCCACGTTTAATTTATCGGTTTAAAATTATCATAATCAACAAAACTTCAATTCAAATCAAACCAGTTTGAGGTTTCCTTCAATCAAGAGCCCCTTTATGGATCACTGTCTTGTTTGGCGAAGGGACTTGAATAACTCCAAGAAGCTATGCCGTGCAGGGCCACCCAAGAGTTTAGACCAAATGTGATCCACCTGGAGAAGGAACTGGCAATCCACTTCAGTATTTTGCCAAGAAAACTCCATGGACATAAAACAGGAGAAGCTTTGAGAAGAAAGCGAGAGTTTCCAAGGCATGCTCTGGTTCATGGGGTCATGGAGAGTCGAACACGACTAAGACGACTAAACAACAACAACAATCAAGAGGCGTATAAATTGTATGGAATTACATAAGTAACAACTGAGATTGACGATTACAGTCGCAACATCAAACAGAGAAAGGGCAGAGAGAACTTCAGGTCCATCTTTGTTGTCCATCTCTTAGTCTCCACATGGCAGCGATAGTCAGACAAAATTCCCAACGTGGACTTGTTTTTTTCTGGTGTGCCACCACCTTCACTTAACCCAAACACCGGTAGTTAATACTTTCCATGCTGAAATATTGTATGGAGGCCATCTCAGGGGTCATTTTGGAGAACCCTGGGACAATGGCCACAGCCAGGCCATTTTATGGTGATGTTCTGAGTACTGGTGGTGGCTTTGTCTCTCTGGAGGGATAGGGGTTCGTTTTCTGGTGGAAACTGCGAAAGAAGCCCTGGCCTCACTGTGAAATGGTGAGAGTAGAAGGGCGAGTAGCACAGTTGCTCCTGATTTCTCTGAAGTTGCATAGCCTGCAATGCCCCCCCCCCAATTTTCCAGAGAGCTTCAGACATTGGAGCAAGCTGGATGATGGTTAGAGCATGAATGGTGGAAAACTCATCGCAAAGATTAAGAGTGCATATTTGTGCCTCCCACATGGTGGCGAAGGCAGCAGAGAAGTTTAACTTTTACAGTAACCACCCAGCAGAGCAAAATTGTTAAGGACCTGCAGTCTTTGGCTGAGAAGCTGGAGTGCTTGAACAGCTGCAGTGATAAGTGTGCAAGGTTCTTTGAGGAGAATGTCCTTCAACTCTCTGCTAAGTCAGATGCCATATTTCAGGGGTGGCCAACTCCCAAGAGACTGCAATCTACTTACAGAATTAAAAACTGGCAGTGATCTACCCCCGTTTTTTTGGGGTTCAGGTCAATGTTCTTGAGCTTTTTTTTAGGGAGGAGGAAAGCCCCGATTTTAAGGGTTTGGTGGGTAAATGAGGAACAACCACTCACCAACAAATTGCTGGGGAAACAAACAGCCTCACTCAGTAAACTCCGTCTTCTGTTCTGCAGATTGTGCAACAATGGAGGGCGGGGTGAGGGGGCAGGGCTGGAATTGATTTTAGCAACGCTAAGGAAAGGGACCCAGTGGATCTACCAGTAGATCACGATCGACCTGTTGGACATCCCTGCCGTATTTGATCCAAATTCAGAGGAGCTATCCAGTGCACAGCATAGCTGCCAAGTTATCCCTTTTTTAAAGGGATTTTCCCTTATGCTGAATAGGCTTCCTCGCGAGAAAAGGGAAAACTTGGCAGCTATGGTGCACAGCCTGGTCTGTTTTTATGAGATCAGTTTCCACTTTTGAGACCCGAGGATGGAGGCAGGATGCTTGCAATGGTACGGCCAACCACATGCTATTTAGACCTTGCCCGTCCTAACTCCTACAATCTTGCCAGAGGGCATTGACTGTGTTGTCAGAATGCAGTGTCGAAGGATGAGGTAATGCCCGTTGCCTTGAAAGAGATGGTGGCATATATGGTATGACACACACACACACCCAGGACCCTTAGCAAACTACAGTTCCCAGGATTCTTTGGGAGAAGTCATGTGATTTAAATGTATTACATGCATACAACGTGGCTCATTATAGCACTAGTCCTGCAATATTTAGTTCCAGCTGCAAAGCTCTTATTCGGGCAAATCCCCACATCTCCCCGACACCTTATTTACTCTTGGCTTTTCTGTTAACAAGACTGGGCATTTTGCTTCCGACGTTGTGTAAAATAATTCCCCTCAGCATGGGCACAATGAGATTTCCAGTTAGCTACTTGTCAGCTGGTGATCCTTTAACTGCATTGTTGAATGGGTACGAATAATCTGAGAGTGGGGGCATATATTGCCAAACAAATCTGCAACAGCTCTGGGAAATGGACTCACTTGTTCCCCGGTTCCCCAGACCTTCTCTTTTCTCTTGGTACTATGTGTTCACATACTGCTGTATCCAGAAATTGACCTTTAATACATCCTGCTTGGCAAGGAAAGGAGCTCGCCATTTCTGAGTTTCTGCCCGGCTGGGTCAACTATTAACTTCCCCAAATAAAACAACCTGGCTTGCAAAATTGTCTATCAAGAACAAGTTGTACTCCTGGCCCTCTCTAACAGTTGTTATCTTTCTCTCAAAGAGCAGGGAATCCCCCTGATTCCACACAAAACACCCTGGAGGGCATAAGAAACAGACGAGAAGCATCCGAACAGAGATTGATCTAGTCCAGGATTCTGTTTGCAAATTGGGAAATCGGGTGTTCCCAGGCAGGGGCAACCTGTCCTGTTTCGCCACCTAAGGTGAAACAGAGACGGTTGCTTCCTGACCCCTGCCATCCCATGCCCTGGCTCTCGCCGAATTTGGCGGCAGCTCCTCAAAATGTTGCTTCTCCGCCTGGAGGTGGGGGAGACGAGTGGCAACCCTTTGGGCCAGAAGGGAGGTGGAAGCAGTTGGGTGGGTGGGCAGAGTGCCGTCTCTTCCTCTTCTGCCGCCTGAGGCAGGCGCTTCACCCCGCATCATGGGTGGGCCGGCTCTGCATCTAGGAAGCACAAGCAAGGAATGGATGTAGATTTGTGGAAGATAAGGCAAGGCTGCAGTCATTATGGCTACATGTTGCTGTCAGTATGAGAGGCAGTGTAGCCTTGCTAGGGGTTGTGTGTAGGAGAGGGACATTGTGCTCATGTGCTCCTTATATGCTCATGTGCTTCCTATAGGCATCTGATTGGCCATTGTGGGAATAGAAAGCTGAACCAGACAGGCCCTTGGCCTAATCCCTCAGGGCTCTTACTATGCTTTTAAGGCTTACAGTAGCCAGAGGGCACATTTGGAATTTTAAGGAAGTGCCATAGCCACCGGTCGGTCGCAAAGCTTCTGTCACAGGGAGTGTGGTGTGAAACAAAATGGGTACTGCATCTAAAAGAGCAGGAAGAGGCAGGCAGACCCTCGAAATGGTATGACATGCCCATCGGAAGTCCGGTTCTGAGGGCTTTCCGGAGGTTCCCTCACTGTGAAAAGTGAAGTTACAGCAGGGTTGCCATACGTCGGGAATTTCCCAGGCATAGCCGAAATACGGCAGTCGGAAGCAGTGTTCGGACAGAAATCGTTGAAGTGTCTGGGGAAAATCTGGACGAATGGAAACACATGTTGGAAGTCTAGTTTTGTTCTGAATTTTCTTAAATAGCTCGAAAATTTGATTTTCACCTTTTGAAATATGGCAGCCCTAAGTTGAGGGCTTCTCAGAGGGCCTTCTCAGCAGAGGCGCCCACTCTGGGGAACACCCTCCCATCAGAATTCAAGAAGGTTAATTATACGGCTTTCTGAAGACACCTGAAAGCAGCCTTATAGCGGGAAGTTTTAAATGCCTGATGTTTTGTTATTGTTTTTATATTCTGTTGGGAGCCTCCCAGAGCAGCTGGGACTACCCAGAAAGATGGGCTGGGTATTATTATCATTATCATTATTATTATTAATATCACCCCTTCCCTTCGGTGAAAAAGGGGCTTTTTTCTATTCAGAAGAAAGTGCAGACTTGCTCAGTTGCTTCAAGAGGCAGGACTGGAAAGAATGCCTGGGAATTGTGGCAGACAGATTTTGGCTAAGCCTCAGAAGAAACACCCTCACGCTGGAAGCTATTTAACAGTGGGGCAGATTGCCTCAGGAGGTGGTAGACTCTCCTTTGCTTGGTGGTATTTAAGCAGAGGGCGGGTTGCCTATGGTCAGGGATGCTGTAATCGCTCTGAGCACAGATGGATTACACTAGGCAACTTCTAGGGTACCTTTCAAATCTGCCATTCTAGGATTCTTCAAATTGGCTGGTCAGGTGGGTGCTAATATATGTTGTATTAGATGGGAAGAGCTGGTTTGGGGTAGTGTAGTGTAGCAGCCTTGATGGCAGAAAGTGAGGAGGAATTAAAGAACCTTTTAATGAGGGTGAAAGAGGAGAGCGCAAAATATGGTCTGAAGCTCAACATAAAAAAAAACCAAGATCATGGCCACTGGTCCCATCACCTCCTGGCAAATAGAAGGGGAAGAAATGGAGGCAGTGAGAGATTTTACTTTCTTGGGCTCCTTGATCACTGCAGATGGTAACAGCAGTCACGAAATTAAAAGACGCCTGCTTCTTGGGATAAAAGCAATGACAAACCTAGACAGCATCTTAAAAAGCAGAGACATCACCTTGCCAACAAAGGTTCGTATAGTTAAAGCTATGCTTTTCCCAGTAGTGATGTATGGAAGTGAGAGCTGGACCATAAAGAAGGCTGATCGCCGAAGAATGGATGCTTTTGAATTATGGTGCCGGAGGAGACTCTTGAGAGTCCCATGGACTGCAAGAAGATCAAACCTATCAATTCAGAAGGAAATCAGCCCTGAGTGCTCACTGGAAGGACAGATTGTGAAGCTGAGGCTCCAATACTTTGGCCACCTCATGAGAACAGAAGACTCCCTGGAAAAGACCCTGATGTTGGGAAAGATGGAGGGCACAAGGAGAAGGGGACGACAGAGTACAAGATGGTTGGACAGTGTTCTTGAAGCTACAAACATGAGTTTGACCAAACTGTGGGAGGCAGTGGAAGACAGGAGTGCCTGGCGTGCTATGGTCCATGGGGTCACGAAGAGTCGGACATGACTAAACGACTAAACAACAACAAGTGTAGCAGTGCACACGCCACACATTTGAAGCACATAGCTGCTCTCCCCCCCCATAATCCCGGGAACTGTAGTTTAAGGGTGCTGCAAATTGTAGCTATGTGAGGGGGGCAAACTACAGTTCCCAAGATTCTTTGGGGAAAGCTGTGTGCTTTAAATCTATGGTGTGCATGCAACCAAAGAGACTGTTCCTCTATCACTGGCTAACTGGGTGGCCTCTAGGCGGCCCCAGTTTGCAGTATGGGAGATAACTATCCTGACCTACTTTGCAGGGTTGCGGGGCACATGGTTATCATCACGTGATTTGGCATGCCTCTGAATGGGCCTTTACCCCAGAGTATTTGTGTTTATGTGTGCATATGTACAGTCACATTTCTGTTACGCAACTCCTTTTCCCACCTTGGCCAGCGATGTGGGAACAGGCTGTCCACTCCCCACAAGCCCACTCCCTCAACCCACATTTCCGGGAACAGTCTCAAAAAATCCTGTCGTGCCCCCATTCTCCACATGCTGTTTGATAAGAGGAGGGGCCTATGCAGGCCCCACCTACTCGAATGCAACATGCCTACCCACCACCGAGGCTGATCAAAAGCTTGATGAGATCAAAACAGCGCCTCTTAAAAAGCCTGAATGCTGCAGAGATGGTTGTTTGGGCTGGAAGCTGTGCCGTTCTCAATTAGTGCTCGGTGTGGCTGTGGAAAACTGGCCCCGACTTGGAATAATAAGCGGATAACACCAGCCCTAAAGCTGCATTGCCCAGAAACTCAGAAGATTTGAGGGCTGGAAGGTGCTTTGAGAGTGTGTTCTGGACAGGAAGGCGCACGGTGACGGGAGCAGGTACATATATAATTTTATTTAAAGTTATTGCTTTGATATTTGCTTGCCGAACTCCACAGCAACTTCCCAGGGGATTTGTGAAATCTCTGGATTGGAACTATTGCAAAGGCGAACAAGGTTAGTGCCTCTTTGGAAGCTGAGTGATTGAAAGAAAAAGGGAAAACCCCATATAGGAAGCAGACTACTTAGTGCACTATTGTCTTCAGTGAATTTCTCTCCAGATTTCTGCACAAGTCTTTCCCAGGCACCGTTCCTTTTGCTTGTACAGCATGTGCTCTGCAAATGACTTAAGCTGCTCTACATAAGTAGGAAGTTTCCGGTTAAAAATCTTGTCTCTCTGCCACGAACTTTTCACTGGTAGCCTAAAGCAGGTTCCTGCCTCTCAGCCTCTAATCTGCTATGTTGGTGGTGACCAGGAATGTTGTGAGGATTACTGAGGTACTATATATGATGGGACCCTGAGGGACCCAGGTGGCGTTGTGGGCTAAACCACTGAGCCTAGGGCTTGCCAATCAGAAGGTCGGCGGTTCGAATCCCTGTGACGGGATGAGCTCCCGTTGCTTGGTCCCAGCTCCAGCCAACCTAGCAGTTCGAAAGCACATCAAAATGCAAGTAGATAAATAGGAACCGCTGTAGCGGGAAGGTAAACGGCGTTTCCATGTGCTGCTCTGGTTTGCCAGAAGCGGCTTTGTCATGCTGGCCACATGACCTGGAAGCTATACGCCGGCTCCCTCGGCCAATAATGCGAGATGAGCGCGCAACCCCAGAGTCGGTCACGACTGGACCTAATGGTCAGGGGTCTCTTTACCTTTACCTTTACGGTCTTATAACTCATGAGAGGAAATAGAAACCCCTCTTCCACTTTGTTTAACTTGACTGGAAATTTAACTTTGTTTAACTAGACTGGAAATTTGAAAGGCAATGTAACATGTTCTCTCTCATTCACCTATGTTTCCTGCTAACTCCCCACTTGAGAAGCAATAGAACAGCTTGCCTGTGTGACTGGTTTCAATCCCATTTTGAGCACCTTGCGCACAGAGATTTAGTAAGCCCCTCCCTGCCTCCTTGGCACTCATTCGCAAAATGGAAATAACGGCGCCTTTCACAGTTGCAATGGGATTAAAAGAATCCAAGGAAGATGGAGAAAGCGGTCCGGTTAAAAGTGACAGAAACTTTTGCTGTTAAGAGGGCTGATGATCCATTGCATTCAAAACAATATCAGTAGAATGGAATATTGGATAAAAGTGGAACTAAATGGATTTTAAGTTTTTGATGTCCAAAATTTCATAAATTCGATGGCAAAATTGGATGGTTATGCTGTTATTTGTAAAAGCTTTTCACCTATTTGAGGGATACATTTGCTGAGTGATTAAAGGAATGAATGACTTAATACGTCTAGATTCAGGTAGGTAGCCGTGTTGGTCTGAGGCAGTAGAAATATATGAAAGAAATTTAAAAATTGTCCAGTAGCACCTTAGAAGCATGCACACTTCTTCAGATACACACTGAAGAAGTGTATCTGAAGAAGTGTGTGTGCGCACGAAAGCTCATACCAAGAACAAACTTAGTTGGTCTCTAAGTTGCTACTGGACAATTTTTTAAATTTATATATATATATTTTAATACATCTAATTAATGGTGTTGTGGACCTTTTGTCATGCTGCAAATACTGGCCAAGACCTCATGTTAGATACAGTGGTACCTCGACTTATGAAGACGATCCGTTCCGTGGTCGTCTTCGTAAGTCGAAGTCTTCGTATGTCGAAGCGCCACTACGGCGCATGCACGAAGAGTGATTTCGCGCTTCTGCGCATGCGCTGACTCGGTGTGCGCGGCTAAAAGACTTCTGGAGGCTTTGACTTCGGAAGTCGAATTCTTCGGAAGTCGAAGCCTTCGTAAGTCGAGGTATGACTGTACTCAGATGTCATTGACTGCTACTGCAGCAAAGGGGATGTGGGTGGCGCTGTGGTCTGAGCCTCTTCGGTTTACCGACCAGAAGGTTGGCGGTTCGAATCCCCGCAACGGGGTGAGCTCCCGTTGCTCTGTCCCAGCTCCTGCCAACCTAGCAGTTCAAAAGCATGCCAGTGCAAGTAGATAAATGGGTACCGCTCCGGTGGGAAGGTAAACAGCGTTTCCATGCGCTCTGATTTCTGTCACGGTGTCCCGTTGCGGCAGAAGCGGTTGAGTCATGCTGGCCACATAACTCGGAAAGCTGTCTGTGGACAAACGCCGGCTCCTTCAGCCTGAATAGCAAGATGAGCGCTGCACCCCATAGTCTCCCATGACTGGACATAACCGTCCAGAGGTCCTTTACCTTTTTTTTTTTACTGCAGCGAAACCGTCAGAAGTCAAATGGCGATACTGACTGTCAAATATTTACACACCCAGAGAATATTTGTTATCAGAATTCGCAGGAGAGAATTTTGCCAAGTTAATCTATTTTTGGCTCTAGCGTACACACACCCCAGTGAGCATCACAACAGATTGTTATGGGAAGAGTGATGACCGACCTCGCAGCTTGAGAGGAGGCAGATAAAACTCCTACCTCCTTCAGGCACAGTTAGGACACACAGAGACAGAGTCAAGTTTAGGGGAAGCTTCCTGCTTTTAACAGCCTTGTGCATCTCTTAAGACAGTGCTTCTCATTGTAAGGAAGGAAGATGTTTGGATGTGGTCAACTTGCCCTCTACCAGAACAATCCTGGTATTTAATTTTTAAAAAAGTTGTCTGTTCATGATGGTTTGTGCTCATAATGGCATTGCAGCCATCTGTTCTGTTCGTGTCCACAAATGTTTCTGGGCAGGCATACTGCTTTGTCTCAGATTGGCGCATGTACTTTAGCTCCCTGCTGAAATCGAGTTCTTCCTCTGGTAAGTACTGGATCTCAGCATGTGCGGGAAACCAACAGAAGAAAGATTCTCCGCCTAAGAACAGCTGGATAAAAGTTCTAATGAGGCTTAATTTTAAAAATTAACACAAGAATCAGGGCTGGGGGATGTGTAACAGCATGGAAACACAGGATTCCAGCAGCTAGGAACAGCTTTCATTCTCCAGTTACAGATGCAACAGTCTTGTGGGTATTTGCTAATCGACACAGCAAGCCTTTACGGACTCCACAGGAACAAACTAGGGCTGACAATTGCAGAAAAACCCTAGTGGTTGTTTTCAGACGTTGCATCCTTGGAACATTCCCACAGGGACAAAACTGAATTATTATAGGAGGGATTCAGTGTTGTGCTAGCAGGCATAGGCAAACTCCGGCCCTCCAGATGTTTGGGACTACAACTCCCATCACCCCTAGATAGCAGGACCAGTGGTCAGGGATAATGGGAATTGTAGTCCCAAACATGTGGAGGGCCAGAGTTTGCCTATACCAGGCATCCCCAAACTGTGGCCCTCCAGATGTTTTGGCCTACAACTCCCATGATCCCTAGCTAACAGGACCAGTGGTTGGGGAAGATGGGAATTGTAGTCCAAAACATCTGGAGGGCCAATATAAAACTATATATACTCCACTAATGTGACTGGGTTGCCCCAGCCACTTTGGGCAACATACTGTATATAAAAACCATAATAAAACATTAAACATTTTTTTAAAAAAATCCTTCCTTATACAGGGTTGCCTTCATATGTCTTCTAAAGATTGTATAGTTACTTATCCCTGATGCTGAACTTGAATTCTAAGGTCCCAAATATAAATTAAATGTTCATAAACAAGGCAAACACATACCTAAGTATATAAACCATGTGTTTGAAATAGTACAGGAGAGCAATCCTGAAGACATTCTGACTCTCCCAATGACCTCAAATATTCCTCTGCAGTAAGGGAGGCAAATGGGGAAAGCCTTCCCATTGTCTTTTTGCTTAACAAATCCTGCCTTAAGGGCGTATTTGTGTATTAATAGGGTGAGCCTGTGACCTGGATTCAGGAATTAAAGCATTAACCATCACAAAAGAATGGCCAGGCTGCCCAGGTAATGCAATCAGTGACCATCAACAGATATCCTGGCAGGCAGGATTTCTGCTTCTTCTGTGATGTATGTAGGATGTTTTTAGGGGGTGGTCTTGGGCTACAGGGTGGGCAATTTCAAAAGTTTATATAAGGACTTGCACATCATTGTTCAGGGTTCTCCTTCCTGCGTGTGATGAGTGAGGACCCTGTGGCAACAGCTTAATAAAGATCAGGCCTCGGTCCACTATACCTGAAGGAGCGTCTCCACCTCCATAGTTTTGCCCGGACACTGAGGTCCAGCACCGAGGGCCTTCTGGTGGTTCCCTCGTTGCGAGAAGCCAAGTTGCAGGGAACTAGGCAGAGGGCCTTCTCGGTAGTGGCGCCCGCCCTGTGGAACGCCCTCCCATCAGATGTCAAAGAGAAAAACAACTACCAGACTTTTAGAAGATATCTGAAGGCAGCCCTGTTTAGGGAGGCTTTTAACGTTTAATAGATTACTGTGTTTTATTTTTCTGTTGGAAGCCGCCGAGAGTGGCTGGGGAAACCCAGCCAGATGGGCGGGGTATAAATAATAAATTATTATTATATTATTATAATTATTATACTAGCTGCTTTGCTTCTCAATATTCTCTGGTTGGCCTCTGTTATTTTCTCCTACCGATAGGTAACCCACTTAAGGACTCTTGGATACCCCATAAGGGGAAAGGAGCAGTTATTTCTTATAACATCTCCTTGGCTCAGTGGGTCACATAACTCCATACCTGCCAACATTTCTCCGATGAAAATAGGGACGTCCTGCTATACCCTTCTGTAAATCTGGGACTGTCCCTGGGAAATAAGGACACTTGGAGAGGGTCTGGGCCTGCACCTCTTCGGTGACAAGAGGCCTGGCTGTCTCTCTGAGAACCGCAGCACCGTGAGGGAATGTCTCCACTGTGCTACCTGTGGCTCAGCGCAGTGTCCTTTGCATTGCAGCTCCCCGTTGATGGATCAGAGGACATTGAGGCTCCGTCTGGCCAGAGCATGGTTGGTCGTGCTCTGCCTGCAGGGCACCTGTAGCTTGGTGCTGGCCGATCCTCCTGACCTGCTGTTGGATGGAGCTGCGTGGGCCCTGCCTGAGGACGCCGCCCAAGAGCAGGGCTACTACCTGCAGCAGCTCTTTGGGCAGTATGGCGAGAATGGCACCTTGTCCTTCGAAGGCCTCACTCGCCTGCTGCTGAGCCTGGGGCTTGGAAAGGTGCAGGTGGTGGAGATAGAGCACGAGGAACTAGGCCACGACCATGTGTCCCACCTGGACATTCTGGAAGTCCAAGACAACAAGCACTTGCATTCGCACTCGGCGCTGGAGCACCTTGGCAAGACCCAAGCAGAAAGCGCCACCCCCACCAGGTAATCTGCTTTGACCTTGGAAATATTTCATTTGGCTTTCTGGCAGGGAACCTGCGTTCCTCCTGAGGTCACTAGACTATGACTCGGAAGCAGAGGGCTACATCCCACAGGTTCCCCACACCCGCCTTGCGGAAAAGCTTACTTCTTAATTACTGAGCAGAGCACTCTTTGTTAAGTACACTTGCCCGGCACAAGTCAGTGTTACGTGCTTCCATCACGACTGCAGAGGAGATTAAAGGTAAGATCTTTATGGGCAGTAAACGTCTTGCAATACTTGCCTTGCTTATCTCATTTGCTTGCAACAAAGCTGAAATCTTGCCGGAAGATCTGATCCCTTTGTTTTTCACTTGGCAACGGCAGCGTGCATGCTGTTCAAACAGATTTCGCAGGCTTGTTTTGCCAGGATGCTGCGATCTTGCTGGCTGGCTTAGCTATTGCAAAATATTAATTTGGCTCAATTGGCCATGCTTAATTAAATCTCAAAATATTTTAGCGTTGTCAGTCGAAATAGTCAGAATTGCTCATTAAATCTGAAGGAGGTAGATAACGTTCGGAAGAGGAAAGGTGGTAGATTAGACTTTAAAACTGATGGTTAACAATGTTAGGTTTTTCCTTTAAGACTGATGTGGTCAATGGTGCTACACAGAGATGTGTGTTTGTAACCTTGTTCTGAATGTTAACACACCTGTGAGCTTTTGCTAATTTGAATAATTGAAGGTAGAGTTTGCTCACTGTAATGTGATTGGGTAATTGACTATTTTGAATTCTGTATTTAAGCTACCCAAATGGTTCATGGGCATAGCTGCCAAGTTATCCCTTATTTTAAGGGATTTCCCCTTATGCTGAATAGGCTTCCTCGTGAGAAAAGGGAAAACTTGGCAGCTATGTTCATGGGGGGGGGGGTGATGGATTGTGAAATGAGAGGAATGGAGTAGAGGAGTGTGGTGTATATATAATTGTAAATAAAAGCAAGCAAAGATACTGAAGACGACTTTGTTATTTCGTCGACCCTGCCGCTGTTGCCACTCGGTTGGTGCGTATTTTGCCCAGCAAACAAGGCATGCCTCCTAAATTGTAGCACTTTAAAGAAGTCAGTGGAGTTTAGCTGGTCTAATTGAATCACAATTGTAACCTAAAGCATAAATGTTATTCTTCTCTGATGATGACTTTTGCATTTTCTGCAGGCCTGGAATCCCTCAGTCGGGCCATGCCACCCAGACACCTGTTCATCCTGCACTCCGTGACATCAGACCTGTCACCAAGCCTACCTTTTGGCAAACCCCAGAGCAGCCTGGGGGTCCCAAGGAAGACCTTTCCAAACCTTCCCAAGGACACTCTGGCCTAAATCTTCTAGAGAGAGTTATTGCCTTGGATCACTCTGTCTACAATCACCTGCATGAAGATGTAAGTGTGGGGTGACCTAGGGGTTCATTGCCCTGAATTCCCTTACTGCAGGGAGGCACATTGGCTATACAGTGGTACCTCAGGTTACAAACACTTCAGGTTACAAACACTTCGGGTTACAGACTCTGCTAACCCAGAAGTAGTCCCTTGGGTTAAGAACTTTACCTCAGGATGAGAACAGAAATTGTGCTGCGGTGGCGTGGCGGCAGCGGAAGGCCCCATTAGCTAAAGTGATGTCTCAGGTTAAGAACGGTTTCAGGTTAAGAACGTACCTCTGGAACTAATTAAGTTCTTAACCAGAGGTACCACTGTATTGGAGGACAGGGAGAGGAGTGGTTGGTTTCTGTGCCAGTAGGAGGTGCCCAGAAACCCTGCCCTCTTTAATCCTAAAGTTGTAGGAAATAGTCGTGGCCTGTGGTCCTGAACAACTTCACAAAATTGCTCCATTACTATTAACTCTCATCCCTAAGTTTAGTGGAAGGTGGGGAGAGGACTAGTTAATTGACAGCATTCTGGCTTTCCTGTATACCCAGCTTAGGTTTAGTGTGCCATTGCCATTCCTTGCTCAAACCAGCCTTCTTCAGCCTTGTGATGATGGTGGTAGATATGAGCAACACAGTGGGAAGAGCATCTGCCGAAGCAATCACATGACCATGCAGTCATCTTGGGCATTTTGTTTATCGTTTTCTTTAAGCTGCTTATAGGTAAAGGTAAAGGGACCCCTGACCATTAGGTCCAGTCGTGACCGACTCTGAGGTTGCGCCCTCATCTCGCATTATTGGCCGAGGGAGCCGGCGTATAGCTTCCAGGCCATGTGGCCAGCATGACAAAGCTGCTTCTGGCAAACCAGAGCAACACATGGAAACGCCGTTTACCTTCCCGCTGTAGCGGTTCCTATTTATCTACTTGCATTTTGACGTGCTTTCGAACTGCTAGGTTGGCAGGAGCTGGGACCAAGCAACGGGAGCTTACCCCGTCACAGGGATTCGAACCGCCAACCTTCTGATCAGCAAGCCCTAGGCTCAGTGGTTTAACCACAGCGCCACCTGGGTCCCCACAGCACCACCTGGGTCCTGGATCCACCTGGATATAAGCTGCTTATATCCCGTCCTTAATCCAGAGATCCCAGGGCAGGTAAAGACACGCAATAATGTTCTGCAGAACAGAATGTAAAACAATAGAAGTAATGCAATACATAAAGCCGTGTTTGCTGTCAGATGAGCAAATTCACTCCAGGACCAAACACTTTGCTCGAGGAGTCACGTTTTAAGCTGGTGTCTGAAGGACCCTCAAGTAGCACCTTGTCCCACCCGAGGGATGGTGAGGAACAAAGGCAGACTCTTTGGTGACTGGTGGCAACAGTTTGATTGCAACAAGCAAGATGCATAGGACCAAGGGGGGAAAGTGTGGGTTTGGTATAAATCAGCAGCAAGGATCACAGAAGAGAGAGATTAAATGTGAACCTAGGCCATTATTGCCCCACACATAGCACATTTCCCGGAAGCAGTTGTAGAAATAATTATATATTTATAATGATAAATGTCTGAGTATGATACTGTACCTCTGCCTTTTTAGGCATGTTGTGTGAGACAGGTGAGTATTCGTTCTTGTTCTGCATTTTTAACCCAGATCTCCCAGGCTAAAAGGAGAACACTGGGCCGTGCTGTTGTCTATTGCCCCCTTTCCCCCAATTCTTCACGCTGTCACTTTTCAACTCATTCCCCTTCCAAAACTGGCGACATCCCCCACCCCAGCCGTGATTTCTAAGTTCCACTTGATCCAGTGCTGCAAATGAAAACTTTAATCAAATTAGTGACCAAGAACCGTGCTGGCAGTCAATTAAACGTTGGTTGGGGGTCCAGTACTCCAGCCCCGTACAATTATTCTTGCAATAAACTCGTTTTTCTTCTTCTTCGTCGTCTTCAGTGTCTCAACGTATCACAGCTGCTAGTCAATTTTGGTCTGAACTCTGTCTCCAAGATCACGCCAGAGCAGTTCACGCTGCTGTGCCCTGCTTTGCTCTACCAGATTGACAGCCGCGTTTGCATCCAGCACTATGATGAGGTAGCTTTTGGCATGGCAGGAAGTTCTCTCTGGAGTGGTGAGTAACACAAGCTGCCTTCCTCGTACCCTGACCCAGGAGGGGCCTTGAATCCCAGCTCCAGCCTTACCCTTCTGCATCAGCCCCAGTGCTGGTTTTGTGCCCTTAATTTTCATTCATTCATTCATTCATTCATTCATTCATTCATTCATTCATTCTTCCCCTGGTGACTGCAGTCCTTCGACCCTCACCCCTACCTGCCCTTCAGTTACCACCTCTCCCATTTTTGTCTCCTATTTCCATTGGCTTTCCAAGGAGTTCCCGGTTTGCAAACCCACATCTTGGATCTGATCCAACATATATATATATATAAATATATACGAGTCTGATCCAAAATACCCCTCCCCCAAAAAAATTTGTGCACTATGCTGTCCTCTCAAGAACAGCTCAGAATCTTCATCAAGGGCCCTTCGGGACCTCAGAAACAGGTCGTTACTGAGCATTCATCCTGATAGGTTTGCAAAGATGACATTGCGTCAAAGCAAGTGTGATCCTGCACTTCCCAGTTGATTTCCCCATTACTTATGTTATTGTAAAAAAAAACCCCAACTCTGACCTTCTGAGGAAGCGGGTTTCATGTGCAAGACCTTCTAATCCACTGCCATTGTGTGACCTCCATTTGGCAGTATGTGATTGAATCCTACCTGATAATAGCAAGAGTCTGGAAGCGACGTAAGACTAACTGGCTACACAGTGGATGCTGAGGACAAATTCAAGTGTATTGGCTCTCAGGGTGCTTCAAGTTAATGTTCAAGCTCCAGTTTGGGGGAGCCTCTTATTCAGTGTTTCTTAAACACTAGGAAATTAGATTCTCACCTTCCAAGTACAGTAACTAGATTTTCTGCGCTTCCTATCCCCCACGCCCATTCCTGCAACCTGGGAAGTAATCACCATGGCGCCTTTCAGATGTTTTTGGACTATCAGTCATCCCTGAACATTGGTCATGCTCTTGTCCATCAACATCTTAAAGACACTAGGCTGGCTACCCTTCTGAAGAGCTAATTTCTAGGCTGCTGACATTGCCAATAGTGTTTAGAGAACTGGGGCCCTTAATGGTTTTAGGCAGCAGAGAAGTAGTTGTCAGGTTCCAGGAGAAGGTGGCATGAAAGTCCTTTGGAACATGTGGAGAGGTGGGGCAAATGAGGACATGACTTCGGCCCCTACAGTATGATCCAGCAGGTTGTTGGTTTTAGTTTTCTTGTTCCTCGTCCAATCTTGCTCATCCTCTTTGTTCTCCACAGGTCTGGGCTGGGGATGTTTGGCTATCACCCTGACTAGCTTGCCTTCTGCCCTGGCCATTGTTCTCGTTCCTCTCTTCAACCGCAAGCTCTTCCATTTCCTTCTCGCTTTCCTGGTGGCCTTGGCTGTGGGGACGCTGTGTGGGGACGCACTGCTGCATCTCTGGCCACACGTATGTATCAACTGTTATGTATTCAGTGGTCTGCGTTTCCCTCAGCTTGAGTCTGGATTAAGGATTCTGAGCTCCTGTGTTCTGATTCGATACATGATGTCCAATCACAGAATATTTCAGGATTTGGGCCTCTGCCATTGGCCCTTGAACTTTGAGTCGTGATTTGCAGCTTTGAAGTTTAGACAGCCAATCGCGTTGGGAGCGGGAGTGGCCAAGGTTTTCAGAAATGTATATAAGCAGTTGCTTTGCCCCCATTTCCCGGTAATAATAATAATAATAATAATAATAATAATAATTTATTATTTATACCCCGCCCATCTGGCCGGGTTCCCCCAGCCACTCTGGGCGGCTTCCAACAAAATATTAAAATACAGAAATCCATCAAACATTAAAAGCTTCCCTAAACAGGGCTGCCTTAAGATGCCATCTAAAGGTCTGGTAATTGTTATTCTCTTTGACCTCTGGTGGGAGGGCATTCCACAGGGTGGGTGCCACTACCGAGAAGGCCCTCTGCCTGGTTCCCTGTAACTTGGCTTCTCATAGTGAGGGAACTGCCGGAAGGCCTCGGCGCTGGACATCAGTGTCCGGGCAGAACGATGGGGGTGGAGACGCTCCTTCAGGTATACTGGACCGAGGCCGTTTAGGGCTTTAAAGGTCAGCACCAACACTTTGAACTGTGCTCGGAAACGTACTGGGAGCCAATGTAGGTCTTTCAGGACCGGTGTTATGTGGTCTGATTCGCTGGATCTCTTAACCTTTTCTTTTTTAATAATAATAATAATAATAATAATAATAATAATAATAATAATTGTATTTTTCCATGTCTAAGACGATGTTCTTTGCTTAATACGTTTAGTCCCAAAGTGGGGGACATCTCCCACAAAAAGCTTAGCAACTTTTGGTGATCCGATCTCCCTACAAAAATATCAACACACTTTGTTTTGAGGAGGTAGAGTCGGTCTGCCGCTTGCTTGCCTGGCTCTCTCACTAGCTTGGGGTGGTCTGGAAAGAGGAGCCGAGGTGAGGAGCCCAAAGCCCATGGACAAGGCGGGCAAGAGAGAGCAAGGCCCCCACCTCGGAGCATGGCAGCAGGAGATAACACGATGGTTCTGGTTTGTTTCCAGGACGATGGAATCTGCCTCTTCTTCCTTAACTTCCTTAAAGAGTTTTCCAGCAATACAAAACTGGACATCTTTTTGATACTGATGGAGTGATTTCTTAATTTTTGGTTAAATATATATATATATAAGGGTCGCCTTATATATGGAAAAATACGGTACTTGACCGTTTATTTTCTGAATTCTCCCTTTCTCCATTCAAAGGAATTGTTTTCATTCAGACACAGGCAAGGCCCCATGGACTTCTGTCACCAAAAGAAGAACCAATGACCTTGGCTGAAGACGCTGTCCTGAAGGGCCTCTGCGTTCTGGCTGGTATTTACCTGCTGTTCCTCATTGAGAATCTCATGGGAACATTCAAGAGGATTCAAGTCAAAAAGGTAAAAAGAGATGGAATGGCATGCCAGTGGCCTGGGCAACCTGATGGGCTGACCAGGAGATTTCACTAAAGGGGAAAAAGCTCCCCCCCCCGCCCTGCCCCTGCCAGTCGACTTAGTTCTCCCCACCATCTTCCTTAAGGTCCCAGGCAAAAATCCTATTTCTATGTGGGTCTGTGAAAGGAGCCCTGTACAGTGGTACCTTGGGTTACAGACGCTTCAGGTTACAGACGCTTCAGGTTACAGACTCTGCTAACCCAGAAATAGTACCTTGGGTTAAGAACTTTGCTTAAGAACAGAAATTGTGTGTTGGTGGTGCGGCGGCAGCGGGAAGCCCTATTAGCGAAAGTGGTGCTTCAGGTTAAGAACAGTTTCAGGTTAAGAACAGACCTCTGGAACGAATTAAGTTCTTAACCCGAGGTACCCCTGTATGCTGTTATAAGAAAAAGCTAATACTGTGTGGTTTATGTTACGGTCTGTGTTTTGGACTCAACCACCCATGCTGAGCCTGTGAGCCTCACTTCTGCTCTTTGGATGAGTAGCAACCAATCCATAATGAGCAAGGTCACCACCTGGCTTGTTGGCACCAGGTGTGCTAAATCTCTGTGGAGGTGGCCGTTTTAAAGCAACAACCATACACACGTTTACTGGAGAAGCCCCTTGGGAACTTCTGCTCCGGATAATGTCATGTTTTGTGTCCACCACTAGAGGGAGGCACCACTGCTATACTACCCAACACCTCTGGGGGGAGACAAAGTTTTGCAGCATCCCTAGGCTGCGCTTCTCGTGTCAACCTCAGCTTAGTGCTGCTTAGTCATCAGTTTTGCTTTCTTTCTGTAGAAGGGCACCACCAGAAAGCCACTTGAACCATCTCCAGCTGAGGTGGGTGATAACAGCGCTGCTGGTTTGAGGATATCTCATGGTGAGTCACGCAGTCTGGATTGCTTTAGGTTTTTATTAGTATCATGGCTTTCTGCTGTGCTCTTTTAACTATGGAAAGTTTTGTTGTCCCCCTACAGAAGGCTGCAGTCCATGCACACTTTGTGGAATTAAAACACAGCTAGGCATTAGGTTGGAAGGAACTTGTTACCTGCCCATCTGTTGGACAGGTGGTGCAGTTGTCCCGGTGACCGTTGTCCAGCCTCACTACTGTTACTGTTTTCCCCAGCAACATACTATACTTTAGCCCTTAACCCAGCCCAGGCGGTATAGGGAACACGTTGCTTAAAAGACCTCGGGCCCAGTATACCTAAAGGAGCTTCTCCACCCCCATTGTTCAGCTTGGACACTGAGGTCCAGCTCCGAGGGCCTTCTGGTGGTTCCCTCACTGCTAGAAGTGAGGTTACAGGGAACCAGGCAGAGGGCCTTCTCAGTAGTGGTGCCCGCCCTGTGAAAAGCACTCCTGTTAGATGTCGAGGAAATGAACAACTATCTGACTTTTAGAAGACATCTGAAGGCAGCCCTGTTTAGGGGAGTTTTTAATGTTTGATGTTTTATTGTGTTTTTAATATTCTGTCGGGAGTCGCCAAGAGTGGCTGGGGAAACCTAGCCAGATGGGCAAGAAAGAAAGAAAGAAAGAAAGAAAGAAAGAAAGAAAGAAAGAAAGAAAGAAAGAAAGAAAGAAAGAAAGAAAGAAAGAAAGAAAGAAAGAAAGAAAGACTATTCACTGTAGAAGGCCTTTAAAGTTCCTTTAAGCTTCATGTATTAAAAAACCTCAATGTGCAGATGGGTTTTTTCCAAGTTGCTGTCTTAGCTAATCTGCTGCTTCATAGACTTGTTGCAAGGACAACTATGGAACGCCTTTGCAATCCGTCTTTGGAACGGGTGGGAAAAGAAATCTAGCTAAACACAGAGCAGAGCAGGTGATGGCAGAAAACATGTTTTCACAACAAAATAATAATAATAAAATCCTTCCAGTAGCACCTTAGAGACCCACTAAGTTTTCACAAGTCCATCCGGACGGACCATAAATTGCTTTGGAATGCACCCCACAATTGGGGCTGTAGCTGTTTGGGGGAACAGCACCTGCTTCATATAGTGCCTTGTGGGTCTGCCGTGGGTCAAGCTGAGCAGCAGTAGCTCACTAGGCCGAGGTCCGCTGTGCAATCATGCTGTCTCTTGTGTTTAACAAATTACCTGTGAGTTCCAAGAGTGCACCCAGAGTACTGCTTGCTTAGTCACAAATGCCACCGATCTGTGCCAGGGTGAAGGGGGGGGGGGGCGGTTCAAGTGGACCTGATATTTCCCTGCTTGGTTTTGGGTGTCAGGTGCTGAATCCCAGAGCCTGACGGTGGCAGAAGGAGGAGCTGGCAGCCTCTACGGGGAAGTCCAGGACTGCTCGGTCCAAATTCGCAGCTCAGAAAAGTGTGGAGGAAGCTCAGAGAGGCAGGAAGAAGAGCTCCATCGTCACCATGCTCACGGGCATTCCCACAGTCCAGGTGGAGTCCTCAAGGCTGGGATAGCAGACATCGCTTGGATGGTTATTCTAGGGGATGGGATACACAATTTCACAGATGGACTGGCCATCGGTAAGTGGCTTTGAGCCAGGGCTAGGTCTCTCCTTGTGCCGGAAGCAGCTGCTGCTGCTGTTGATGATGATGGTGGCAGGGCGCAATCCTACAAAAGTTAGGCTGGAACCAGAAAATTATTTTTAAGAGGTTGAGAGAAATTATTCCCATTTATTTATTTGAGTTTATAAACCACTTAATAAAGATATCCTTAAGCAGCATGCAAAGAACAATTTAAAACAATCATCAATGTGCGGATAGAATCAACAAAAGGGGTGTACATAATTTCATTTACATTTCTAGATATGCTTGCTGAACCGAAGGAAGCTTTTAAAAGGATCTGAAATGGCACAATGAGAGTAGCGAGCGTCACGTGTAGTCTTCCTCTTCTGTACTTTCAAGTACAGCCCTTTTACTACTTGGCAGGGAGGAGGGCGTAAAACTATAATTAGCTGGCTCTGTCTCCAACTACTGTTGGCCTCTCAGCACCCCCCACCCCCACCCTGGACCCTGTCCCAGTGGGTACTGGCTACCACCAATGGCTCTCTCCAGCCTTGAGTTCCAGAAAGGCTTGTGTTAGACCAGGCATCCCCAAACTTCGGCCCTCCAGATGTTTTGGACTACAATTCCCATCTTCCCCGACCACTGGTCCTGTTAGCTAGGGATCATGGGAGTTGTAGGCCAAAACATCTGGAGGGCCGAAGTTTGGGGATGCCTGTGTTAGACCTCTGTCACAGAATCACGGAAGCTTCCTGCTTAAATTCCAGATGATTGGAAGTAATCGTAAATACCTTCTTTCTTCTTTGGCGATCACTCAAAGCCAACTGTCTTCCATGAACATGGTTTTAACAGTGAGTCCGTAAGTGACTGTGGAGGCCAATTCTGGATCCATACGTCCTTCCACATAGGTTTCTGGGCGGGAATTGATCACGGTGAGGGTTTGCCAAACATGACTTCCTTTTAGCGCATTTCTCCCTTTCGTCCTGAGTTCGAGCCTCTTCAAAGCCCATGGCACCTTTGGTAAAGGCTGTTCTCCAATTGGAGCACTCGCAGGCCAGTGTTTCCCAGTTGTCAGTGCTTATACTACATTTTTAAAGATTTGCCTTGAGAGGGTCTTTAAACCTCTTTTGCTGACCACCAGCATTACGCTTTCCGTTTTTAAGTTCGTAATAGAGCAGTTGCTTTGGAAGATGATAATCAGGCATCCGAACAACATGACCAGTCCAACAAAGTTGATGTTGAAGAACACTGGCAATCTTTGCTTCTTCCAGTACACTGGCATTAGTTTGCCTGTCTTCCCACTTGAGTGAAGACAAACTAGTTCAGATGACTTCAGCCAATCCACCTGGAGAAGAGGGGAGAGGAAACGCCTCTCTTAGGTTCACTAACCTTTGTAACCCACGGAGTTCTTTTCTCTTAGGAGCTGCTTTCTCTGATGGAATCTCCAGCGGTTTAAGCACTACGGTGGCTGTATTTTGCCACGAACTGCCCCATGAACTTGGTGAGGAAGATTCCCAGCTTTATTCTTCAGGCTTTCCTGACCTCTCTTATTTTTAAATCTGCTTTATTTTACTATTTAATATTTTAAAGATTTGGGGCTCAGTTGGTGCGTGTGTGTATTTTTAAATGTCATTCACACCCCTTGGGTGCAAATCTCCACTCTCGTGTCGTGGCTGTAGGCTTCCTAAGAGCCATTGGTGGATTTGATATAAACTCAGGTCCAGCAAACCTTTCCCTATGGTCCTGCACTTCTGATGACCGAAGATAATGTTGATGATATCAGTTAATCCTACCATATCCTCCTGTCCGGTGTCCAAGGAAGACCCCACCCCTTTACTTGGATCTGCTTGTGTGGTGGTTTCCTCCTGCCTTTCTGTTGACTCCATGCCATTCTGGGTTTGTGGGTCTCACCCATGTGACCTTACCTGATGCTGTGGTTACAGCCAGGGCCGGATTTAGGTTTGATGAGGTCCTAAGCTACTGAAGGTAATGGGGCCCTTTATATGTCCACCTGTCCTTTGTCAACAACAAATTGCCACTGTGTTTGTGTGTGTGTGTGTGTGTGTGTGTGTGTGTGTTGAATATATGCTGTATGGTTTCGAAAATGCAAGTAGATAAATAGGAACCGCTACAGCGGGAAGGTAAACGGCGTTTCCGTGTGCTGCTCTGGTTTGCCAGAAGTGGCTTTGTCATGCTGGCCACATGACCTGGAAGCTGTACGCTGGCTCCCTCGGCCAATAATGCGAGATGAGCGCGCAACCCCAGAGTCGGTCACGACTGGACCTAATGGTCAGGGGTCCCTTTACCTTTAATAGGTATCTAAAGCCATTTGCACGTAACAAAATATGTATTTTATCAAAGTAATTGTTGAAAAGTCCATGCAGAATGTAGGCAGCCTATACAGTGGTCCCTCGACTTACGAAGTACTCGACTTACGAAATTTCGAGTTACGAATGAAAAAAAATGGCCGCACGCTTACGATTTTTTCGACATCTGAAAGGAAAACCGTTGCGGTTTAGATGGGGTTTTCTCGACTTACGAATTTTAGATGGGGTTTTCTCGACTTACAAATTTTTCCGTTTCGAATGCATTCCTATGGGAAACCGCTTTTTCGACTTACAAACTTTCTGACCTGCGAATGTGCATTCTGAATGGATTAAATTTGTAAGTCGAGGGACCACTGTATAGAGAAATGAGCAAACCAGTGATATTTTAGGGAGCAGGCTAGCAGGTGGGGCCCATTGCTTACATCATAGGAGCCTACACAACACAAAACACTGTTGCTGTATGTAGGTTTTATTTTATTTGTTTTTATCTTGTATTTGCACATCCAGGTTTTTTCCCCTTTAAATTTTTTTTTTTGGGCCCCCAAGAAAGTGGGGCCCTAAGCTATAGCTTCTTTAGCTTACACGTAAATCCGGCAGGTGATGCAGCACACTTCGCAAGAGGTTAGGCTTCTTCTTCTTCTTCTGTCTTGTTAGGTAAAGGCACCACCAGTATGGTAGAAACAGCAAGTACTCTCAGGCTGGGCTGAGGAGGAATGGTGGGGGATGCCTCCCCTCCTCTTGAACCTTCCCAAGAACAGGAGGGCAGTATAGATTTACAACAGTGATTTGCAGGTGGTCATAGTTCAGAGGCTGCAGAGGGGAGAAGCTGGGAAATATCGGGAGAGGGAGCAGCAGGAGGAAGCAGCACCAGGGGAGAGACAGCTGGCGGACTCAGTGTCTTTAAAAAGCATTCCTGAACCCCCCTCTCCCAGGACTAGGCGGGCATTGAGAGTAGTAGAACAGAGTGCTCAGAGGCAGAAATCTCAGATCAGCAGACGTAGAATAGGAAAGACGGAGGGGGTGGGACTTTACTCGGCGCGACGCCATTATCTAAGAGAGACTGCATTCCTTCGCTTCTCTCTGTGAATATTGATTAATAGCGGACACGGAGCAATGGATTCAAACTACAAGAAAGAAAATTCCACCTAAACATTAGGAAGAACTTCCTGACAGCAAGAGCTGTTCGGCAGTGGAATTTGCTGCCAAGGAGTGTGGTGGAGTCTCCTTCTTTGGAGGTCTTTAAGTAGAGGCTTGACAGCCATCTGTCAGGAATGCTTTGATGGTGTTTCCTGCTTGGCAGGGGGTTGGACTGGATGGCCCTTGTGGTCTCTTCCAACTCTATGATTCTATGATTCTATGATTCTACTTGGTAAGAACTCTTCTTGCTTATCTGCTTCTTGGCTGCCACCATGGGGGGGATCAGATTCCCTGAAGCCTGACAAGTACTGTCGCCAGGAGCAGCAAATACTGCCATGACAGGTCCATGTCTAGAGCAAGGGTTCGCCAGTGTGTGATCTGCGCACCAGCAAGTGGTCCACAAGTTTCATTCAGGTGGTTTGTGGCATGTCTCTGGATTTGTGCTTGAAGATGGGAAATGGCAGATCAATTGTCTATCTTGTGAACCGCCCTGAGACCCGCTGATACAGGGCAGTATGCAAATTTAATTTGACGGTGGTGGTGATGTTGATTCCCAATTACATATTTATGTTATTTCTTTCATTGCAATACGGTGAAATACAACAGACAAGAAATGAAAGAGGCAATTAAAATACAACTAAAAACCAAACAGCATATGTATGGCACATTACAATTACCCAAAGAGGCAGAAAAACCTTCAAGTCGTCCACAATTTGCAAGTGGTCCGTTGGGGTGGGGGGAGGGTGGATTTGGGAATCACTGGTTTTAGAGGTTTGGAGACGTTGCTTGGCTTTGAGTTGGTTATGGTGCCTCTGTGAAGATGTGACCATTGCACTCTTAACTCCTCCTTTCTTTGGCAGGGGATTGTGCTGTCCTGCTGCAGGCTGGCATGCCAGTCCGACGGGTGTTCCTCTTCAACCTGCTGTCTGCTTTCCTGGCTTACTTGGGCGCAGTAGTAGGGACGCTCATTAGTCGGAGCACCACGCAAGTCACGCCCTGGATTTTTGCCATCACGGCTGGTATTTTCCTGTACGTGGCACTAGTGGACATGGTAAGGGCAGCCACCTCTTTGCAAACTTATCCTGTAAGCATGACATTAGTCTTTGGGGGATCCAGGGCTTAGTTATTCCCGAACTGGGCCTCTTGGTTGTTCCACCACCCTCAGCAGCTCATGTGTGTATGTGTGTGCCACAATTGTTTGACTCCAAGCAGTATTTTTTTTTAAACTATCTGTTCTACTTTGGTAAGGCTCTATAAACTATTCCATAGTCTACATTGGGATTGGACCAGGTGGGCTCAGCCAACTTAGCTTTGTAATTTCATGTTGTGAACCGCCCTGAGTTCTACTAATTTTAATGATGATGGTGGTGGTGTCTGTACTGTTGCTCTGACCTCAATGGAAGAATTGCATGCTAAGAAAGTAAAGGCAATGACAAAGGTAAAGGGGCCCCTGACCATCAGGTCCAGTCGTGTCCGACTCTATAGGCCGAGGGAGGCGGCATTTGTCCGCAGACAGCTTCCGGGTCATGTGGCCAGCATGACAAAGCTGCTTCTGGCAAACCAGAGCAGCGCATGGAAACGCCGGTTACCTTCCCGCCGAAGCGGTCCCTATTTATCTACTTGCACTTTGATGTGCTTTCGAACTGCTGGGTGGGCAGGAGCAGGGACCGAGCAACGGGAGCTCACCCCGTTGCAGGGATTCGAACCGCCGACCTTCTGATCAGCAAGCCCTAGACTCTGTGGTTTAACCCACAGCGCCACCTGGGTCCCTATGAAGGCAATGACAATGGAGGCTAAAATCCTAGGAACACTTCCTTGCACTCATTGGAAATTTATTTGGAGTAGAAAGTGTGTCTAAGATTGGGCTAGAAGTGGCTGTGTGTGAAAAGGAGTATCTGGCTTCCCTGGACAGATGACAGGGGATAGGGCAGGGCTTTTGCTTCAGAGACATTCCTACAACCTGCAATTTGTTTTGGCTTCTTGTCTTCCACTGAGGGCCAAAGCAGACCCTGTAAATCTAAATGAAGACTGCCGGCTTGGGGTTGCAGTGTAGACAGGCCAGTTTAGTTTCCCTCCTTCCGGAAACCAATGGTGGGGGAGGGGGGGGATGCATGACAAAAAAAAACCATGCATGTTTTGGTTGGGGCAAAGCATCCCTGCCACAATAACTATCGATGAACATTTTAGGCAACGTAGCTCCAATACCATTTTGCATGAAGAAACAAACGGCTTTAAAGCACCACCACTGTGGGTGAAAATGACCCAGGGGCAAGAGCTTGGGGCTCCCTTCTCCCGATTTGCTCAAGGACCCAAGAAGCAGAAAGGTTGCAATGCGATTGAGAGTTGACGTCACAGTAGACATGGCTGTTCTTGTCTCTTCAAGGAGAACAGCCTTTCTGGCTTAACTGCAAGCTGCTGTAACAGCAGCTGCCAAGGACATAATGGCCTTTTGTTGTTTTTTCTCCCCCTCTCTCTAGCTGCCTGAAATGCTGCAGAGGAGCTCTAGTAGGGGCAAGAAGGGCTCCCTTGCCCACTTCCTCCTCCATAACCTGGGCTTCCTCAGTGGAGGAGTCCTTATGCTCTGCATCGCTCTCTTTGAAGGGCATATCAGTTTCCATTTGGATGGGTAGCACTCTTCAGCAGGAAACTCCAGAACGGAAGATGGATCTCCCCCCCCCCCCACTTCAAGTACAACTGTACCTTTCTTCTTAACTCTGTAAGAGGGGATACAGATTTGCTCCATCTTCCTGTCCGCAGGAGTTGGAGAAAGAACTCAGTAGGAGAGAACAGAAGGAACAGCTTATTGTCCCTGTGTTTTTGTGTGGCAGCAAAACAGGGTGCCAAACTAAGGGCGACAGTGCCCTGCCTAGGCTTTGTGGCTTGGATTAAAGGAAGCAAGTTGTGCTTAGTCGCTGCAATCAACATGTTGAAAATGCCTTGTGCTTTCTAAAGAGCCCTAGTTTGCTCGAGAGAGAGACTGGACCTATTGCCACCTTGGAATGCAATGCAAGAGAATTATTTGAAGGACTGCAACTTAAGAGACCGGTGATATGCAATGGGGGTCTTTCATGTTTTGGAGCTGAGAGTTTCCCCAGCAAGCTATTTCCTGTAATCCAAGGATAGAGAACCAGCAGATGTTGCTGGACTACAACTCCCATCATTCCTGACCATCAGCCTTGCTGGCTGGGTCTAATGGCAGTTGGGATGTCCAGCATCAACTGGTGGCCATGTGCTCCTCATCCCTGATGTAAGCTATTGGTGTCCTGCGGCATCCATTAGTATTTAAGTTGGCATTAAAAAAGGCAACTGGCTACCAAAAGCCTCCACACCAAAATTTCAGGTTTGATGGAACAGTGGTTTGTCTGTCTCTCTCTCTCTCTGTGTGTCTTAATGCAAGGAAGCCTGGACCTCTTTAGTTGTGGGATGGGTGTGTTTGTGTAGCACATGACAAAGTTCTTAAGGACAAAACTCACCCTTGTATTAGAAGATTCAGAGGCCTGCTTTTAAAGTTCCCCAGTGAAAACCCCATCTGGTCTGGCTGCAAGGGCTTGAAGTGCAAACAAGCCAAGTTGTATCCTTTGCACAACTCCTCATGGACCCCCTACCTAGAAGGAAGCCTACAGGTAAAGGGACCCCTGACCATTAGGTCCAGTTGTGAACAACTCTGGGGTTGCGGGGCTCATCTTGCTTTACTGGCTGAGGGAGCCGGCGTACAGCGTACAGCTTCCGGGTCATGTGGCCAGCATGACAAAGCTGCTTCTGGCAAACCAGAGCAGCACACGGAAACGCTGCTTACCTTCCCGCTGTAGCGGTACCTATTTATCTACTTGCCCGTTGACGTGCTTTTGAACTGCTAGGTGGGCAGGAGCAGGGACCGAGCAATGGGAGCTCACCCCTTCGCAGGGATTTGAACTGCCGACCTTCTGATCGGCAAGCCCTAGGCTCAGTGGTTTAACCCACAGCGCCACCCGCATCCCAGAAGGAAGCCTAAAAACTCCTAAATAACAGAACACCTTCATTAGTTGTCCTCTACAGAATTACAGGACTGGTAGGAAATCTCAGCACTGTGCCTTCTATCTCACCCACCACTGAGAATCAAGGCCATATATGCCGCCAACAGTGGCCTGGGCACTGGTCTCTAATTTCCACCCATGTTTCTCATAGGCATCTAGCTGGCTGCTGTAAAAACAGGATGCTGGACTAGATGGGGGGGACTAGATGGGGGAACCCCTGATCCGTTGGGGTTCTTCTCGTCTTCTTATGTCCTTCTATTCATGCAATGATCCAGATACCTCAGGCTCCCATCCTTAAAAAGGAGTTACTTGAAGTATCTTTCTGGACCTCCAAGGGCCCAGTGTTTTATAAAACAGAAATGGCCAACGGCAACACCTTCTTTGCCTAAGCAAACCAAGACCAAGAGTGCCTTCCCTGGCTGGAGTGTTTCATGGGCAATAAAGACAGCTAAATGATTTGAAAGCAGCCACTTGAGCCGCATTATAGAACTAGGATATAAAATGCAGATGTGGTATCAAATTTTCACCCCTTTTCCCCCCAGTATTTCCATTATCCTTACCATCACCACCACCCCTGGCAAATATCTGGAGACAAGGTGGGGGGGGGGAAACAAAGGCAGAGGCAGATAGAAGCAACAGCATTTTAATAAACATAATTGATTCAAAGCCACAATATGAATAACAGGACCTGGTCGCAGCATACATTGTAGAAAATAGATCAAGTCTGAATGCTTTTGTTTTTTATTTATTTATTTTAATTTACTTTTAAAGTTCCTGGTCGACCCCCTCCCTCCTTTGCCCTAACCCCAAAAAGGTGATGCAGAAATTCTGAAAATGCATATTGTAACATCAGAGACAAAAAAAAGGTAACCAGTCACTTGGGTTCACATCAGGGAGGCTTATACAAAGGTGGCTTTCACACTGCGCAGGGGTGTGTGTGTGTGTGTGGACAAGGGGGGTGGGGGTGGATGGCTTGTGGTAGCTCTCTGTTTTCTTTTATTGGTCTCCAATATATATTTATATAGAAGTTCAAATATAATTTTATTTATTTCATGGAACAACCAGGCGGGAGAAAATTGTTGGTGGCGGGTTTGACAAGTCTGCATTTCCGTCTAGGAACCGAACGTAGGTTTATCCTTTTTTTTTTTTTTGACACACAGGCAAGTGCTTCATTTTGTCAAGAAACCTCCCTAACTGAGGAGTGACCGGGGGGGGGGGGGGAGAGGAGGAAGGGGAGGTAAGGAAACCACTGAAAAAGGTGAGCGGCCAAACAGAAGCAGCTGCAGCCTCTGAGCTATATATAAGGTGGGATGTAGAAAAAGATTCACACTTTGATTGCGCATCGGAACACATGGGGGGGCGGACCTTCTGCTGCATGGAGGTTGGAACTGGCCACTGGTGTTTGTGTTTGTGGTATTTGCCTTGGAAGCGCCCACGCCACAAGCTGAGTGAGCATTTTGTTTTGAGTTTATCTCTTTGTGCTTTAAACCAGTTGGAAGGAAGATCATGTTATCTGCAAGCAGGAAGGTAGGCCTGTGAGCTGATCTGAACGTGTCTTTTCTACCCCACCCCCACCCCTTTTTAGTCTCTTCTAAACATTGGTCCAAATTCTCCAGTACTAACAAGACCACGGTGCAAAGTTAAGCCTCCCTGTTAACAACTGTGGATCGATATGCCAATAGGTTTTTTTGGGGGGAGGAGTGTTTTGTACGTGGCACTTCCATTTGCGCTTCCCGTGGCCATTCTGCAAAAAGCAATGCTCCCCCGTCCACCCTTTCAAGCTTGCCTATATATATATATAAACAAAGGCATACCTAAAGAGTCCTCCTTAGCCAAATAACTCCCAATTAAGGCCCCTGCCTCAAAGGAGGTAAACATGGCTGCATGCTGGTTTTGATCAGCAGGGTTGGAGGTTAAGTGCTCTGAAGGAGAGAAATCACAAGTACTCTTCTTCCTGACCCGACCCCAAACTACTACTGAACAGGAAACGAAAGAGGTCTTTTAAGTGTGAGATATGTTGATTTATGACCTAGCTTCTTCGATCCCCCACCCCCCCCACCCAAATTTATGCTTGCTGAAGTTATCACAGGAGGAATCAGACCAAATACAGAGCAAGGAATGTGTTTCCAGTGCAGCTCTCTTGCCCTATATAGCTTTTTCCTTGCATGGACTCCCATGTCTGCCCTTAATGCTTTAAGATGAAGAGCGAGGAAGGCTTTTACAGTGCCCAAGCCTGCTCCTTTTTAAAATTATTTTTCTTATTATTATTGCAAGAGGTAGGTAAGACCACCTGCTCTCCCCCTTGCCCCCTCTAAATTAATGCCTGAAAAAGTGACAGAATCTCACATCAAGACATTCCCCTTCCGAAGCAGGCATTCTAAATATGCTAGTTTACTACACAGCTCCTCTGTGCTTGGTGGGGCAATCCTAAATATAAATACAGGTTTGATTTGATTTTACCGGGCCAGTGGCCAAAGAACTAAAGGCGAGCCTGGGCAGCTATTTGAGGTGGTAGAGTCACAACAAGGTCAGCTGGCCAGCAAGGCTCTAACCCAAGAGGGAGGGAGAGCACACCGTTCTACTTCCTGGGATTCTTTTGAGAGGCAGTGCAGACATTGTACTTGCCATAGGGATTGCTCCCTTCTAAGTGACATATCTCAGAGGTGGTGGCAAACTGACCACTGGGCTTGTGTGTGTCTGTGAGGGGGGCAGAACTGAAAAGACTGCTAACTGTAATCTGCCTCTGGTCCTAGAACACCTGCAACTCATTTTACAGAACACACACACACACACACACACACACAGTGTAAAGTGCTCACACCTAGGGCAGACAACATAAGGAGGGGATCTGGCGAGTTCCATGCCCCTTTCCCAAGTCCACTCTTTCACACAGGTTCTCCTAAATTGCTGGTCCCCTTGCATCTTAAAATCCATATGGCTGTGGCCTGGAATGGGGAGCACTTTAATAGGGGGGGGGGCACGGAAAGGAAGCAAGAGGGCAAATGTGGAATATCACAGTCCAATGTCAGTTTTACTGTAGTGCTCACCCAAGCAGCATTTGCAAGCTTGGGGGGGCCAGGGTGTGTTCAGATGTCAGCTGAATACTATAAAGGAAAAGGAAACTGAAAGGAAGCCTGCAGAAGACTTCTGAAGTGGTACCCCCCCCCCCAATGGCAAGCTCCCAGGCACAGCAGCAAAAGCAATGCTCAAGTCTTTTAAATAAAGGAAAAGGTAACTGGCCCTGAATGCGGTTAAAGACAAGTTTGTGGAGGGTGCCGATAGGGAATTAAAGCCTCACCCCAAATACATAGATTAAACTAACAGAATGCTGAATTGGCATCACCTACACACACACACACACACTCTTCTCAGAACACCTTTAGAATTTGACAGGAACGACAAGCATTAGAAAATCCATCCCACTCCACAAAAGGCTTCCTCTGACAAGCAGCAGTTACAGGTCAGGTCAAGCAGAAAGAATACTGTACTGCCTCCCTCCACTGTAGGTGAAAATTATACAGAATTTCCCTTTGGGACGTTATGGGCCCTTGGATGCTGCAGCCAAAGGGTAACAGTGTTCTATACCCCCTAACCCTTTCCCCCACTCAGGTGCGTGCCTCGCCACTGGGGAGAAAAGGCAGAGTAAGGACCAGAAGCACAATTAAGAGGCTCATGCAAACATACTCCATTTAAGTCACCCATCACTACGAAGACCACCACAACGTACTGGCTGTACCTACCTCACACAAATACAAACACACAATTAGAGTGCCCCTTGAGTGACACACACCATCTGTGTGTCCAAGTGCAAAGTAATGTTTTTTTTTGTGGGGGGGATGCAACTGTTAAGAGGGGGAACACAACTGGAAGAATGAACAAGGTCAAAGATGCAAAGAATAAGAGAATAACCCTCACTGGGAGAGAAATTAGTGCTCATGTTGGTCTGACCACCATACTTCAAAAATCTTTCCGTTTACAGCTAACCCCCCCCCCCACTAAACACATTCAAGAGTGCAAGCTATACAACAGGCTACAAACCCTCAACACAGTAACTGATTTCCCTCACCCAACCCTATCCCGCCCCTTTATTGCTGCTCCCAAGGAAGAAATTTGTTTTGAAGCACAGGTAGTTTTTGAAGTGCCTGCAAGATCAGAGCCAACGAGTATTGCTATAAGACAAGCACACACCCAGCAAAACAACAGCATGGACGCTCTCCGAGCGTGCCTGTAATGAACAGAACGTAACAAAAACAGGCTCCTGCTGTTCTTCAAAAGAATCACTGTCCACACACTCCAGCTCAACAATTTGTGGCTTCAGTTGCAGACACATCATGGCCAAGCAATTCAAAACACAACATGCAACAGGAACGCTATTAACACGCACACGCACCCCCCCCAAAAAATTTAAAAGACCACAGCTCCACCTCAAGAAACCTAAGCAACAAATGCACTTCATCAGAGGAGTTTATGGAACCAAGGCGAACAGATATTGTTTACCTGTTAAGCTCTGTGTCTAGATTGTCAAAATGAAGCCCCAATCCCAGTTGCAAAGCAAGACTATCAACAATAGAAATATGAAGGGCACTGGATCACATGTCCAAAGACAATTAAACTACAGCAGCGTCTCGTTGGTGCAACATATTATTTCCATGCAACATACAGTGCAGAAACTCATTCATCCTGTTTTCCGGATCACCCTGATTTTGACAGTTTTTGCGCCCCCCCCCCAAAAAAAAGAGGTTTGGAAATTCTCTAGTTCACATTTTGCAGATTTTATAAAACCTGGGACAGTCTTTCCCCAGTCTGGAAGACAAGTAACGGTGTGAGCCAAGGCAACCCGGTTCTCCCCAAATGGTATCTTTTGCTGGGCTCTACTAACTTAGGGAACAGTGAAAAGTCGTATAGGCTGCTCCCCGATGTAGGCTTCATCAACACACTCCCACCAGATCATCACAGCATACATTCCTTTCCTAATGAATTCTTGCTGATGGTATGTGAGAAGGAATGTGTGTGTGGAGATGGGCAAGAAGGCAACTTGGCTGCAAGTTAGCCAGTTGGGCTCTGACCTGGAGTTACTGCCAGGTTCTTATGCTAGCCACCCTGCTGTGGAAAATTTCTCTGTTTGTGCTTAGTTACCATGGCCAGGGGAATTGTGCCAAAGATGCGCAGTGTGCACTCTGAAAACGGAAACCTCTCCCTCACAACCAGCCTTGAGCAAGTAACCAAATACAACGGGCACCGGCAGAACAGCAAGAGTCCACTGGGCCTCCCATGGCATCAAAAAAAAAAATACTTCAGAATGGAACATCATGGCCCAGAAGCAACCGTTACAATCTCAAAATCCTACCAGTCCTTCACAACAAGGCTGAACCCAGTTAAGCTGGGAATTGTTTGTGAAAGAAGCTGGCCTTTGCTTCTCAATTAAAGAGCTCAGGAAACAGTGATCATTTCCTGTTCCCATTTGAAAAGCCACCATTTGAACAGAAGGACCACAACGCACATATGCGGAGAAGCTCTACCCTACCCATTATTTGCCCAGTGTTAGCTCCTACCCTCCAAGTGGAAACGAGGAGAGTCTGTCCAATTACACTGTGGCTCTCAAGTTTTACACCTATATTTTAAGTCACCTGCAAACAGAAGCCACTAAGACTGAGATACTAGTTTAGCAAAGTATTAATTAATTGCAAACAGATCCATTTGCAATGGAGAAAACTATGAAAGGAATTAAATGTTCTGCAACCAAAATAATCCAGCATGGTACCCCTTAGCTGAGTGAGAAGAGAGGAAGGAGGCTGTTAAACTAAGGACAAAGAAATAACAGATCCACTAGTATCATCCTCCAGGAACAAAAGAGTTTTTGGTTTGAAAAAAGGAGGCTAAAGACTAAACAAAGGAAAGGTCAGAAACTGGCACAAAGCTATATTTAGTGCAATTTTTTAAAATTCTCAATCTATACAACACACACTCATGACATCAAGTCACTGAGGGGAACAGGTGGATGGGGAGGAATTAAACAATTAATGCACAAACACATTAAACAGATGCACAGAACCTTAGCAAATGCAGAAGCAGAATCACTTTGTGTGTAAAGTTCCTTTTTTTTTATTTCTGAAATGTCAGAAATTGGAATCTGCAAGGCAAGGTGGTTTCCCAGGTACTAAAGAAAGGAAGTGGGCTGCCTTGGGATAGGAACTCCCAGACACAAATAAACCAGCACCAGGACAAAGCATACAGCATACTCTTTCTGCTGGCTGCGCAAAGACTGACTGAACCTTTGGTTTCCATCAAAACTGCAGAAAGGAAAATCTGTACCCTGCAGGCACTCAAGATTGCAATATTATTTAAATCCACATGCAAAAACTGCTGCATCTATTAGTCATAGTCCCCTAAGCATGACAAGGAACTGAACATTTCTGTCGTGACCAGGCAAGTCAAGCACTAGGACAGTGTCCAGAAATGGTGGGATCAAGCCTTGCTATTCAACAACATTGAGGAGGAAGGTGCTTCAAACTAAAGAGGAAGGAACAGTTATACAAGTTGTGGAGACAGAGATGGCTAATTAGGACAGAAGAGACCAGATAATTTGTATTTCTTCACTACACCCGAGATGCAATATACTCAAGATTGTTATGTTGACTTAAATCATATGTACTTCATAAGGCTTTACATCTAAGGGGAGCTCAGTTTAGGAAGCGAGCTTGCATACAAGATGCAGAACTCTGTGTCTTCAAGATAAACCCTAATCCCCCACCCCGTTAAATATTCCTTTATGAGAGGGAAGAAGAAAATAAAAAAGCAAGAGATCACCAATCAAGGAGAAAGAGAAAGGCCAAACTTCTTGAGGCCCAGTGCTAGAGAAAGAGATGCACCTGGTTCCAGGTGTGAGGCAGGATGGGTGAGGGAATGCTGGGTAATATGTGCCCAATTTCTGAGCATAAGGCCTTCCAATAAGAATGCAGGTGCCCATTGATCCTTAGGAAAGGGCCCCTAGTGGATTGTTAGTTAGCCTTTCCACTACAGGAAGATGGAAGAGCAATTGGTCTAATTTGTTTTATCATCTTGCAACATGCTTCTTGGATGTAAACACAAGTTACATGCTAGAGGTCTAAAGCTTCTGGAATGATTTATTTATTTAAAAATTATTAACATTTCGACACAATGTCCGTTTCTTATTTAAAACTACCTTCCGGGCAACATCCCCAAAGAGCTAAAGAATCAGAAGCCAGCGGGGGTGTCAAAAGGGTAACACCCGGAAGAAGGGGAAGGGGGAAAGAAAGCAACCAGGGGGCATGCCAGGAGAACACATTGGGCTGCGTTTCCTCAGGCATCTGCACAAGGGTCAACAAGCAGTAGGTATGTACAGCCTAGACCAACTGAAGCTCATCCAGTCCAAAACAGGAACCTTTTGGCAGTTAACCATGTTCAAGACACAAATGCAACCACAAGCAGCCATTTTGGGTTCGTACCTTCAAGTGGACCAATGAAAAATGCCTTTCAAAAATACTCCGGTTGTAATAATGCCCTATTCGCTTCTCGGTCTGCAAAGGTTTCCTCTCCTTTCCAGTTATCACCAGGAAGGGTGGCGTTTTCTGGTTTCCTCCTTTTGGAAAGCTAGTTCTTTGATCATCGATACCATCGGCAGCTGTCAGTGCAAAAAGGCTTTCCATTTCATACCCCCTAGCCTATCCGTGGCAGCTCAAAGGTGTGCCGTGACCACAAGCAGTGTGTCTTCAGTACACAAGCGCATACAGCCACAGGGACCTCCACTCCACCTGCCACCTGAGTTTGGGCAACGGGCTCCCTGCGCTCTGCTGCATGCAAATATCGGAAAAGGCTGGCTTTCTCTCTCCTTTTGGTCACTTTGCAGCGCTTTGTCTCTCTTCCTCCCACCCAGATTGTGCACTGTTCATTCTTTTGTATTCTCCCCCCTCCCCCGCCCCTCCACTTTTGCCTAAGACATCCACCAACTGGCCAGACAACACATTAGTGCAAAATACAGGAATTAAGGCAATGCCCAGAAAGTGAGAGCCTAGACTTCCTTCCCAATGCAAGTATCACAGGCTTGTTCTCTATAGGCTGCAACATGGACTTTGGGGAGTGCTGCCTCCCTGCCCTGGTTGAGATATGACTATTATCTACATCAAAGGAAGGACTATTGGAGGGGGTTCATTCATTTAACAGGAGCAGGTGTGTTTTGAAGGATGTCATAGCTACTGTACATGGGCTCTGGCAGAATCCTAATATACCAAGTAGCCAGACTTGTGTTTCATGGCCCGCATGATCACGCTGACTGATCCAATGTTGGTTTTTTACCACACTGCAGCCAGGACGATCTGGGCAAAAAAATATTATTCCCCACGGAGTGGATGAAGAAACACACTCAACACACATACAGATCTACAACCCCAAGCCAAGAGACGGTGCAGGAGTCGCTTCCAGAGGTCAATTCATGCTTTCTCTAACTTTGCTGATGGAAAGCCTCCGTTTGGAGGTATGATCCGCAGCTCTGCTCTATACAAAATGCAGCAATCACCTATGGAAGTCAGACAACTTAAAAACAAACAAAACACACACACACACACACAACTGAGGCAGTATATCAAAATGCAACAGAAGTAGTAACCCAAATTAAAAGGCTATCTCCTGATGCTTTGCAAAATGTTTGGTCTTGGGGGCTTAATCTGCACTTTGGGCAAAGGTCATCCTTTTTTCCAGTTTATTGCCATCAAAAGCAGTGATGTTTGCTGGTCCTCCTAATTAAACACTAACGTATGAGCACAGATGTCAATGGCTTGTCTTTGCTACTTCCAGTGTCATTAGCATGAAAGGAAAGCCTTTAACTTTTACCCTCAAGCCCTTACGGAGCCCTAAAAAGGAGTGGTGAAGCGACAAGCAAGAGCACCTCCAATTCACAGAGAGGCAGTCCGTGTCTACGCACTGCCTGTCTGGGTTGATGTCTAAAGAGGATTTCAAAGTCTCGTCACCTTCTGGAAATGCTGGTCTCATGAAAAAAGGAAAATACAATTCGAGGTTATTCATGCAGTGCTAGAAAGGTCTTTCTTCCAATCAATTCAGGGGAGAAACCCCACAACTCCCAAAGGTTTTGAGAAAGCAAAGCAGGCACAAGTTGGCATTATCAAACCCCCCCTGTGCCATCCTTTACAGAAAACAAGAAAGCTGGACTTTTAGAAAGAGCCACGCGTGGCTGAAATTGCATACAATGTATTTTTTTTTTTGTTTAGAAAAAGGTTTACTGCCACCCATCGTACACACAAGGCTCAGCTAGTTTCAAAGACTTTCATGCAATTTTGCTTTATTATATTCAAGTTGTCAAACTAATAGGATTGGAGTTAAAAGTAAGGCTATTTTGCTCTCTCTCTTTTTAAAATCCTTCTGTCTTTGCACCAAAAGTGAATTTGAAAAGATGCTCGTCACACACAGATGCACACACGCTGACACACACACACACACACACACACAAACTGGAACTCTGACACACAGAAGAGGAAGAGTAGTTTATACCTGACTGGTGATGAGGTCTGTCCTATCTTATTCAAAAGAAATGTTTATGTGCATAATATACATAGGTGCAGCATTTACACAGAGGATACTGAAAAAAGACACCAAGAACTTGCTACAGATGCCTTGAAGAGTCCTTAAAAATTCATTTCCCACCCTCCCCCCCTGATTACTTTTTTTCTCTTGTAACAACACAAAGGACTCATTTTTGACCCAATATTCATGATTCAAATGTAATCATCACTCCAAGGTTCACAGGAATCCCTAATAAACATTAATGTCCTTCTGGCTTAAGCTGGTAAACATTTTTGTTTGTTTGTTTAAAGCACATCCCCACTGTCACTTTTTCTTCTCCCAGCTAATATGGACAGTTTCCAAGAAATTAAATTGAGCAGAAGCTATGTTTGATTTTTAAAATGCTGCATGCTCAATATTGAGCATCCAGAAAAACTCAAGTCAAGTGAAGATGCTTTAAATAACTGAACAATCCAATGTTTTCACAACTGTGTTCCCAGCACAGATTCTCACCCACCTGGCCACCCCTTTTCTTTTCCTGGACTTGGAAGGGGGGGGGGGGAAACCTCAAGGCAAAGGTGAGTTGGGCTTATAGTCTGAACGGATTGTACAAGATGGTACATTTAAGTTGCAGTTTAAAATGCTGACCCATTCACATTAATGCACCTGGCCAAGGAAGCCACTGCACATTGCAAGGGATTCTGGGGTTTGGGTCTACTCTCAATTCACACTCTGCATCAGCTGACCCTGCTGGGCCTGCACAAATGGAGTTAGCCCTAAAAGGTGCTCAAGTCTTCCCTGTAGCCGAATAATGTGGGAGAAGCTCGGTTGTGGTGAGCAAGCTGCCTTTCAGACACTTTGCTCTTATAGACCTTCTCATGGCTCCGTGGAACACAGTTTGAAAACCACAAAGACTAAAAAACTGACTGCATGCAGGGATTTTGGATGCAAACTGAGATATGATGTTCTGGGACGTATGTAACCAGTCCACTACTCAGAGTTCATGTCTTACCTTAGAGCTGAATGTGCGCTCTTGGGGTGTGGCGCCTATATTCCATGATTTCACTCACCTTTTGGGGGCAAAGGAAGCTTACAAACGATTAAGAATTAAACTAAGGAAAGGTCTCCTAATCTCCAGCAATTTGGGAACAAACAACCAAAAATAAGCAAAAGAGAACAGCATCATTTCATCAGGATTAGTTATTTCAAATTCAACGAAGTGCCCGTTTAGGAGTAGAAGATCAATTTATCGTTTCCCAGTACTTGCCCTCTACAAGGACATTTACATTCAGTGTTTGTCAATAGTTATATGGCTCAGCTGGGCTCCCTGCGGGTGGCCCATTTATCTAACAATGGCAGTGCAAATACACTTGTCAAACTGAAATGTATTTGTGCTGTTTTTTTTTAAAACACAACTTCCCTTTGTTCATTAATTTTCCAGAGACATGAAGTTAATTAAAAAACAAAACAAAACTGCCCTCCCACCCCATGCAAAACAAAACAGAAACCAGACGCCTCCTGGTCCCCCCTTTCTTGTTTGCTGGCCTTTCTCCTATGGGTTGCTATAAAGAGGGGGAACGAGACCCTCATGGTTGTTGTTGTTTTTAAACAAAAGTGCTTATTTTACTTGTAAAGCAAGTGCTTTGGAGAAAGGTGGTTGGAGAGAAACTTCCTTATTTGGCTGGGTTTAAGGAGGGAAGCCCAATGATTGCTTTCGAGGCCAATGAAGGAAAATGAAAAAAGGTGGTGTCTTCTGAGGTTCAGAGAAATATGCATGGTCAAGACCTAGGCCATTCCTAAGGAGGGAGGCAACCGGGGAATAAACAGCGAGCAAGAACCTTCTGCACAGGAAAACAACATTCCGCTTTCCCCTCTCCCCCAACCCCATGTAAAATACTGCACATCTTTAAGCCAAATGTGTTTGCAAAACACTGGGCAGGAGAGTAGGGGGAGAGAGGAGAGAAGAGAAGAGGAGAGGAGACAGGAAGGGAAAAAAAGGAAGTTTGCCTCCAGCCCTCTTTTACAATGCACTAGGGAAACCGACTCTCATCTTAGCACAATAATGCAAGTTATTACCACCAGCCACTTCGATTATTACTTAAAATTGTCAAGCTGTGCTGTCAAAATGTACACGTTACAGTATTAAAGGAGAACAAGACTGGCAACTCTGCAACAAAACTGGCCACATTTCACTGACCCCACCCGATGCCTACCTTCCCTTTCTTACAAAAAACCAAACTAAAACCCCACAATTTTTTTCTTAATTCACGTATGCGCTGCTGGAATTTTTCCACTCCATTTTCTTCATCTTTTTTTTTAAAAAAAAAAGGAAAAGGAAAAAAAGAACAGGGGCAAAGTTGAACGTAAAAAAAATTATTAATGCATGATGCTACAGAACTAAGAACACTGAAGCCCTTAAAGAGATCACGTTGATTGTCATATATTGAATTTTTATGTTGACATGTGAGGAAAAGAACACATTATCAGCATGTTATGTACTATTATTATTATTATTTTTTTTTAAAAAAGATCAAGTGTCAGTTCATCATTTTTCCTCAGTTAATTAAAGAAAACATGCCTAACAACCCTCTACAATCCTAATAAAAATAAAATATAAAATAAAATGCAAGCACAATCCATGTATTACTAGGGCTAGAAGATTCCCTCATTTTGAAAGGCTCCTTGAAAACCTATGCTCATTTCTGCTCCTCTGCCTCTCCACATCCCACACTGCCATTTCAAAACACAGCTAAAACTAGAGATGGGCACACCTGAGGTTCAAGCAACTATGCTACTCCTTAAGGAGCCTGATTTCCTGGGCCCTATACTTCTGTAACACCCCACAACCAATTCCACCAGGGCTTTCTGTGGAAACAGCAACAGCCACAGCCGCAATTTAACAGGCAAGTGTAAAAAGCATCTCTCCCCCCCCCCCCCGTTCTGGGGTAAACTATACTTTTGCTGTGCTTTCTCAATAGGAATACACATTCCCCTGGGTGAACAGGAAAATGGTATCTGTTGCCTGGTACAAATCTGTGAGTGTAGAGTCTGTCACATCCAAGGGATGAGGGAAGAGTATTTAGGTCTTTCCAAATTGCAGCACAACCATTAGGTTTTCTGCCTACTGCCCCAGTTTCTTGTAAATACCTCAAGTCTCCAAGGCCCTCCAGAAATGTTTCTGGTCCGTAAAGGAGGATTAAATTTAGCCCTTTTTTAAAAGAAAGAAAGAAAGTGTGGCTTCAGACTTAATTCCCTACAACTTCCCTCCCCTACCCCTACCCCTGCCATGGCATGGCATGGCAGTTCAAAATTAGGCCTTTAGAAGAAGTTACAAGTTGCTAGTACCTAAAACAAACAAACAAACAATGTAAACAAGGTGTTTAAAGTTATTTTCAGCTCTCCCTCTCTACAAAAGTAGTGAAAAGGACTTTCCTGTATTTAAAAAGTAGGGGACGGGGAGGAAAGGGGGAAAACTTTCAGTCAAGTTTTGTTCATTTCTATTCCAACGTGAGGTATTTGGTGTAGAAAGGTTAACACTTTCTTTCAAGGTAGAGAACTTGGAGCAACTGAGGGCAGAGAAAACTAACCCGACCGTAGTGCAGCTAAAATAAAATAATAATAATAATTAATGGCCAATTTGCAACAGGCGGTTGCTGTGCTTTTTGGCAAGTGCATTAAAACCTTAATACGCTCATATCTAGCAGCTGCAGTGAAAAGATCTCTCACGACTCCTTGGGCATCAAAGAAAGAAAAAAGCTAAGCTAGTAGCGCCCTAGTCTTTGTGGAAGGCTTTATTGAAGGAAATGGCTGGATTCGTTAGAAGACTAGAACTCGCTACCTTAAGGCCCCCAATTTTTGCAACCTATCCGTATGCAGCAAACCAACGAGACACACAGCTGGTGCTTGAAGAGCTGACTCAAGATGATATGCAAGTGGTCTGTGGGGAAGACAAAAGTCCATTTGGCGGGGATTAAACAAAAAAGGAAAAGTAGAACCTCTCTTTTAAAAATGCACTGTTCACCAAAGGACAACGTTGCAGCTTCAGTATTTGGCTCTAGGAGTTTGGCTTTGGTATATTAAAAACAGTGCCAAAAGGGAAAAGGGGGTGGGTGGGATTTCTCATTTTAGATTTCAGTTTTTGCCTTTCTTGCATCAGGATTAAGCTCCACTTTTTTTAAAAGAAAAAAAAAGTAAGTAAGTACAGTAAGTGAGTGAGGCCATGGAAATGGCACTGGTGCCTATTCTAACGTTAGCGTCAAATGAAAAAGAAGAAAGAAACGAAGAGACTGCTTTCAGTTTTAGGTTTTTGGTTAAAGAAACAGTAATTCATTTTAAACCATGAAGCAGGATGGTTCAAGCACATACCTGGCTCATATTTTCTCCTTACCCAGGCATCCCCAAACTTCGGCCTTCCAGATGTTTCGGACTACAATTCCCATCTTCCCCGACCACTGGTCCTGTTAGCTAGGAATCATGGGAGTTGTAGGCCAAAACATCTGGAGGGCCACAGTTTGGGGATGCCTGTCCTTACCAGTCTAGCTGATTCCCTAAGGAGAAGCTTGTTGGGGAATATATATATATCTCGCAACTAGTTGGTTCACAGGGTTACCAGCCCTAACAAGCTCACTGGTCCAAACATGCAATGTTTTGGGAGTAACTCCATAGGCACCAGCACAGCACTGCAGGACTGGGAAGGAGGTGGAAAGAAGATTGTTGGATTTAAAAAAGGGGGGTGGGGAGTGTGCCCTGGCAGCCTTCAGCCGATTGCTACATCCCGATCTTTGGCTTTGAACGTACTTGTGATATGGTGTATATATATATATTTTGTTGTTAGTTTCTACACATGATACAATTTACAGTACAAAAAAGGGAAAAAAACAGTGCATACACTCAAAATGCATAAAACCTGCATTTTATAAATATATTTTTTAAAAAATAAAAAAACCCACGCGCATACACACACATACACCAACCCCACAGGCATCCCTACACACACTCGTGCACATTGTCCTAATGAAGCCTGCTGGATGGCATTCGGGGATAGATGGGGGTATAAATACAACTGCAGGATTGTACGGTTCTGAAGTGCGTGGTTTTCCTTAAAAAAGGTGAAACTTGCAGAAAGCTCTCTCTCTCTCTTTTTGCTGTTTTTAAAATGATAAATGCTTGTTTCTTTATAAATAATCTCTTTTCTTTAAAGCAACACTGGCTTGTCTAAATGGGGAAAACACTGCGCAACACAGAGGGTGGGGGTCCGTGGGGAAGAGAACCGTGAAGGAAATTCTCTTTGGGGATCCGACGTTTTGTAACCCTTCCCACCCGCTGCCTGCCTCAAACAGAAACCAGTCTCCAAAAAAGAGAAAATTCCCTAAAGTGCCTGATATGGTAGGGATTAATTCTGGCAGCGCATACGCAAGTTTCGTCGGAGAGGACCGCGTCAGCTGGGCAACAGCACCCATTTTGCATACGAGGGAGTACGAGCTGCCTAAGGTATCATAGTGTCCCAGGTACAGTAGTTCTCAATTCAAGTGTTTTCACTGGAATCAAAAGGGGGGGGTGCGCGCAAGCACAACAGACAAACAAAAATAACCAAACGAACAAAAAGAGAAAGGAGCAGTTATAGTGGCACTTCGCCAGGAGCTGCTGCCCTTCTTGGCGGTCCCTCATTTGTCAAATGCCTAATGCCAAATAAAAACCCAAGAGGTTCAGGGCTTCTGCTCCCTGCCTAGAACGGCACGACCCACAAGATTAACGTTATCAAGACAGGGAGCACGCAGAAAGTTATCACAAAGCGCGAGGGAGCCGGGCAGATGGGAAGGCTAGGACACCCTGTTTTAAGAGCCTGGGTTGTTTTTTTTTTCAAATTCAGGCCCCTCCAGTTGTGTGATGTGCTCATTAATCGGCAAGCCTCCCTGCAGGAAATTAATTTAGTTTGGCCCTTCCTTCAGTTCCCAGAAGCATCAAGCCAGAGGAACTGGAATTTAAGCAGCTGGCCGTTCCTCAAATCTTACCAAGGCTGTGGCCTCAGAAGCGAAGGGCAACAGCATTTGGCCAGGTTTCTGTGCTAATTTAGACTCAAACAGAACTGTTTAAGGTATTGCAAATGGACCACTGTGCATTTGTTTTGAGAGCCACATTGCTTTTTGTTAACTTTGATGGTAAGATATACTAGTGGTGAAAGCAAAGGTCTAGATAGGAAGCAGAAGTCAAGAGCCCCTCTCTTTATTTTTATTTTTTTTGGTACCTAGGCCATTTTGGAAGGCCCATTCCAGTCTTGTTCTCCTTTAAAGTGTCCTATATTTATAGAATTCCTAAATAAATAGAAGATATTAGATCACCCATCATGGTTTTTTTTTTTAAGCTACTCCGAGTAACAGCCATCTAAGCCGATGGCATTGTGCCTATCCTTGGTGTAGGGGCAGCTGTTGCCATTGGGAAGGGCACTACAGGCTGCTGTCTTGGCAGCAATGCCGCAGTTCTTGAGGAGGTTGAAGCTGAAAGGGCTGATGGCGTCTTTTGGTGGAAAAGGCTTCATGGTGGAAAGGATAAGTGCCAGGCAGTCGGCTACGTCCTTGTTGGGGGCGCAAGCCAAGGCTGGGGTATGGCCTGAAAAACAGAAGCACAAACTCAGTCCCCTAAAAAAAAAAAAAGTAAAAACCCCCCACTCTTGGGCAACCCTCCCCCCGGCATCTTTTCCAAGAAGGGTTGGACAAGCTGTTCAGCACGCAACATCAGTTGTTTTATCATGAACTGGCTGCTGTTTCCTTTTATAAAAGCTGGCTCTTCTCCTCCCCGCCCCTCAGCATAAAATGAGTGGCATAATTGCACTAGTGCTACAGGCAAGCCGTGTTATCGCCACTCTGGTGATCTGCTGGACATAGACTATGTGAAAGCTCCTTGCAAACTACACATTGTGCTATCCAAACCCCACCCGCACAGCAACTCTCTGTACAGTGATGCCTCGCAAGACGAAATTGATTCGTTCCGCGAGTCGCTTCATTTTGCGATAATTTCGTCTTGCGAAGCACGGTTTGCCACGGCAAAAAACCGCCCAAAAAAATCGTCTTGCGAAGCACGGCCATAGAAAACCTTGTCTTGCGAGTCACCAAAAACATCACAAAACGCTTTCGTCTTGCGAGTTTTTCCGTTGCGCGAGGCATTCGTCTTGCGAGGTACCACTGTACTTCTCTCTCTGTGTATGTAAAAAGGAGTGGTAAAACTCAGTCCGTGACCTGACCCACTCAATACTCTGTGGATACATTTCCATGCCCCCTCTGTATACATAACTTAAGAGATACATTCAGACAGAGCACAGGCACTCCCTACAGATGGGCACCATTTCTCTAAGATCCTGAGAGGAAATGTTACATTCTGGTTGTTGTGCATCCTCAGTCATTGAAGCTCACTTTTCCTACCCCACCAACCACTTGCAATAGAGCATGAGTGTCAAGGGATTCTTTGGACCAATGGAATACAGTGGGAGCTTGGTTCTCAAACGCCTTGGTTCCCCCAAACGCCGAAAGCCCGGAAGTGTGTGTTCTGGTTTTCGAACGTTTTTCAGAAGCCAAACGTCCAATACGGCTGCCAGCTATTGTTTCTGTGGCGCCTGCACCAATAAGAACCTGCACCTTGGTTTTCAAACATTTCAGAAGTCAAACAGACTTCCGGAACGGATTAGGTTTGGCGCTTTTGTTTTTGCTATTTATTTTGCGTCTTTGTTTTTGAGGCTTTTTGCGGTTAATTTGTTTTTGTGACTGTGTGGAACCCACTTCAGCTACTGATTGATTGATTGACTGACTGACTGCGGAAATGGATAATCCAAACAACGACTATCATAAGTGCAGGTAAGGGGAAAAAATTATTTAATTTTTTAATCATCTACAATACTGTCTTATTTATTTTGTAGCACAGTATAATGATTATTGCTTTAATTTTATGGATCAATGGTCTCCTTAGATAGCAAAATTCACATTTAAAGGGGTTGTTTTAAAAAGTCTGGAATGGATTAATCCGTTTTGCATTACTTTCAAAGGGAAAGCGCGCCTTGGTTCTGGAACGGACTTCTGGAACGGATTAAGTTTGAGAACCAAGGTACCACTGTACAGCAAACCTCTGACATTTCATCATCCTGCTTTGATAACCATTTTTAGAGCACCATCAGTTTAATCCTATAGAACTCGGTGGTTGCTCAAATTCTAAAGGGCTACCTTCCTCCAGCAATGAAAGTGTTTAAAAAAATAATTGAAAAGCCATACATTCCTGGTTCAGCTGCACTGTGTTGTGTCACACAAACACCACCAACCCACCAGCCAACAGATTAAGAGCATGACATCTGGAGTGAATGGAAAGGGAACAGGAAGGAGATGGTCTCACACCATTTCAAATAAAAATACAGAACGTGTGTAAACATGAACACGCCCCCCCCCCCAAACCAGCCTGCCCATGTTCTAGCTAGACTCAACAGATTTTGCCAACAGATATACATGAGCATCTGACCCCGCTCATCCGGAAGGGCTTCCAGGTGTGAAAATACGCACCTTCTTCATCCACAGCAAGCACAGTGGCACCTCTGCTTAGCAGAGCCTGAACAACAGAGGCCAGTCCATTCCGGGCTGCAATGTGGAGCGGCCTGTGAATGGCAGGAAGAAAGAAGGAAAGGCATTACTGGATGAACCTTGGGAGAGGAAGTGGGAAATGAGGCATTCACAAAGTTTATCTGACTCGTATTCCAAGAGAGGAATGTACCAGAGGATTTTCACGTAAACCAGGCATAGGCAAACTCCGGCCCTCCAGTTGTTTGGGACTACAATTCCCATCATCCCTAGCTAATAGGACCAGTGTTCAGGGATGATGGGAATTGTCCCAAATAACTGAAGGGCTGGAGTTCGCCTATGCCTGGCGTAAACATTTAATTCTGTGGGTCAAATAGATCTGTAGTCCATCCTGCAATACATTCTGTGCAAGTTGGAAAGGCTTTCCAGATTGCTTTTTGCAATGTGTTCATTCCAATAGTTTTCAAAAGCATACGGCATTAAGAGCCCCCTACCCACCTTTCAGTTCTTTAGGGAAAATACGATTCTGGATTACACTTCTGCGGGAAATTTTGCTCTGGGAATTTGTAAACAGAATCTTTTTCACAGTATTGGTGGTGATGCAGCCGAGAGACCTTCTCTCCAAGGGAGGTCCACCAGGCCGCAATTCATCACTGTTTTAGACTCAAAGTTAACAAAATTCTCATCAAGCCTTTCAGATTTTTTATACTAGACACCATGACACAGGATATTAGTATTACTTTTGTATATGTAACTTTCTATCTTAAGCAACAAGCACACCAACACACACACCTGATTTTTGTATTACTATTAATTGGCTTGAGCTGCTAATGATTGCAAAGGTAGTAAAGAATTTTTTAAAGAAATAAATACAACCGAGCACAAGACTTCCAAGGCTTAGTGAGCTGAGGTTATTCGGACCTGGAGAATATGGCTCTGTGACAAACTCCCATCAGAAGATCTCTTAGTTCCCCAACACTGAGGAGTTACTTAACAAGAGTTTTGATTTGTCAGCTAGCCTAGCTTCCCCTTTTCGTACAAGAAAGCTCATACACTGAGTATCTCCAAAGAAGATGGGTGAAGCATGAGATCACACCACTCACATTCCTGGCTGTGAAAACCTTTAAGACCAGGAATGTCAAAATCAATGCATTTCTATTTCCAGGTCTACTCACAGATGCAGAAGACTTTTTTTTTTTTAAGGGCCGACTAACAAGATGCCCTTTGTCATGCTGGCCACATGACCTGGAAGCTATACGCCGGCTCCCTCGGCCAATAATGCGAGATGAGCGCGCAACCCCAGAGTTGGTCATGACTGGACCTAATGGTCAGGGGTCCCTTTACCTTTACCTAACAAGATGCCTACCCTAGTCTCATTGCTAGAAATGTACTTGGTAAAAAGCAAAACAAGGAAAGGCAGGGGGAACCAAACAGCCTCTCATTTCCACCAGCTGCACAAATACTCACATCTGCAGAGCACTGTTAGTTGCATTGATAAGGCCAAGGTCTTGGGTTTCCCCCAGAATCAACAAGGCACACTTTTCATGACCCTGGAGAGAAAAGATAATTTATTTAAAGGAATGATTCGTTTGGAAGGCAGGTGCTGTGCACAAATTCCATCTAAGTATGGCTTGCTATGTTGTGCAAATCGACCAAATTATGGTTGTTATAATTAGAGCAAGCTTGTAAATGGGAAGGAGTAACTTTTGTTGTAATTGTGCTGTTCCGTTTTTTATTTTAGTTACTTTTTTAAATAATGTTTTATAGCTTGTAATTGTTTTACTGATGATTTGTTAATTATTCTATATGATTTACGCTGCATTTGCGATGTTCTGTTATGTTCCATTATGTCATTTGCATGAAAAGCAGCATAGAAATATAACAAATAAAAAAGTGCAGGACACATAAACCCATGAGGCCAAATCGGAAAGGAAGAATTCTGAGCACGTAGCAAGTGCTTCTGGTTCTTCCTTTCCAGCCACTGGTACAATTAAATGTCTTTTTTTTTTCAATTGCCCTGCAGCAAGAGAGAAAGGCAATAAATTCCAAAATTGCTTAATTAAGGAGGAATCTGAAATGCCCTTAGGATATGCTCCTGGTTTTTCCTTTCAAGTATGCATGCACTCATTATTCCATTGACAGGTGGGTGGTGCAAGGAGTGGGGGAATACTGCTTGCAGGTCCTCCCTGGATATTTACCTTACTGCAGGCCAGGTGAAGAGCTGTGTTCTTGTTGACATCCAGCACAGTTAAATCCGCTTTTGCTCTGTACAGCAGAAACTCTGAAAATAGGTGGAGATGCCAAGTGAGAGTTGGTACAAACTGTGACATACTTCAGTAAAAAGGAAAAAAAGGCATAAATGTAATGGATTTTCTACTCACCAACTGCTGCGGTCTGGCCATTCTCAGCAGCCATCATAAGAGCGGTCCTTCCCAGTTGGTCAGTCACGTCTACCTCAGCCTGGTGGCGCAAAAGCAGTTGTAAACCATGGATGTTGTCTGCAAAGGCAGCAGCGTGAAGGGGGGTCCTGGAATGGGGAAAAAACCAAAAAACAAATGCCTTTAACAAGCATAGACCCTGGCATGTTTCCAAATTCCACCTTTATTCCTGCTGAATTAATACCTCTTCAGAATATTGTTTCTTCACTCAATCAAGAGTGCAGCTAATACTCATTTTAAAGACCCTGCTATCATCATTATTGATTTAACTTATTAAATTAATATTTCCCCAGGGTAGCTTTTCTACCACAGGGATGTCCGATTTTCCCAGCACTAACACAGCAGCATTTTGCCACTAGGAAAGCAAACCCCCCACCCCAACTAACACGTGCATTGCAGTTTCTAGTGCTGCGTGAAATGTAGCTGTCCAAATCTCACAGGGATAGCTTGAGCAGTGCCTGTCACATCGTCAAGTAAGCAACAATGCAACTTTTCCCAGCATGTGCCGTTTTGTGAACATTGCTAAGTAAGCATCAATAACATGCTGCAGGTGTTATTATGTGAAACCATCAAACTCATGTTTTCCCGCCCTCATTCCGCTTAACTGGCTGTTGGCTAAATAACACCACTTTTCTGGTGAAACGGCAGAGGAGGAAATGCAAGGCCACAGATTTTTTTTAATGACCACCATAATGTCTGTTTCCACCATAAGAAACTGGTAGCAATGCAGGGAACTGAACCGGCATCCTTGCACACCAGATTAGTAGTAACTAGGCTTCAGTTCCGTGTCACCTGTCACTGCTAATGTGAGGGACTCCTCGTCTCCACCCTGTTAACAACTCCTCCAGCATCTATGTCAATGATGCTATGTCAAAGTTTCCTATCCTAACAATGGCCTAGGCGTTGATGACTGATGTGTTTCGGAGGGGACCGTGTACCTAGAACGTCCACCAACGACAATCAACAAGGCTGCACACTCACTCACCTTCCTTTGGCATCTCTGCTATTAACAATCTTGGCACCCAATGCTTCCACAAGCATCTCAGAAGTGCCATCCTGGTTGTTAATTCTGCAGAAGGAAGAAAATGGGAGAAGCACATGAGCTAATGTGGCTTGGATTTATCTTCTTCTGCAGTTCGTCAAAAGGGAAGAGAGCTCAGAATGTGGCATGTAATATACATGCGTGTATGGGGACATCTATTGCTCAGTGGTAAATTACATGCTTCCCGTGTAGGAGATCCTAGCTTCAATCTGTGGCATCTCTGCTTAAAAAGAACTTCAGGCAGAAAGGCTGGGAAAGGCCTCTCCTTGAGACACTAGAGCAGGGATGGGGAATCTACGGCCCTCCAAGTGCTGTAGGACTCTAGCTCCCAGCAACCCCAGGCAGCATGGTCTATGGGGAGGGATGATGGGACTTGCAGTCCAGCAAAATCCAGAGGGCCCACAGGTTCCCCAGCCCTAGAAAGCAACTGGCAGTCAGAACAGACTGTGACAGATTAACCATATGAATTGGTATAAGGCAGTTTTATGAAGGTAGTCTTGGAGATAGCCACTGAAAAACAAAGGAAGAAACTGCTCTGGGATTGTAATCTTTGCTGATCTTTTCTTTTCCAATGCTGTTTATAACTTAAAATGTACAAGCAAAAAAAATGTTTTTGCCAATCTTCCTTCCTTAAAAAACATTAAAACACAAATAAAGCATTCTCAGTGACTTCTGCCAGCTATGGAACTACCTGTCCCTGGAAACTTTTCCAATGCAAACCTGAACATTGTTCAAAACCACTTCAAGACCTTCCGGTTTGGGTTGGCTTTCAGACGTCAAGGCTAAGCTAGATGTGATGGAGACTTGATAGTATTTTAATGTGGTTGCATCACATTTCTGAGCTGTTAGGTTAGGGTGGGCTAGAACAGTAAATCAGTAAATCAATCAATCAATCAATCAATCCAGAAAGACCACAGTTCTTGGGGGCAATGACCCCTTGTAGGTATTCACACTATCAAAACTAGGGGTACAACTTTAGTATTCTGAACTCAACTCTCTTCTCTGGTAGAACAAATTAAGTAAGAGCTAAGAACTAGGTCAGCAGAGCAGTCTGCTATTCAGTCCTGCTACCCACTCCCTGTAAAGCTTGCACATTCTGGGAGAAAGTCTAACATTGCTGAAACTGACTCATCATTTTGCTTGTGGTGAGGTAAGAGCTCTGCAGGTCGGACGTGCCCTCTAGAGGTTCCCATGAAGATTGCATCCACAGAAAAACACAGCCAGTCAAGATTGCCCTAACAACTAGAATATAAAATTTAGGGTGTGAATATGCTCCAAATTTAAACAGGTTTGAAACTGGCTTGCCTGTGATGGCACCCAGGCAGGGAAACTATAGTTATAGGAGGGGGCTAAGGATCTCTAGCAAAAAACAATCAGCACTTCATGAGACTAGATACTCAGCAGTCTGGGAGAAGTCACGGCAAACTGCAGGGCTAGATGTTTATCTATGATGGAGGCTCATTAAGAATGCACTATATCAGGGGTCAGCAACCTTTTTCAGCTGCGGGCCGGTCCACCGCCCCTCAGACCATGTGGTGGGCCGGACTATATTTTGAGGGGGGGGGGGAATGAACTAATTCCTATGTCCCACAAATAACCCAGAGATGCATTTTAAATAAAAGCACACATTCTACTCATGTAAAAACACGCTGATTCCCAATCCCATGGGCCGGATTGAGAAGGCAACTGGGCCACATCTGGCCCACGGGCCTTAGGTTGCCTACCCCTGCACTATATGGTAACAATGGGACACGGATGGCTCTGTGGTTTGGACTAGGGCTTGCCAATCAGAAGGTTGGCGGTTCGAATCCCTGCAACAGGGTGAGCTCCCGTTGCTTGGTCCCAGCTCCTGCCCACCTAGCAGTTCGAAAGGATGTCAAAATGCATCCGGCGGGAAGGTAAACAGCGTTTTCGTGCGCTACTCTGGTTCGCCAGAAGCGGCTTAGTCATGCTGGCCACATGACCTGGAAGCTGTGTGCGGACAAACGCTGGCTCCCTTGGCCTATAGAGCGAGATGAGCGCGCAACCCCAGAATCGTCCACGACTGGACCTAACGGTCAGGGGTACCTTTACCTTTTTATATGGTAACAACAGGGTCTCTTTCACTAATCGCTTATCATTTAAAATGCTCCAGGCCTAAGGTACATCTTTTGAGATACAGTTTCTTTAGAAAAACAGAAGTCCAGCCACTCATCACCAAAGCAAACATCTACTTTGGTCTTTGCTTCCACACCCCGTCCCACCCTCCAAAGGACCAATTGAGACTTACACCGCACAGTGCAATGGAGTAAAGGGGTTTCCTTCTAGGTATGCAAATGGATTGTGTTCAAGTAACAATTCAAGACAATCTTCATGCCCTGGCAAAGGGAGAAAAGATGCAGAAGGCATTATCAAATGACCTTTAACAGCCAAGAAATTATTATAAGCAGAATCAAGAGGCGCCTTTGCCCAAGGACTTGAAAAGACCCTTTGGGTGGTCTCCCATATCAACAAAACAGCCATAAACTGGGAAAGCGAGTTTCTGCAGCTTGCTTTAATGAGCCAGGCTGCAACAGACTGACATACACTTCCAGCAGGGGAATGCATCTCTCAAGAGTGGTGTTCTCTGCAGCACCAAGTTCTGCACCCAGAATACGTAGAGCTGTGTACTCGCTACATGCCGAGTATCCCACTAGTGGCCCTACTGAACAGAACCCCGGTTGGACTGGTTCTCTAACTTGGCACGGGAAAAGAACAATCATGCAAAACTCTAAGAATTCATACCGCTGTAAGAAGCCCAGTGCATTGGTGAGTAGCCACTATAGTCCACCACAGAGTCCAGAGGGTCAGTAGAGAGCGCTGCCTGCAGCAAGGTCCTCAGGATTTCGGAATGCCCACACACCGAGGCAAAATGGATCGGGGTCCGGCCCTTGAAATCCCGACACAATACAAAGGCATCATGGTCCAGCAGTGCTGCAAGGCAGTCTTCACAGCCAGTCACAGCCTGGGAGTGAGCAAAGAACAGTGAATGATGAAAGAATGTGCCCAAGCCAAATACTGATAACACTGGGTTACTATAAAGGAATCTTGGCAGTGCTGGGATAGCAATGGGGTGCTTCTCTTTGGTAGCACGTCGAAACCAGCAGGACATCTGCTTCCAACATGGCAAAGACAGACACAGCAGTCAATTGTTACTTATAAGGTTTTTAAAGACATTGTAAATTGCCAATAACCCATTATTTACTAGAGCAAACCCTGAGCCAAGAAAATCTGAAAAGTATTTCTCATTTTCCTCTCTCATCCTGTTCTAACCTCACTTCCCAAACCAAAGTGCCTTGAAATGCTCCTGTCTGGCACATGAAGTTCTTCATCAGCAGTCTAGGATATTCCTTTTAGTATCATCCGGCCGCTGTGATGAGACACAGCGTTCTGACAGGCTGAAGTTTTGGGATGTTCCGTGATGAAGTCTCTACTTCGGTTTTCAACACAAGTTACTGAAGGACAACTTAGGGCAGGAATGGAGAGACTGCTGCCCTATGGAGGTTGTTGGGTTACATCTCCCATCATCCCCAGTCACGGTTCAGGCTGGCTTGCGGATGATGGGAGCTGGATTCCAGAAACACCTGAAAGGCCACTAGTTCTCCATCCCTTGCTCAGCCAGCACATGTAGTGCCCACTGCAAGGCTATGTTACTAGCCTGTGAATGCAGAAGCAGCTTTTTTACTCACCCCCCGGTGCAGTGCAGTCCTGCCTCTCCTGTCTGCTGCGTCCACTGTGGATCCCTTCTCAAGTAAGAGGTGGACACAATCCACATGGCCGTTCATGATCGCCAACATCAACGGGGTTCTGAGAGGCAAGAAAGAATGGCTCAGGCATAACAAAATCTGGCTCGGCCCCGTTTTAGAAACCTAAGGGTCTTCCGCCAATAAGGAAAGGTGCAGAGGCAGCATCCCAACAATTAGAATGAGAAAAATCAGAATCAGGGCTGCCTTCAATTCCAAGTAGGGTTCTAAAAAGAAGAAACAGTCAGAGCAAGGGCTGCTGCAAAGTCAGGAGTGGGGTTAGTGACCCGGCCCTAGGTGTCGTGTAGGACTTTTGTTGCAAATAAAGGAGAAGGATCCATCGGGATCCATAGTGCTATTCTCAGCTATTGGAGAAGGAGGAACATAAAAGTGGCAGAGGAGAGGCCTTGGTGGGTAGTTTATTACGAGAAAGCTTCTATTTAATGTCTTTGCATAAAGGAGAAGCTCCCATACAGTGGTACCTTGGAAGTCGAACAGCTTAGTTCCCAAACGTTTTGGCTCCCGAACACCGCAAACCCAGAAGCGACTGTTCCGGTTTGCGAACTATTTTTGGAAGCTGAACATCCGACGGGACTTCCACGGCTTCTGATTGGCTGCAGGAGCTTCCTGCAGCCAATCAGAAGCCACGCTTTGGTTTTGGAACGTTTTGAAAGTTGGAGGGACTTCTGGAATGGATTCCGTTCAACTTCCAAGGTATAACTGTAATTAGAATTTATTTGTATAGCCGTTTGGGACCCCTGAGGAGCAAAAATAACTTATCAGGAACAGAAGCAAGGACTTCCAGCCCAAACACACAAAACGGTTAACATATAAGCCAATGGCAAAACTCACTGTCCATGGAGGTCCATGACATCTGTGATGTCGACTCTCTCCCCACTGTCAATGAGAAGATGTAGGGAATCGGTGTTCCCATAGGCAGCTGAAAGAAATGTAAGAGGAAGAACTGGGGGAAAAAGTAGTACTATGTACACAACTTCCCTTTTTCTAAGAGTTTCTCAAACTGCCATTTCCGCAAAGACCTAGTTTGTTTGCAGTCAGGAGAACTAAAGCAAGCATCCGAGAAAAGGAAATGCCATATGCGCTCACCTGCAGCATGTAGGGGAGTCCACTTCTTCTTTTTCTCCTTCACAAGAGCAGAAGCACCATGGCTGGTGAGCACCTCCACGCACTCCGTGGAGCCCCTCTCCGTGGCAAGATACAAAGCCGTCCGCCCTTTGTGGTCCCGCACATCCAGGTTCACCAGGGTTTCGGCAAGTGTCTTCAGGGCTTCACAGTGACCATTATAGGCCTGGAAGCAACATCAGTATTTAGTTCATTTTGCACGGCTTGCCTCTTTTTGCCTACGGTACACGCAGTGCAATCCCAAGCATGATTGCTTTTTAAAAATAATTTTTTTAAAAACCCCACCAAACAGCAGTAAATAAATACATTACTTCAATGGGACTCACTCCCTAGTTAAGTGTGACTGAGCCTAAAACGAACCAAGAAAGAGTCAACTTGCTGGCGTTTGCCTAGATTTTAGCATTCACTTTGATTGTACAAGCTACTTTCTTTTTACAGTGCAATAAATAGTCCACAACTTTGCAAAGCCAGATTTATGATAGATATACTTACAGCTAAGTGCAAAGGGCTGACTGGAATGGTGCTTTCCACATCGTCCAGGCAGTTAAAAGACATTTCCAGGAGCTACAATAAAAAAAGGGCACAATGTCCATTCCCGTCCATGCAAATGCTTTAACTCCTCTAGCCTCCAGAATCCGCAGCAGCAATGATGCCAGCAGTCTTTAGCTTTCCCGGGCAGGAAATTAGCATTCCACCAACCCCCAATTGCATTCACAGGACTCCCAAGCAAAAAAAAAGCTGTTGAGTCTAGAAGTACAATCTAGACTGCAATCATATGCTCAAATGCTTAAAACTCAAATGTGGAATGCCAATACACTTTCCAAGCATATCTCAGTAGCACAATGGTAATAGTATTACTTTGATATCTTTGTTAAGGCACCTTGAGGCATTAAGAATTTTTATGCAGAGACTAAACTCTGTCTAAAAAAAGTATTTCACACATTTTAATATATGAAATGCAGTTAAGTAGTTTTCCCCACTTTAAGTACATATAATGGGTAGTCATTGTAATACCAGATTAATATCCGTTGGAAAACACTATTTTTATTGATGTGACCTAAGTCCATTTTTATCTCTGTGCATTTTATAGAGCAAGATGTGTGCTGATTTGTTGGTTCTCTGGTGGGCTCTTGACTGTGTTTACTTTATTTCTTTGCTGCTCAAATTATTATGTTGCTGCTGCCTTTATTTTCATAGGAACTGTTTTATTACTCTGTCTATTTCATAAAAGCCATTTGGGGCATTAACATTTTCTACACACACGAGTCAGCGAGAAATATCATACTGTTTTCATACACTGATTGTGCAAAGCTGTTACTCAAATCCTAAGCAAAACTGATATTCATCCAACCATTCAAGAGATGTTTTAAGGTGGCAACAGCTGAGCTGCCGAAACTCCTGCCATGCCCTCCACCCTGGACCTAAACATATGCAGCTCTCTGCTAAAACTGGTTTCCATGTAAACAGCCTGTTTGTGCTACTGGAGAGGATTGATTAGATCCTCAAAGCTTATGTAGCATCTAAACTTCTGATGTTCTATCACAGGCATCCCCAAACTGCTGCCCGCCAGATGTTTTGGCCTACAACTCCCATGAACCCTAGCTAACAGGACCAGTGGTCAGGGAAGATGGGAATTGTAGTCCAAAACATCTGGAAGGCCGAAGTTTGGGGATGCCTGTTCTATCACAACATATACACACAACGGCTGCTTTGACACTAAGTCAAGGTATGTTGCATGTTTAACCCATAATGTTAATGAGGTAAATGCTAATGCCTGCAACTCAAGCTCTCCTATTTCGCTGCTCCTTTTGTCCAACTGGGAGCAACAAACCATGAACCTTGGCTTACTTTGATATCAGAACCAACCATTCGTGGTTTGTTTCTCTCCAAACTAACCACAATTGGAAAGCCAAAACCAAACCTTGGTTTTGTATCATGGCTTGTTTTAGGCGGAAAAGAAACCAAAAGGGCAGGTTGTCAGGCTAAGCCAAGACTTCTGGTTTGTTGCACCTACCTGAACAAAGGGAGGAATGAAATCTGGGCACTTGAGCTGCATGCGCCAGTACCCTGCTCATGCACATCATGGTTAGTGGGCTTAGTGGGAGTTTCTATTCAGAACAGCTCTCAATTCCATCAAAGTGACCAGGGGCACAATAGCAAGGTACTCAACAAGAGAGCATATGGTTGCTAAGAGTATGGCTCTTCCAAACTTCCAAAAGAAACATTCATTCCTCAGTCTCCCCTCCAAAATCATGACCCTCCAATCCCAATTCGAGCTTACCAACTCAAGGTTCTGTCTGTTGCCATAGGCAGCCGCGTAATGGACAGCGGTGTATCCCTGCTTGTCCCGGAGAGAGGGGTCAGCACCATTATCCAACAAGAACTCTAAACAACTGGAGCATATGTGAGTAGATTAGGTCAGGTGCCTTGAATCAGATGCATGTGAAGGACCTAAAAGTTGCTGCGCAAACAGCCTTTGCCATGGTATTCTTATTAAAATGTCTGCAACTGTACTGCAGGATAAGAACAGCTGCAGCCCTGTGTAAAACATTGCTTCCAACCCAACTTGTATGGCACGTATGTTGGCAGCTTAAAAACATCAAAAAACCCAACACCCAACTTTGCAAAACAACAACAAGAAGCAACTTTTGTGTCTGGATTTTCACTTTTTGAAATATGGCAACCCTAGTTGGTAGAAAGAAACTCCACTGTTTTTCCCTGCATCACTACCACTTCCCAGTACAAGTATGACACATGTAAACTTTAGGAGCAGTTACTGAACTCCCCTCCCCATACTAAACTGATGTCTGTGCACTTTATAAAAATCCACTCAAGTTCAGTTTCAATAATGAAAAGGTGGCCGGGGGGGGGGGGGATGAACAAAGGTCAAAGCATCTTTTATTTTGAAAAGGTTTGGGGTGCATTTTAAAGATGAGGCTGGAGGAGCAAAGAAAACCTGGAGAGACCGTGTCCCACACTGATTTGGTAAAAGCCCAACTGCTGGTTGATTTAAGTCACAATAATAGGACAGAATCCCCTAACAATGGCCACTGCCCAAGCCCAATCAGTCACTTAAAAACTGTGAGCTGAGAGGGTTAATAGCTCAGCATATCGTCCTTGTGTCACGGGGCTTGTTCTCATATAAACAGGAAGTAGTACCTGTTGCTGTTGTAACTTTCTGTTATATGAGACTTATGTTATTATTCTGTCTGTTCTCTCGCAGTCCACAGCTGAGATGAACTCTCCCGGCTGAGAGCTGCCTTAAACAATAAATCTTCTTTTTTAATGAGCTAAGAAGTCAACATGATTTATTTCACAGGCGGAAAAGTCGGATAACGCTAACTGCTGCTACGAGCTGTTATCTGCATTTGGGAGGAAAAGTTTCTGGACTTTTGAACAGAGGCTCGAGCGAAAGCGGGCCGGACATTGTCTGCTACGCAGCTAGAATTGTTTCGTAGGCAGATAGATTTCTCTGCTATCTATTGCCTCACAAAGCTGTGTTATTGATAATTGCCAATTAGACAATTGGACAATCTAATAAAAACCGGTAGTGCTGTGTTAAATTCAAACTGTCACTCTAGTTGGTAAAATACATGTGCGGAAGCAGCTCCTAAAGCTGTATGCTAAGGCAAGTTAAGATGGGCTACTCACAAGATTGCCTCCTTCAGTCGCGACTCCTTCAGTGGCTCCTCGTCAGTGTCATGGCTGTTTCCTGAATGAGTCTCAGCTCTGCAAGAGTGAAAACCTAGATCAGTTTTGCTGAGACATAGTAGAAGAGGGACTGTGCAAGACCACGTAACAAAGTACTGTATACAGTTTTCAAAGGAATCCCACGTGGAAATCCATTGCAAGAATAAATTTGTGGGGAGGAACGTGCATGATACTGTTAAATCAGGACAGGTTACAAAGAGCCAGGATGGATCAAGCTTGATGACCTCAGTGGCTCCGACCTGAATTTATCTAGCAAATTCATAGAAGCAAAATATGATCTGGAAAAAAGACGTGCCATAAGCCTGAGCTACCTTTCAGAAGTCATCATTCATCAGCCTGGCATCACACAGGAGAGTAGGGAAAGGATTGTAGACATTAAGTAACTTCATTGGCCCAAGAAGGTATAGTGCAAGTTGAATTTCAACTTTAACTTTTTTTTTAAAGAAATGTTCAGGGAAAAGTCTGAAACATCTGCAGCAGCAGAATGCAAAGTCATGCACACCCCAAAGCGATTATGACTTTAAGATCTGAAGTATAAATTCTCTATCGCCATTTTAGAATTTGGTTTCTAATGTCTAAACATTTGGGCAGGTAGCACAATGATCCTTATCACTTCAGCTAGATAAAAGCCTCAAAATGAGCCTTGCCATTTTAAACCATCGTTTTAAAAAAACACCCAAAAAACCATAATGCACCAGTTCATTCTTTATTTTTCACAATATTTCCAATGAGGGCTTTAACGCTACACTTTCTATCCACAAAAATGCTAGAAAGGGAGAAGAAAAATATACTGTATCTACTGCAGATCTTTCTGGTGAAAGAATTGCACTTGACTGCTGCCATGTTAGGCAAATGCCCCCCAGCCCCCGCAAGCCCTTTCTCCTACCTCCTGTAAGTGTCCGAAGCAGCAGCATAATGTAAGGGGGTGCAGCCTTTACAGTCAGCTTCATTAATACTGGCTCCGGCAGTGACCAATGTCACCGTACACTGATAGCTGCCATTAGCGGCTGCATAGTGCAAAGGAGTCCTGGATGGGGGGAAAACGAGACTTGAGGCACTTACCAAACACAAAGCACCTTTTAATACATTAGCATTATAAGCAATGAATGTGGTTCAGAGTTTCCATTTCCTCAATCTGTTAACAGAGTAGGCTCCTTTGGGTTAATATGTCAACTTTTGGTCCTGCACGGATCCAACCTGGGTTAGTTTGCTGTGTTGTCTTGAGCTAGTGCTCAGCCAATGTGTCCTTTGCATCCCAGCTAATCTACTATGTCTTTTATTTAGACCCACTTCATATCACTCATTAACAAAAAGTTCTTCGGGTGGCGTTGAGTGTTCATCCTCACAGACACTTTCTAAGGGTTCCTCTGCAAATGCCATTTTACAGATAGAGAACAAAGACTGAGATTATGAGTCCCTGACCAAAGAGGGATGTTAACCGTGATCTCACGACCTTCAAAGCAGACACGTCCTCCAGTGCATCAATGGCTCTTGCTAATGCTGTGCTGCATTAACAAACAGAAAAGCAATGTATAATCCCTCTCCTTCCAATTCAGCAGCTCCCAACAGAGCAACACTGAGCTTTGGCAGAGCAAAAACATTTCTGCAAGTGAGCACCTTAAGCTCATCCTTGGTGCAATAAGCATTGAGTCACACTTATAAAAGCAGCCTCCTGTTTACACAGTGCAAGGCCTTCACAGCCTTTGGACAGCTTTCAATGCCACTGACCTACAGCCTTTCCTTGCCCAAAGGCAAAACTGCATGGTGCTCTTAATTTACCTTCCAAACTTATCTCTCCTCCTCAAGTCAGCTCCGCTGCTCAACAGCAAGTTAAGACATTCAACATTCCTACAGAGAAGCCAAAAACAAATATAGAATCCACATGAACAATGTGATTGAAACAAAAGGGGCTGTTAGAATGAGAAAGTAGAAAGATTTCGCAAGGTGGGAAGCCTCAGTAGGATTTAAAAGCACAAGGGGGGGGGCAATCTCTTAGGAAGGAGATAGCACAAAAGATCAAGGACGATTTCCAGTCAAGGATGTAGGCTTGCTAAAACAGAAAATGCACACAATTCACTCAAGCTTGCTTTTTATCAACTGATTGAATATTACAGTAGAGGCTAGAAGAGTGGTAGCAAAGTATGTCCTATTTTTAAGCAGAGCAGAAAACAAAAACTGCCCTCCAAGTCAAGGATGTTGTTGTTTCTGCCTCTTCAAGCAAATGGACCAAGACAACACCCACCAGGTGGTGTCCTAGTGCCCACTTGAGAAGTCAAATAAAAAAATAGAATACATTTGAACAATGTGATTGCACTCTTTTAAATGCACAGTGAATTGTTTGTATAGATTGGATATTCAAAATGGTAGCAGCTAGACAACAAGCACACAAATACCCTCTGGTTTTCTTTGTATTCACATGCAGGGTCAACCTGAATCCAGGCTTTTGTACACTTTGGAAGTGTAACAGCTTCAATTTTGCTGGCACACATTTTAACTGTGGCTGTTCCACATCCGTGGAAAATGCTGTCCTGAGAGCACAGTTCCCAAGAGCACTATATCTTTATGGGTGTGGCTTATCATCTAGCTGGGATGGAGATCTCTGTCTAGAGCAGGCACACCCAAACTGCAGCCCTCCAGATGTTTTGGCCTACAACTCCCATGATCCCTAGCTAAGAGGACCAGTGGTCAGGGATGATGGGAATTGTAGTCCAAAACATCTGGAGGGCCGGAGTCTGGGGATGCCTGGTCGAGAGCAACTGGGAAAGATAACAATGCAGACAGGGGATTTTATTATTCCAGTGATGAGAAACACTTTTTTCTCCTGTCAAGGGACATTTCCAGGGCAGGAGGGAGATTTGCCAGGAGCCACATGCTGGCAGCAAGGGGGGAAATGAACCAAAAGTGGATGGGGCATCTTTTTTTCTCTCCCCACTTCCACCCTGTTCAGTGGGATGCTGAGAAAAGGACACAGATCACTCTTGCCAGAGGTCTGAATTGCTTGCTTGCAAAAGGTCCCCCAGCCGCTTACCATCACTTTCTGCTAAATTTTGCTCCCTCCACCATGCTTTTTCCACCCTTCCTTCCTTATGGCTTCTTCCCCTCCCATAGGTAATTAGGCTGAAGGTTGCATGGAGCCCTTGAAGAACAGATTCTTCTCCCTTATACTATGTTTGCTGGATCAAAGCAAACTCACTCATATTTGTTCTGAAGTGCAATTGGAAATTCCACTTCACACAAACAAGGAATCTCCCTATATTAGCTCTGAACACTGGGGATTAGAAGAGAGCTCCAATTTGATTACACCACCACAGCTGTACAGTACTTCAAGGCAATGGAAACCTGAATCTGTTCTTTTCTAGTTAAACAGAAATAAACGAAGCCAGACAGTCTTTCTCTCCTCTTTACTTAACCGAAGGTAGCCAGTGATATAGGAGTAAGCAACAGGGCAATGAAATCATGCAGATCAGTTCTGAAGAATATCTTGCCTAAGTAACAAATTGATTAACTACTCACCCTCCGGAAGCAGCAGCATGGAGGCAGGTCCTCCCGAGGTTATCTGGCGTATTGATATCAAAGCCTGCAGACAGCACATGCTCATTGCTAAGTGAAGAGACGATGCTGTACAACTGACCTGTGAATCAGAAAACAGCAAGGAATTGATCAAGGTTCACGGTCAAGTCCATGATTCTGGCCAGCGATTCCATGGGAAGTTTATTATCTGGAGTTCAGATTTCTAAAATGTCTCAATAATCCTTCAAAGTGCAGAGCTCAATTGTTCAGTTGGTGGGCCTTCTGTGCCTTGTTACTTCTCAGACAGTGAAAAGCACCTTCTGGTCCTCATTTATTTATATTTCTCCTACCACACTGTTCCGTACCAGCAATATACCAGCTCTATAAACCTAAATCTAGGAAGTCAGGTAGGATTTCAACGCCCAAATATCATATTTTTCTGTCTATAAGATGCCCCTATGTATAAGATGCCCCCTGTTTTTGCAGCAACAACCAGTCGCCAGTCCACCCTTGGCACTATCTGTGTATACTACACCCACTAATTTTTGACATTATTTTTTTAAGGGAAAAAACCTAGTCTTATAAACGGAAAAATAAGGTTAATTAAGCTAAGAAGAAAGCATGTGCAACAGACAACCTAACACAAAGTAAGCAAGCTCGTGTATTATTTGAGCTTAGAATGTGTTTGCAAAAAATTGTGGGGAGCGGTTCATTTTGGCACAGATGAAGGAATCAGACAGAAAATTTCACTCCACTGTCTACCTCAGAGCAAGATAAGCAAAACCTTATTTTTCTCAACAAGCTCTGGATTGTCCCTTGCCCTGAACGATGGAAAAATACGGTCTCCCAGCAACCTCCCTTGGATCAGGTTTGGGGAACGTTTGGCACTCCAGATGTTGTTGAACTACAACTCCCATCAGCCCCAGCTGGCTGGCTTACTCTGAATTCAGGCACATATGGAGAATGGACTGTGGCTTCCTATGAACACAACCCTACTCCAAAACCTGAAGTGAGAGGACAAGCAAAGGGTGTGCTATCCACATACCTGAGGAAAGTAGCTTACGACAACAGTCTGAGAATCCAAAGAGAACAGCTAAGTGCAAGGGGAACATGTCATGGATCCCACGCCTGGCAAACCAAAAGAAAGAATTATTGTGTGTGAGAGAAAGAGAGAGAGAGAGAAAAACACACACAAAACCCGACATCAAGGTGGAAAACACGGCCAGCAGCAACACAGAACTGAGTTTCCGTGTAACTAGAACACTAACCCCATTTCTGGGCAAGTACTGTATATAAAATGTACAAAATTTTCACTCTGCCATGAAGCAGGTAATTGGTGACTTTGCAATCACTAATGTAGGGCAGGTGTTACTCCATACACACATGCACAAAAAAAGTTTGAAAGCAGCACTCAACCATCCACCACTCTTTATCCAAAATGTATGTGCAAAAGAGGGTGGTCTGGTACATGTGAACTCGTAATTCATTACAAGTGATCTGAAATGTGACCCATTGTATCTTCCTCTTGACTGATGCCACATTAAGAAGAAAAAGTCCTTGCCTTGCAGTATCAGCACCATTCGTCATCAAAGTACTAATTAGCAGCTCGTGGCCGTATCTAGCAGCAACATGGAGGGGGGTATTGCCATATTTGTCAGCGCAGTCAATCTCACTGCCTAGAAAAGCAAGCAGGATTCATTATTTCCTTTGTTCTTCAAACTGACCGGAAGCAAGGGACAACTCTGGCTTGGCAGGAAGGGAAGGGAAATATACTAGATCAGTGTGCCCATCAATACCTCTGCAAAAGGGTATCGGTAAATATCCCCTCAAAAATCCCCAACGCACATGAGACCACTTGGTCTCTTTGCTCAGTTCCTGTTTGCACTGGCTCAGCCTTTCCTAAACATGCCTCCTTCAACATATATATACTTATTCAAATATATGAAAATACATGCCCATTACAAAGTTTCTTTTTATATATTCTAGCCTACTAAAAGAGGTTTAGAAGAAACCTACTAAAAGTTTCTTTTTATATATTCTAACCTACTAAAAGAGAACAAAGTCATCAGATGGAAGAAAATACGAGGAGAAACCCTAAGAAAAAGAAAACAGGAGAAAGGGAAAAGAAAAAACTAAAGATAATCTTTTAGATACGGCAGCCATTTTGTGTTATGCCACAACGCCAAGACAGCCATTTTGTGTCATGTTTCACTCCAATGGCGGCCATTTTGTGACTAAAGCTCACAGCACTTCTTCAAAATTCCAGCTGGCAACTCCTGTACTAGATCTGACAAGGACTGATTTTCAGTCCTTTTGGCTCTACTGCTAATGCCTCTTTTTACTTTAAATAACTCAATATTTGGGGCAAGACTTCAAAACAGTAAGGACATGCATTAAGAGTGGAGTGGACCAACTGATGCTTCTGTAATTCAATGAATATTTTGAAAACCAATAGGTTAAATCTGATTTTTTATGGAATAATGTAAGTTTCATTGTATTAAACCTCCTCACAGTAAACTGGACTTTGGTTTTGACTGCTGACCTCAGTGTAAGAAAAGAATTTGCTTAAATTATACACAAGGTAAACCAGGCATCCCCAAACTGCGACCGTCCAGATGTTTTGGCCTACAACTCCCATGATTCCTAGTTAGCAGGACCAGTGGTCGGGGAAGATGGGCATTGTAGTCCAAAACATCTGGAGGGCCGAAGTTTGGGGATGCCTGAGGTAAACCATTGCAAGTGAAACAAAGTACAACAGCTACATCTGAAATGTCTACAGGCACAACATTATTCTGTGAATTATAAGGAAGAACTGGGAAGGACCACAAGAAATAGTGAATAACTCTAATTAGAAAGGAAGACTGTTAAATATTAAGTATAAATACTGACGGGTGACTGAGAGCTTACCATTTTGTATGAGAATTTGAGAGCGTGTAAACCGTCCGTGAATGGCAGCCATGTGCAAAGGACTCTTCCCTTCTTTACTCTGAAAACACCACAGCAAGTTAGCAAGTGGACATGTTCTGCTAACTACAATATAAATATGCCTCGAGTTCTCCCATCCTCACCGAGACTCCCTCCTCCTTCACTCAAAGCCTGAGCGAATCCTGACTCGAGTGCTCATACCTGAAAGTTCACGTCAGCTCCGTTGTTGACGAGAAGTTCCAGGCACAGGGCTCCGTTGGTGGAGACGGCAGCAAAGTGCAGGGGGGTGAAGCCCTTCTCATTGGGCTGATTGACATTGGCGCCATAGTTGACCAGTTCATTGGCCACAGCATCCTGGCCCATGTAACAGGCAATGTGAAGTGCAGTGTTGCCAAAGAAATTTGGTTCATCAATCTACAAGGACAAGTGTAAAAAGACAAGCGTGTGAGCGTGCTGCCCAGAGAGCGCTTCGTCAGAAAGAGCAGCAGCAATTGCATTATTGGGCTGCCGAAGGCCACAGAAGCTCCTTCAAATACACTTGCTTCTTAGCCCAACCTACTGTGCTTTCTTGCTCACATTAACTTTTTATTTTTTCATTTACTTCCAGCACTTATTGTTAAACACTTGCATCTTGAAAACTCGTATCGCAAGGGGGAAGCATCGTTAACACTGGGGCTACCCACATGCATTTCATTATGAGGATCCATGTGACAAAGCTCCTTCCAGGTTTTTTCATATTGTTGCAAAAATCCCCTCCCCTGCAGTACCTAACCCGTCTGGAATTATGCCTGCACACGTTTCAAAGTCCAGGTACACACTGTAAGAGTACAGTCAGACTAGGCAAGGAGCAGCGCTCACTGATTTGGTACATTCACAGCACTTGCCTCTACTCCAAGCCTCAGCAGGTGTTTCACAACCTCGATCTGGCCGCTGGCTGCTGCCGTGTGCAGCAGTGTGTAACCCTTCTTGTCCTTGCACGTAACGTCAGCTCCTCGGGCCACAAGCAGCTTCAAGACTTCCAGATGCCCTGGGAGGAGGCAATGTACAAACACAGAGAGGTATAACAAACACAAGAGAGGCAACACAGGCAAACACAGAGAGATACAGCAATTTGAACAAGGCTTCACACTCCCATACAGATCTGCTCCTCATGTTGGAAGCCAATAAAGGTAGCATTGGATAAGGAGGGATAAACCACTCCTGAATCGACAGAATCAAAAATTGCCATGCTTTTTGCGATATTTTGGCTGGTGCTAATAGTTCTTGCCGAGCTGTGGATTTTGTCACCTTAAAAGGTTGTCTGAGCCAATTTACTACGTTATAGACAGCCATATGTGGTGATTTCTGCAAGATTTCATTTCTTTGTCCTGCCAGGAATTTCACTAGGTCAGGTATCTTCCTCCCTCCTCCTTCCATAGACTGGGTGATAGAAAAAGCACCCCAAACAAGGATATTCGAATTTTAGATTTAGCGCCTACCATACAATGAAAGATTTCAAACTTTTCTTCTCCGTTGTTCCGTGCTTAACAGCTTATGGGCAGATACAGAGGGCATCTGACACAGGGACATGGCTGCACACATACCGTGTTTCTCCGAAAATAAGACACCATCTTATATTTATTTTCCCTCAAAAAACACACTGTGGCTTATTTTCAGGGGATGTCATATTTTTTTGCTCCTCCTCCTCCTGCTACGGCCGGCATTGCTGCTGTGCCTATCACTATGTCTTATTTTCAGGGTATGGCTTATATTCCTTGAATGCTTATATTCCTTGAATGCTTAAAAATCCTGCTATGGCTTTCCCTATGTTTTCCCTACTTGCCACTTCCATATATGTTTACCTGCTCAACGTCTAGACATACTTCAGGTTTCTATGCTTTGGCGGTCCATTTCTTTGATTTGACACCTTTTGTTTTGGGTTTGTTTGTTTTTTTAAAAAAAGATAATGGCAGTTTAATTTGAGTACAATTGTACCTTACATAATTTCATAAACCAAACCTATGGCCCTAAAACGGTAAATTGCAACCTGTGTTGCATTTAACTTGTGAGCATTCAGCTTTACACGCTTGGCAAAAAAAGAGTGTAAAAATTGAAAAGGGGGGGAGTCTGGGGAAAAAGATTTTGGCAATCATGCCTAATTTTGGCTCTACACCCTAACCCTGGAATGAAACCCCTGCGTATGTTAAGAGACACCTGCACATATTTAAGGAAATCTTCTTTACCTACTTCTAGGCCTACCTTTGAATTTGTACAAAACTGCTTCAGATGTGTCATTTACGTTAAGATCAGGACCAAACTTTGGCCCTCCAGATGTTTTGGACTAAAATTCCCATCTTCCCTGACCACTGTTCCAGTTAGCTAGGGATCATGGGAGTTGTAGGCCAAAACATCTGGAGGGCCACAGTTTGGGGATGCCTGGTTAAGATCATGAGAAATTAGGAAGAGTACAAAAGGGATGATTAAACATGCAGCTTTCTTCTTTAATGTAGAAAAAAAGCAGCTCTCCCCCCCCCCTTTTCTCAGCTGAAGTGCAAAAAAAGACTAATGAAGTGTTAATAGCTCTAGATAGTATGTTAATAGCTGCTGGTGTATCTTAATGACTGTTTGTGTGATTGGGTTCCCTCTGGATGGAGGTATCTTTGAAGGAAAAGAAGCCTTCCCCTAAAGCGAACTCCTTCCATTAGGAGAAAAAGAAGAAGGCAGTCTTTAAGCAGCAGATTCAACAATCAATCATCATCATCATCACAGCATGTTGTGATGGCCTAACTCTTGTGGCGAATGTAGCAAGCACAATGAGTACAAATGCCATGTGCCATTTCCCTCCACCTTGGCTCTTCACTGGATTCCTGCTTCTGGCCATAAACATGAGTGCTCCCTCTATGTGCAAATGGCCACCCTGTTACTTTGTTTGACTCAGGCCCACCATATTGTGGAGGGACTGGGAAGCTGGGAGTGGTGCAACCCCCCAAGGCATTTTATGTAACGTTTTCTAAGCATTCAGTGCACATCTCGTATCTCTCATTAAAAGGTAAAGGACTCCTGGACAGTTAAGAGCAGTCAACGGCGACTATGGGGTGTGGCACTCATCTCACTTTTCAGGCCGAGGGAGCTGGTGGTTGTCCACAGACAGCTTTCCGAGTCACGTGGCCAGCATGACTAAACTTTCTGGTGCAACGGAACACCGTGACGGAAGCCAGAGTGTACGGAAACGCCGTTTACGTTCCCGCCGCAGCAGTACCTATTTATCTACTGGCACTGGTGTGTTTTCGAACTGCTAGGTTGGCAGAAGCTGGGACAGAGAAACAGGAATCCATCACGCAGATTTGAACCGCCGACCTTCTAATCAGCAAGCCAAGAGCCTCAGTGGTTTAGTTCACAGTGCCACCCGCGTCTCTCATTAATATGTGACATGAGACAAGTTGGCACCGTTATTCCAATACTGTTGACTGCAAGGTGGGGGTGGGGGGAAGAGCAGTCCAAGAGGTTTACCTAATAACACCAGGTAAATTCATGGCAGAAATGCTGGTGCCACCTTGCAACCTGAATAGATTGCGCATACCTTTAATGACCAAAACACTAGGAGGTAACTCAGCCCTCACCAGCTAGAACCCTGCTCACCACATCAGACGAGATGAGATGAGCAGAGGGAGTGGACTAGAGAAAGAATAGGTGGAATGACCCACTGCTGCCCAGTCACCTCTTGCATTAGATGCAAAAGTCTATGTTTGATGCCTGAGCAGAGGCGAGCTTTGAACCAACAACTTCCTGGCTCACAGATCACCAGAACTCCAATATCGTACATTCTTTGCTGGATATGTATTAAGAATATTCTATCCCTTTACATATAGACTCCCCCTCAAAGATCCATGTACAGTGGTGCCTCGCTTAACGAATGCCCTGATTAACGAAATTTCCGCTTAACGAAAGGATTTTTCGAGCGGAGCTTGCCTCGCTAGACGAATGCGTTTTACGAAAAATTAGTCTAGCGAATCGCGGTTTCCCATAGGAATGCATTGAAATTCAATTAATGCGTTCCTATGGGCAAAAAAAAAATCCCAAAAAAATCCAATGCATTCCTATGGGATTCGCTAGACGAATTTTTTCGTTATAAGAAAAGACCCGTGGAACGAATTAAATTCGTCTAGCGAGGCACCACTGTATATGATTACAACACACACTCTCGCTTGTGTGTGTGTGTGTCATACAAACGAGAGAGAGAGAGAGAGAGATCAGAGGGCCTGCAAAAGGAAGAGAGAGAAAAACATACCAAGGAAGGCTGCCCAATGTATTGGCTGTCTCTCCTTCTTGTCGCATGTGCTCAGATTGGCCCCTTTATTTAAGAGCAGGTTAACCATCTAAGAAAAGGTGGAGAAGAAAGAGACACAAACAGATGTATTAATTTTTTTAACGAAAGCACGTCCATTTACTTAGAACTTCCTGCCGGTGCAGTGCTGTGGAATCACCACCTGTCTCCTTGGGCTTTATTATTTAGGGCTTTTTAAGGCAATCTCTGTACTGCTTAACATACGAAAATATGTTTTTTTTCCCTGGTGTACAGGAAAATAAAACAAAAGCAACAACGAATGTCACAGAAATAACAAATAAAGCCACATTAACGAATAAATACAGATATGAATTCTGAACCATTTCCCCACTCAACCCTTACCTCAATGTGTCCACTGTGTACAGCATGGTGCAGTGCTGTCCGGCCGGTGCGGTCTGCCACATTAACACTACTTAGCAGGGCGATGATGGTCTCAGCACACTTGGTGGCTCTGTTGGCAGCGGCAACGTGCAGTGGTGTTTGCCAATACTTGTCGCGAGCGTTGACGTCCGCAGAGTGCTTTAGGAGGAGGTTAAGTGCCTTCTGCCAGGGACAGAACACAGACAGAGGGGTCTTTTTAAAAAGTGCTTGAGCAAGGCAAAGGATCGCTAGAGGAATAATTAAGGAGCTGTGGAACAAGCTGATAGTACTATGCTGCGTGGCACAATTGGAATTTTAAAACAAAGCTAACCTAAAACACTGCAGAATCTGCTGCTGGGAAATATCAGAAGGACCAAGAGCATCCTTGCAAAAGGCACTACAAGTTGCAGTGATCTAGCAGAGCTAAGTGGGGGGCACAATGAGGAACCCCACCGAAGCTGATGGCCAAAAGAGAAGCCAACACTGTAAGGCACAACTCAATATATCCCTCATCCTATTACGCATTCCTTCAGCTTCTTAACCCTGTGAGGCTCAAAAAGCCCCAAACCAGGGTAGAACACCTGGGAAGTTAAGAAATCAGGTCTTGGTGTCAATTATTGGCCGGTCCGCTGGTGGCAAAGAGTTTTAAATATTACAGGCACCTGCTATACGCAGAATATTAAATAAAGCACCTGAATTGATACAACAACTAAAAGGGCAATAATGTGAAACGGTCTCCTTTTGCCCAAATTCCCAAGGTGCCAAGAATGTTTGGATTCATACTTTCAGTGTGTCAAGCCTCTGAGCTCAAATGAGATTAGTCTGAATTCCAAGGAAGTCTTCTGTCTAAGAGCAGCTTACTGTCAGGTCAAAGCTTCAAGATATAGACAGCTAGGGTGAGAGTGTTAGAGACTACCAGAGAAGAGGGTGGGGAGGCAGCAGCAAGGGTTCATGTGAGCCTCAGGTGGGGGCAGGAGATGAGAACCCAGCCAAGAAGGGCTTTAGATCCAAGGCCTCCCAAACATGGCAGCTGGCTTGGTTTCAATAGTATGCCCACGCTGCCTGGTATAGGATTGCAGCCAACAAAGTAACTGTGCAAGAAGAATGACATCTGCTCATGTAATGCGACTTCTGCCACATCAGCTCTGGGGTTTCCTCTAACTCTCCAGAGCAGATTTGGGGAGCGTCAGGAAGAGAGGGAGAGTAAGACAGCGTTCTTTGGTTGAGGTTGAACTCCCCTGGAAGGAGCAGGTTTGTAGCTTGGGGGTAACTCCTGGATCCAACATTGTCGCTTGAGGACTTGGGGGGTGCCTGTTTTCAGCTACAACCCCTTTTGGACAGAGAGGACTTGTTCATGGCACTCCATGCTCTGGTAGTTCTCAGAACGGATTACTGCAATGTGCTCTACGTGGGGCTGCCCTTGAAAAACAACTTGGAAACCTCAGCTCCTTAAAGTTGTGGAATTCCCTCTCCACAGAGATGCATCTGGCACCTTCACTATATAGCTTTCAGCAAATGTTGAAGATCACCTCTTTAACACCTGAGACCTGTGATTTTAAGACCCACCCTATTTCCGTGACTGTAATTTGTTTTAACTGCTTTTAATACAGAAGGGCTTGGTTCTTGAACAGCTTAGTTGTCGAACAAATTGGCTCCCGAACGCTGCAAACCCGGAACTGTTTCGGTTTGTGAACATTTTTCGGAAGCCGAATGTCTGACGCAGCTTCTGCTTGAGTGCGGGAAGCTCCTGCAGCCAATCGGAAGCCGCATCTTGGTTTTCGAACAGTTTCAGGAGTAGAACGGACTCCCAGAATGGATTAAGTTCGAGAACCAAGGTACCACTGTACAGAATTTTAAATCCTGGGACCTGCTAGTCAATGTTGAACAATAAATGTAATAACAGTAGCAGCAATAATAATACTATTGCGCAAGTATGTCATTTTGCTTGCATAATGACTTTGTCGGATTCAACCCATACAGTTTGCTGAAGCCACCATAGGAGTCCCTAGTTCTCTCTCTGGGGACTTCTAGAGTGATGCTGCCACTGAGTAATTGTGATCCTGTAGCTAACAAATGCTCTTTAGTGGCCCATGAGGTGTAAGAAGCTTGGCAGGAGGCAAAAGCAGCCCAGGGGCATACGTTTTTCTTCATTTGTGTAAGGAAATATACCAGAGTCTCTCCTCGCTGCCTTACAAACTCAGGAGTAGGAACCACCCACCCTGCCCCTGGAAGTCAAGCATCAATAAAAATGCTGACGCTTTTCTGCAGCAAAGAGGTGAATTAATTGAGCCAGCTTAAGTGGTGCTTCTCGGCTGCTGGAAATGGCCTGAAGCTGTGAGGTCAGCAGGAAAAGGCAATTACACAAGTTAACAGACTCTGCTGAGGAACAGCGGAAGCTTTTCGAGGAGGACCGTCTCTTGGGAGCCCAGTCTTTGTGCAATTAAGGGCATAAAACTTACTCCACAATCATCTGTACAAAAAAAAAGCAACTTTCTGCTTTTACAGAGAAATATACCAACATATTACAACAGCACCCTTAGGATGAAAAGCTGCTCTATTATCAAGTTATGGATGTTATCCTACTCACGGAAATGCAAACTTCTCTATCTCTGAATTAATGTAGCAGCGTGTAAGAGAATACATCAATCAGGAAAGGGGTGGCATTTTCTACAACTCTGTGTCAAGAACAGACTGTGATAATATCAAATTTATAAAAGAATGGATGGGTTACGGTATTTTTCGGATATTTGCATATATATATTTTGCTACACATTTTTGTGCCTTTTATTTTTCTTTGTATCACTTTATTTCTTTATAATTAAAACCTTTTCAATAAAATATTAACACCAACACTTTTTTTAAAAAAGAACAGTCTGTGAGAAAATTAAGGCAACTTTAGTTTAGCGCACTATTTAGATCACTGAGTGTGCATGCGTCTGTGGGCAAAAGGGAGCTTCCACATCCATGCATTCTGTGCAAACCTCCATTCCTAATCCTGCTAAAAATGCTCACTTGTCCTTGTGTCACAGGGCCAGATTAGATTCATAATGTATTCAGCTTGTGCAGAAATTGCAGATCTTGGCACCCTGGGATACAGAATATTGATTTATGACTTTAAAGCAAACCAGTGGTTATGTGACCCCCGAGCAATAAGTAACTATTCTACTTTCAGAAGACAACTAAAGGCGGCCCTGTTTAGGGAAGTTTTTAATGTTTGATGCTGTACTGTTTTTAATGTTTGGTTGGAAACCCAGTCATATTATTATTATTATTATTATTATTATTATTATTATTATTATTGCAAACAAGTGTACAAAAGTTACTAACCTTCTTTTCTACACAGTCCTAAATTAGCTGTTTTTGGACAAAAAGTTAGGAGTGGGGAGAGGGGGAGCTTTTATTGAGCTTTCCTGCCTGGTCACCTGATCCTTACTCGGCACCAGGTGACAAACCTAGACTAACTTGTCCAGTTATAGGGGACAGTTTCAATTTGTACAGCTCAGGCATATGGACAGGATCCATGGAAGGGTGAGGCCTATTATTTGTGTGCTCCACGCTTGCCCTTCTTGGCTTATAATAGCTGCCAAGGGAACTGGCCGAGCAAGGGCACTAATGTATTTTAAGAAGCTTCCTTGAACCTCGTCACATGGGATAATTTCTCTTGCCTGTCCCCAATACTCCATTTCTGGGCAAGACGCCAGAGTTTGTGCGTGACATCACACTCCAGGTAGGCGAGGTGGATTATTTAGATCCATTTCAATCTTACTTCATGTCTGATTATGGGACTGAGGCAGATTTAGTCACCTTAGTGAGCTATATACACCAGGAATTGGCAGGGGGGGATAATTCTTTGTTGGTTCTGCAAGACCATCTATGCAGCTTTCAATACCATCAACTCTCATAATCATCTGACTGGGACAGGACTTGCAGGCTTCATTTTGTGGAGTTCCAGGGGTGGTTCTAGAAAGTGCTGCTGGGGGATTCCTGTTAGACTCCTTGGCCAATGTCCTAGTTCCATCTTGTACCCAGTTCTATTTAGCATCCATGTTAAACCACTCATTTTTAGGGTTTGGTGTCACCAGTGTACCAATGATACCCAACTCTCTCTCCTTTCCATCAAATTCCAGGGAAGCCGGTCCATGTTTGAATTGGTAATAGACAAGAGTAAGGGCAACAAATTGAAGCTTAATTCAGACAAAATTGGCATTCAGTAGAAATGCTGACCGTGGAATGGGGGGTTATGGAACATAACACACTATTCTGTAATTTCCCTCATTCCAGCAAACTTCAAGGACAGGTAATTCTGACTTCATACTCTTTTCATGTACACAACTAATTTGTCCATCCATTTTAATTAAAGGGGAGGGGGAAGATACAGGCTACAGCAATCAGAAATTTGAGGTACACAAGATGTAGCAGGACCCCTCCTCACTTGAAACTTACCCAGCTACATTAAGTCACAATAAGGCCAACAAAGATGAACTTCAAGGAAGGCAACAGGTCTCGCTCCACCTTTCACGGTTAAGATAACTCTTGTTTGCAAACATTCAAGATAGCTACTGGTTTTCATCATGACCCAGGGTAAGCACTGGCATATGAAGGGGGAAATGAAGTTGCTCAAAGGGTGGCTGTAGGAGGGCCCTATGAGAAAGAGGATCTCCTTTGCCACTTTAACAGGATGAATGAAAACAGGTCAAAGGAACTAGGACCTACCTCATTGCGAGCAGCTGCAGCACGGTGTAACGGGGTTAGCCAAAGGGTGTCCTTTGCATTAACGTTAGCACCTGCCCAAGGCAGATAGGAGAGATAAAGCAAGATCTTATACTGATGAAAAGCATCCTTTGTCCCTGCACCCAGTATCAGAATCCATTTATCCCCTTAAAATGAAATCCTAACCATGTTTACTCAGAAGTATAACTGGATTCAATGGGGCTTGCTTCCTGGTAAGTGGAGCTAGGATTGTAGCCATTATCTCACTATGTATTTGCAGAAAATGCCCACCATTCAAAAAACTAAGCTGCAAATAAGTTGTGCACATATTGATTGTGCTATTCCTTAGACTCAAGAGCATGGTGTATCAATATCACACGCATCTCAAGGTTAATGTTATGTTGGCCTCCTGAAATGTACAAAATCCAGTCTCACTTCCACTAACTTTAACTATGCAACTGATAAAGGCAGTCCAGTTGTTTAAATGAAAAGAACCTCTGACTCACAGAACTTTCTCACAAGGACAGAGATGCAAAATTCTTCTTAACGAAAGATACCATGTTCAGAAGCCATGCTTAAGCATGCTTGAAAAGGAAGAATAATTAGTTTGTACAAGTAGGATCACACTATTTAGTGTCCCGATCCTCATCAAAAGAGAAATAGCTGAAAACCGGCAGCTTTCAAAAACTTACGCTTGTTTTAAAATTATATACCATCAATAGCCAACTTCTTCCATTACCATTAACTTGGAGACATTTAGCATATGCGTTGAGAACCATCTGTGTTGGCTTCACTGTCCAGAAAGCCAACTCTGCCCTGCAACCCATACAGGAAGAGTTACAGTGGATAGAGCTGTCTGTTTCAAAATAGCTTCACTGAATTAGAACGTTTCCATAAATCTTTGCTGCTGCAGAATCATGACTCCAATAATATTACTAGCAGCAATCTGCTAACTTTAGCACTTTTAATATAAAAGCACTTTACGATCCTCTCATTCATTCTTGTGACTGTTTAAATTGTAGATCATTATAATTCCTGCCTTAAAGGCTTGTTAACAGAAGATGAGCAATAGCAATTTGCCTGAAGCCGGAGCTGAACATGGAATATAAAGCTGCCCCTCACCACCCCAGTTTAAAGTCAGTGCTCTCAACTGCAGGACTGCACAGAATCTATCAGTGTTACGGTACTTGATCCTCTCTGTGACTCTGCCACTTCTGACAGTTTGGGCCAGGCATCCCCAAACTGCAGCCCTCCAGATGTTTTGGCCTACAACTCCCATGATCCCTAGCTAACAGGATCAGTGGTCAAGGATGATGGGAATTGTAGTCCAAAACATCTGGAGGGCCGAAGTTTGGGAATGCCTGGTTTGGGCAGTGATATAGGCAAGCCTGTACCAAACTGCCACCAGTTCCCTCAAGATAGGAAGGGAAGGCTTTCTTTTTCTATTCAGCAAATGCCCTGAAACTGCTAGACCTGACCTGGGTGAACCGCTGCACAACACTTTCATCTCTTATCAACCAGAACATGCACCATCACTTCTTACCTGATAGTATTAGGAGTTCAAGAATAGCGGCGTCTCCCAAATATGCAGCTGCATGCAGAGGGGTTCGTCTCTCTTGGTCCTGATTTGGGGAAACACAATAGAGATAAATGGAAGATGTTAAAGTGGAATCAAAAAGCCATGGGAGGAATCCAACACAGCACTAAGGCAATTGTTTCATCAGTGCAATGGTTTGTGCTTGTGCAACAGAACGTTTGCCTCCTCTCCTTCCCCTAATCTAGAGGGTTGGGGGTGTTGGCATGTTCTCTCCTGCCTGGTCGATCGTTTGGGAGCTTCAAAAGCTTTCTTCTGCCCAAACATCACAGTGACTGATGCCAAAAGGCATTAGCACACTCAGGGATCCGCAGAGTATTCACAGTTTGCGTAACAGAACCAATAGCACAGCATTTTGGCTAATCTATTTTTATTTACGTATAATACACTCGGAGCATTCTGACTTAGCTCCTGCCACCTTCTCATCAGACAGCAAAAAGAGAAAAAACAAAGGACAATGGTCCCACTTCACGGAACACAGTAACACAAACATCCTGCCTCCGTCACTTCCCACTCTGTGGAATGAAAACATACACCATCATGTGATAGACAGCAATCCTTGCCTGCAATCACGGAGCAGGAATCTTAACAGGGGGAACCCCTAGAACAGATTCAAGGGCACATGGGGAAGTCCCATTGTGCAATGGGACCAGCTACTAGAATACTGTTCCATGCTGCTGTTGCCAGTCTATAGACCAATTACCTCGATGTGCTGAGATATGTAGCAATATCTCTGAGCTTATCTACCCAGTGACAAATTGAAGCTTAAGACTTTATACAGTATAGCAAAAGTTTTGCAAAGACAATGTAGCTGAAATTTTAAACCTGGTTGTTAACCCATGGCGTTACTGACTGCAACCCTCAAAACATGTCTCCCACAAGCCATGAAAGTTTGCTTAAAGAGTGGATCACCTTCAGCCAGGAGCAAGTGTTCACCCTGTAAGAAGAAAATCCATATGCCTGTTCTGCCCCACTGCTTTTCCCCAGTAACATGGGAACATGGCAAGGCCTTTGTATAATGTAAGAGTAGAGAAAGAGGGAAACCCCAGGCAAATGGGGGGCGGGGGGGAGAGTAAAGGGGTAGAACAAACCATTTAATATTTAATGTTCAAAAGTTTATAATCCAGTGCATTTCTGACCCATCAGGTCCTCCCTCCCTCAGAGAATTTCAAAATTTCAATCTAATATTTTTATTATTTTATTAATAAAACATTCTTCTTTCTTCTTTTAATAAAAGTTTAATCTATTCTTAGAAAATGTCCCCCGCCCCGGGTTAGAGTATAGCAGCTGAGCTGAGCTGAGCACTAAAAGTGAGGCTGAAATTTCCAACAAACATCTTCAATCTATTCAGAACTCTTGGATGAACGGCTCCCTCAAAGACAAATCAAGGTTGTTCTGGATGTAGACCTTGCTACTTCATTTGCTTCTAATCGTCATGCTCCAAACAAGCAAATCCTAAGAGCAAGGCAAACAGCTCTGATAAGGCATAAAATCAAGGCTATCAAAAGGCAGGAAGCACCACTTAGATTCTGTATCAAATCAACCAGCATTTGGCCTTTGGGTTTGGTGCCAAGTGCTTGGCATTAACTGCTCAGAGGGATATCAGTGCTCTAAGGCCAAATGATCAAATGGGACACAGCCCCATACTTAAAAGTCAAAGCCAATTTGAAACATGGATTCTTGAGTCCTGAACAACTATTATTATTACATTATTATTATGATTATTAACCTGCTCTTCACCCCTATGGTTCCATAGGCATCTCTCTCATTGGTAAAAAGAAAGAAAAAAGAGTAAGCGAAAAAATAAAAAAGAGCAAGAAAGTCTGGCAATCAAGCCAAACTTAAATTTCATTTCTCAGCTGCAGAACAACTGATTTAGAAATGAGCTGAACCATTCCAAGCAACTCTCTTTTTCTTTAATTCTTAGCTACTTAGATCCCCTCTAACATACACAAAGTGCACAACCAAGATCAGAGGAAAGCATTTAACCCTCATTCTGCAATCTTAAGCACAAGAACACTAGTTCTATACAATTTAGTGGAACTTCCAAGCAAATGGGACCAAGTTGTAAATCTTTTTTAATCCAAGGTGCATGGATAGGAAAATATCACATGACTTGCTTTTCAAGTAATTTCCTCCCAAGTTTTTAATCAATGGACCCAAAGCAGGGTGACCATACAAAAAATGAAAGAAAAGAAACATACACCCGAATATCTAATATTTTATTATTACAAACTAGAATGAATGTGTTGTTGGCATCTGTCCGTCTCAAGAGACAATGGAGATGAGTACAGTACTGTAAAGCTCAACAGTGTGGTTTCATTTTCAGCCTGAGAGCCAAGTCCAATAAAAAGTATCATCTTACTCAAAGTGCAACAAGGATTCATTTAGCTCAGTGCACTCATTTGGTCACCTGGAATTACAGTGGAACCTCGGTTTATGAACACCTCGGTTTATGAATTTTCGGTTTATGAACGCCGCGGACCCATCTGGAACGGATTAATTCACTTTCCATTACTTTTAATGGGAAAGTTCGCTTCAGTTTATGAACGCTTCAGTTTATGAACAGACTTCCGGAACTAATTACACCCATGTTTCAGTTTATGAACGCTTCAGTTTAAGTACTCCGCGGACCCGTCTGGAACGGATTAATCCACTTTCCATTACTTTCAATGGGAAAGTTCGCTTCAGGTTATGAACGGTTACTCCGCAGACCGTCTGGAACGGATTAATCCACTTTCCATTACTTTCAATGGGAAAGTTCGCTTCAGTTTATGAACGCTTCAGTTTATGAACAGACTTCTGGAACCAATTGTGTTCATAAACCGAGGTACCACTGTACTGTATGTGCTTTGCTGGCAGTGTATCTGCTATCTATGTGGCACACTGTGACTTGGATTGAAGGGGGGGGTGAGTCCATGTGAAGTATTGGGAGAGTTTGTTTGTCGCCTATTTCAAGAGGCAGCAGACTATATCCTGCCCATCAGGGATCTGCCTAATAATAGGTTGTTCCCATTAACATGGTAAACAGTTGCCAATATTCTCATTTTCATTTTGTAGATTGCATGTTGCTAGTTTAACCCCATAAAGCACCACTTTTCACTTCAATCTCCCCCCTCCACACACACCCAAGTCATCTACTGACATCTTTGCCCCTAAATAAAAGGCAATCTTGCAGCCGCATCAGCCTTTTCTTAGTTAAGTGGGAAACATGAATGTTCGCATGTTACAATAAACCAGAGCTGCTGGCTATCCTGATTTACTGGAATGCAGCATGCTATCCAAATACTCCTCCTTTATTCCTCTCCGGCATGAGTGGCAGAAACAAACCAGGAAGCCATAATTAAGCTTGGTTTTCCATGACGTTTGAATCTTGTATTGTGGTTTGTTTTTCACCTAAAGAGCCAGGCTTCATAGGCCAACCGGGGGTGGGAGGAACTTCATTTTATGGCTGGCTGACAATCCTGGCTTGGTAGGAAAATACAAACCACGATCCCAAGTTCAGATATTGCAAAAAGTCATGCTTAATTGCAGCTTCCTGGTTTGTTTCTTCCACTTGTGCCAAAGGTGGAATAAAGAGGGAGAAATCCCTCTGCATTCCCAAGAAACCAGCAGCCCTTGGCTATCAACATGTGTCAATGCATCAAGTCCTTCTGTAATACTGTGTTGTAGAATTGCTCACAGTTAGGAGAAAGTTTGGTTTGCCCCCTTGCAGCAAGCAAGATTTTTAAGCAGGTTTCCTAAGGGATGCTCCTTAAATCCAATTGTTAGAACACTCTGAAACTTGGGTGTCCAGAACAGAACATATGCAATCCAAAAGAGATCCTACTAATTGCTTAAACCATCTTATTATTCTACTGGAAATATGGCCCAAATATGTATAATCTGCTTTGATGAGTATTCTTTGCCAGTTCATCAAACTTGTTGCTCATGTGCTCAAACACCCAAGATTCTGGATTTCTCACATTCCTGAGTCTGGGCTACTACTGATATGTTCTGGAGACAGCCTAAGATGTATTTAATTGTCACACCCCCTGGTTTGCTCCAAACCCTAAGAGTTTCTACTTCTCACACAAAACGGGCTATAATGGGCCTATATTAAATGCGCCTCAGCTGAATGAGCTAAGATGAAATGAAGAGCCAATTACTGTTTCGTGGGCTAGACAAGAACAAGATGAACACCACTGTAACACAGGCTGTTCTCACTCAGAGGCCACAAGACTAATCCAGAACACACTTGGTGCCAAAGAGAACAGCTGATCCCAGTGCCACCCACCGCTCTGTACAGCTAGACCAATACATCTGGTACAGCCGATTCCCAACAAAGTCAACATTTACTGGTGACGTGTGGGCCTTTCAGCCCTGTATACCAATTCTGTGTCTGCACAGTACTTCACAGTCTGTATCTGTCACTGCAACAACCCTGTGCTCACCATCATTCCCATTTTACAAATGGGAAACTGAGGTCCAGAGATGAAAACTAGGCAATAAACCCACAAAGAGTGTGACTAAACTGGATTCCAAACCCAGGTCTGTCAGAGACCAATATCCAGTCCAGGGGTCCCCAAACTAAGGCCTGGGGGCCGGATGCGGCCCAATCGCCTTCTAAATCCAGCCCACGGACAGTCCGGGAATCAGCATGTTTTTACATGAGTAGAATGTGTCCTTTTATTTAAAATGCATCTCTGGGTTATTTGTGGGGCATAGGAATTTGTTCATCCCCCCCCCCAAAATATAGTCTGTCCCCCACAAGGTTTGAGGGACAGTGGACCGGCCCCCTGCTGAAAAAGTTTACTGACCCCTGATCCAGTCACTGCACCACAATGGCAAAACATCAAATAGTTAAAACAAGCATTTAAGCTTGCTAAGCTGGGAAACTTTAGTAGAAGGGTTGCCAACGTTGCACCTGCGGGCACACCAGCACCTGCAGAAGCCTTCCCCGGAGCCACAAATTTCAACTACTCTGCCCCTCAACCTGCTGAAATTATTTTATTATTATTTATTAAATCAGGGCAGTTCACAACGTAAAATTACAATTAGGCTTGAAATAAACCAGCAGTGGTTTTTAAAGCCTAACTGCTAGCAGAAGGGGAGAGTGATTGCATATTTGAGACTGCAGTGTGCACACGTATACATAGTTTGTGTGTGTATGGTGTCCACAACAGCTTTGGTGGTTTGCAAATGTGTCCATGGGATGAAAGATGCTTCCAACCCCTGCTTTAGCACTTCCTAGTTCTTAAACACAAATTCTAAAAGGGACACATAGTGCATGGATCAATTCGTACTCCCCTGCTCTACCCACAATGTGTGTGTGGTGGTGGTGATGAGGGGAGTTTAGCCAAAAGGAAAATGTAAGCTTCGTGCAAAGTTGAAAGAAGCAGGTTCAGTATTACAAGGAAAAACTGGTGCTCCAAAACTTACCAGTACATTGATATTCTCCTTCTGGCTCAGCAATGACCGTACTTCCTCTATATCACGATTAAAGATGGCTTGGACCAGAGGAGGCTATAAAGGAGGAGAAAAGAGCGACTGTAAAATAAGCAGGAGGAGAAAGGGAATAGTTATGTGCTAGCTTATTATTTCATTTCTTTCCATCTGGATCTTTGTTATTTTTACATACAGGCAACTCCCCGTTTGCGCAGAGGTTGCACCCTGGGTCATTACATGCATCGGCGGAGTGTGCATAAGCCCAAACCCACCCCTTCGGGGCTGAAAACAGCACATGCATCAGTGGTATTGTGCCAATCAAACATGTGCAAAATGGTTGCCCCCTGTACTTGTTATATTGTGAGCCCCTTTGTGAAAAACGAGGCCTTGAAAAGCAGCCTCTGGGAGCTCATGACCAGGACTTCTGAGGGTATTTCGAAGCAGAGGCCTGGAGTGCTGTCTCATGGTATACACAGGACCAAGACACATGGATGGTGAGGGAACTGCTGCAGTGACTTGCAACACCTGTACCATGTTTGTCTTCCTACCTGAGAATGTGCAAAACTACAAAAGCAGCATGTGCAAGCTGGCTGCCTTGCTGGAAGAGAAGGTACAGCAACTCGAGGCCTGCCTTTTCACACTTTGAGCTATTGGGCAAGATGAAAAACTTCTCGCTAGAGCAGAGCGGACTATCCTGGAACAGCGACAAAGGTGGGGTGCCCCTAGGGAGGAGGAAGACTGCCCATAGCAGGAGACAAACCCCTGGAGGAACATGACACACAGAAGCAGGACTGCCAGGAGCCATGCTGGGTCACTAGAGCTTCAAAATCAATTCCATGCCCTCACCCAAGACACAGATTTTGGGCTAGAGGCTTGCAAGAGTGGTGAAAAACAAATTTTAAAGGTTTCTTCAGCTGTGTTTGAAGCAAGTAATAGGTCCTTTGTGTGAAGAAGACAGGGAATTGCTATTCTGACAGACAGAAGGCGGAATTGCCTGGTGCCTGCTTTGCCTCTGTCTTCAACCAAAAGGAAAGCAGTGCCCAACCTGGTGATAACAGAATAAACAATGCAAGAAGGTGGCTGAAGACCAAGGTACAAAAAAGAGGTGGAAAGGGAACACTTAGGTACTTTGCCTCTTTCTATAATCTGTGAGAATTCTTGGAAAACAAGTGAGGTCCCTGCAGACTGGAGACAGGTAAATGTTGTCCCCATATCTTTTATTTATTTATATCAAATTTGTGTACCATCCTTCATCAGTAGATCTCAGGGTGGTACACAGAGTAAAATACAAGACAAAAACATTAAATGCTTGATAAGAACAAAAACAACAAACCAATAAACTTCCCTCCCCCCAAACACATTTAAAAGAGGTTGTTGTTGTTTGTTTAGTCGTTTAGTCGTGTCCGACTCTTCGTGACCCCATGGACCATAGCACGCCAGGCACTCCTGTCTTGCACTTAAAAGAGGTACAAGATGTTATACCAGCCAAAGACCTGGTTGAAGGCACCAATCGAACCACCCTGGGGAGAGCATTCCACAAATGGGGAGCCACTGCAGAAAAGGCCTCGTATTGCTGCCTTCTTTCATGCAATGATATCTCAGGGTCCAGGTACAGTAGGTTCATGTGAGGAAAGGCATTACTTGAGGTATTGCGGCCCTGAGTCATAGGACAAAGCCAGCACTTTTGAATTGGGCCCAGAAACTAATCGGCAGCCAGTGCAGTCAGGAGAGGATCAGGGAATCATCTCGCCACCGATTTCTGCAGCCAGAGGAATCTCATTTCATTTTTTGATAAAAGTTACAAACTTGTTGGATCAGGGGAATTCTGTGGATGTAGTGTACAGTATGTTGATTTCAAGCTTTAGTCGAGATTCCTACATTGCTGGGGGTTGGACTAGATGACCCTCAGGGGTCCCTTCCAACTCTACAATTCTGAGATTCTCTTATTCTAGATCAGGCATCCCCAAACTTCGGCCCTCCAGATGTTTTTGACTACAATTCCCATCATCCCTGACAACTGGTCCTGTTAGCTAGGGATCATGGGAGTTGTAGGCCAAAACATCTGGAGGGCCGCAGTTTGGGGATGCCTGTTCTAGATAAACAAATAAAGCATGCCACAAAAATCAGAACAAGGTATAAAAAGCCATCTCTCTTTAAGTTTAAATAGGCTGGATTGACAATTCACCTAAATAGCACAACACATCAAACTCATTTTTCAAAGGTATCAAGACATCTTTCCTAACACCAGTGAGAGACCCAAGTTGGGAGTTTCATATGTACAAAGCCACTGATCAAATCTGGGGTCTAATACAGAAATATGCATACTTCAACTAAAGTATGCCCCCTCCTTAGAGATACAGACTAAATTATACCTGCTACTACAAATAAAGAGATTTCCAAGCACAGGATGCAAAGGGCTAAATTCAGTAGAAAGCCTCTAGCAGGCTTTTATATCTGACTTCTGTGAATGTATTTCTTCTTGCTTTTTTTAAAAAAGCAATTGCGTTAAGTCAATTACCATAGAACAGAAACAATACGTGTTGGCGATTATCTTTAAAGCCTTAAATGGCTAGGGTCCAGGATTCCTGAGAGATCACCTCTTCCCATAGCAACCTACCTGCTTCCTAAGATCACAAGCAGGGTGGAAGCATCTAAGGTGGAAGCATAATTGATGGTGACAAGCAATAGGGCCTCCTCAGTGGCTACACCAATATTATGAAACACATTAACCTCTGGATGCCCCCCTCTGGCTTTCTTCACCAGCTGGGGAAGACATTCATATTCCAACAGGCCTTTGCCTTCAAAGTGCTGCTGTTTTATTTAAACCTATGTTTAAAACCTATGCCTGTCATATCTTCCTTCACATTTTATTCTGCATCTTTATTTTCATCGTACATGTTTCATTGAATTTTTGTTGTATGTTGCATTGTTTTAAATTGCTGTAGAACACCCTAAGTGGTGCACGGACACTAGAAATATGAGACGGAAATAGCTATATAAATAATGAGCCAATTAATCTAAATACCCATAAAGCAAATGCTTAATTTAACAAGTCAGGGCAGATGCACCAGAATTCTCTAGACTACTGACAATGTAACTGCAATTTACCAAGTCAATGAAGGAAAACATTTACCTAAATTCACAGGGTTGGCGCACGCAAATACTTCTGAGCTTGTCTTTTACCAATGATAGATAATAAAGAGAAAATTACTGTATGTTGAATCTTCTGGCTATCTGTAGTTCCAAAGGCAAGTATCCACAAATTTTGGCTCAGCTCAGTAGACAAGTGACTATTTTGGGTTGCCATTTCCCCCTATCCCAGATTCCTGTGGTATGCACACCTCTACAAAAGGCAGAATCAACACAACTCTTGGTGCTTCTGTATGCCCCAAAGCTCAGTGTAAAATGCAAGAACCTCCCCCGCTTCCAACATTTCTGTTCATTCCAGAGGACTCAAAAGAAAGGAAATAGAGGTCTTACGTCATGCTGAATGTTGGCACTTCTGCCTGTTCCAAGCCTCAGTGCAACAACACAGGAGACCTCCTCTGAGTTCTCTGCAATTTGTACTTCCTTCTGAACATTTAAGGCTCCAGTCCCAACCACACTTACCCAGGAGTCACCCCACTGAATTCAACAGGACTTTCTTCTGAATACACATGGTTAGGATTGCAACCTATACCTATAAAACTTACAGAGATGTCCTGGAGTTTGACCTAAAGATATTCCATTAAGGGGAAATAAAGCAGACAGATCTAAAGGCACAACGCCTATTCAGCTATACTGTCAGCAGCTATACCTTTCAATACCACCCAATCCACACACACACACACACACAAAACATCCTGCATATTTCTATGTACACTGATCAGAATGTAAATTCATAATGACTGCATAACTCTACCAAGCCTTTCCTTGTGCACACACAATGCTTAACACACAAGGCTTGTAAGACTCAATTATTTATCATTTATAGCTCTGGCTTGCAAGGCATACACTGAATAGGCATGCAATCAAAGTACACAAGCAAGATGGACCCCTTATCTACTTGGCACAGCTTTAAACAGCAATCCTATGAGAAGAGGGAAAATACAGTAGAGCTGTACCAAATGCCCCCATGGCCCTCCTACACACAGTGCAGCCTAGTAGAAAGGCAGAGTGGTTGCCAGTCCCATCTGCTCATCTCATCTTCCAAAAGAAAAACTCCAGCCTCTGCAAATCTTTCCAGATGCAGCGTTTTTGTCTAGCTAACCCCAGGTTTACTTCCCTCCACCAAAGTGCTTGGATATAGCAGCAAAAGGATGAAGGCATAAAGGGGGAGAGATGAGTCATCCACATGGAATGCAGGGGACTCTGCATCCCTCCTTTAGGGAGAAGACCAATTCCTAGAATGATCATCATGCCTCCACAATTTAGAGTTGGGCACCTCCTTGAGCAGCTGGAATGACACACCCAATAAGGTGAATGCTTTAGCTCAGGCATCCCCAAACTTCGGCCCTCCAGATGTTTTGGACTACAATTCCCATCATCCCTGACCACTGGTCCTGTTAGCTAGGGATCATGGGAGTTGTAGGCCAAAACATCTGGAGGGCCGCAGTTTGGGGGTGCCTGCTTTAGCTTCAAAAATCCAAGTTAAATTTGTGTGGTTGAAGTGCTGGACCTGGAAAACCTAATGACACCTATCTATCAACATAATGGGAATATTAATGGGGCTGGAATTTGTTTAGAATTTTCAAGAACCTGTTTCAGATTTTTAGTGCCAGCCAGAAAGGGTCCAGAGGTAAAACCCACTAATAAAAAAATTCTAGCTCAAGCTATCGGAAACTTGGGATTTTGCTGGCCTAAATATAAATGATTTACCTCATAGGATTGGCATGAAGATAAATGAGAATTATTGCCAAGCACTTTGTGATTGAATATGCTTTGGAAGCAATGATCATATATGCCAGATTCTGGCTTCCACCTCCAAGAAATGGAGGAGGCAGTGCATCTGTTTGCACATACAAGTAAGTCCCTGACAAGTACAATACAAGACAGGCGGTGGGGATGACCCATTGTCTATCATTCAGGCAAGTGAGACCCAGAGACAGTCATGGAGAACCAGCTCTGTTCCTTCTTTGCCCAATGACAACAGATGGCTAGCAGGGAAGGCCCTCCACTCACACTACCCAAACTCCTGAAAGGCACTTCACCAATAATGATGATGATGATAATTACTACCACTAGGTAGATCGGTTAATGGAGCTTATAACTCAAATAACATCTAGACCATACACTTAAAGCACGCTTACACCACTTTTAACAGTCATGGCCAACCCCACCCCCCAAACAACACTGGAAACTGTGGGTTTTTTAAAGGGTGCTGGGAAGTGCAGCTCTGTGAAGAGCCTCCCAAGTACCCTTTAAGTACAGTTCCCAGGATTATTTGTGGGGAGCCATAAGAGTGCTTTAAATATGTGTTGTGGATGTGATCTCAGGCACTGCAGTGAATCTGCATTGGCCAAGTACTGTAAACACTGCACACTTAAGTAAAATGGCAAAATTCCTCAAAGTGGGTGGTATTAAAAGAATAAATGTTTCTGGGATGTCTGGAGAAGCAGAAAAATGAGTAAGATAGTTTTGGTTACTATTCCTAAGTTTACTCATGCACTCAGTAATTATTTTCTACATTAAGTAAGTGAAGCCCCTGTTACAGGAATACTTAATGCAGAACCCTCGGGGTTTCATTAGATCCTGTAACAGAATATCGAATGGTCAAATGTCATAAGTTTACCATTGTCTAAGAAGCAACGGGTGTAAGAGAAATTCAACATATGTTTCCTGCTATATTCACAGAATGAGGATCAGATGCCAATCTACTGGGAAACATAGGGCAACCGTAATGGCAAGCTATCATTTTATGGAACAGATAAGCAAGATTAACCTCATGCAAGTAACAAGAATGGAGAAAATGCACAGGCTATGCAAGAAAACAACACAAAGGCCAAAAGCACAATAGCACTGGAAGGATTTGAGATTTACAAGCTGCAAAAGGGGAGGTTGGTAGAAAAGGGGCAAGTCACCTTTTGCAAGTGTGTTTATATGCATGTGAACAGAAACAAAGTCCATGAAAAATTTCTTGCCCATCACAACACAGCTGAGCAGCAAGCCTGACTTTGGCCCAGAAGGAATTGTCATTTGCCTTGGACCAGTGGTTCAACTTCCAAAGCTCTGAAATGGAGAGATATTTAAGAAGTAACAGGAGGCTTGAACCATAGGCAGATACTCTGGTATGTAGGAAGAGGAAATAACAGAGGCAATCCAAAGACCTGGCCAGTGATGGATGGGGAAGCAGACTATGGACAAGAAACAGGCTTGCTAGAAAAATCTGTCTATACCTGGGGAAGGCTCCTGCACCTTTTAGAACTTGCACAGGAAGAGAAGTCCTGCCAGGTGCAAGTTCTTCTTTCGCCCCAATACTATGATGTGTGTGTGAGAGAGAGAGAAATTCACCTTTCTGGCAACAGAGGGTATCGTTTATGTTGGGTGTGTGTGTGTTTGAATCTCAGAAAGGAGGAAAGAGAGAGAAGCTAGCACAAAGTGTTAGCAATGGGGAGAAGAGAAACGTGTGTATGTGTGTGGGGGGGGGGGTGAATTCGCAGGTGCAAATGCGAGTCAAAAAGCTGGTTCCAATGATTAGATAAACAGCTAGATATGGAGGGGAAAGCGAAGGGATTTTCTAGTAGAAGCAAGGAAGAGAGCCGAGAGCCTGGGAAACAAGAAGCTCCTTCGCCTTAGGCGGGAAAGAAAAGAGGCTTCTGCGCGGAACCAGGGCGCCCACGGCCTTCTCGGGATGGCGGCGGCGGCGGCAGCATCTGGCTCGGGCCCAGGTCCGCCCGGCTCCTTTTCTCCTGCCTCCCCTCGTTCTCCAGTCTCTCGAGGCCGGGGTTCCACGGAGGCGCCGCCGCCGGAGCGCCTCAGACGAGACGCAAGGGCCGCTCCCGGCGCGCGAGGGTGGGCGGCTCCACAATAGGCCGCGCATCCCCGAGCTGGCGTAGCTGGCGCGGCCGAGCGCGCGAAGGCAGGAGCCGAGGCCGGGTCTGGTGCCTATGTTTGTTGTGCAGGATGGTGAGGGAGGGAAGGAGGGCGGCGAAAGCTCCTTTTCTCTCTCTCTCTCTCTCTCTCTCTCTCTCACACACACACACGCACCCCCCACCCCCACCCCGTTACCTGGTCCGTGATGCTGAGAATCCCCATCTCCGGGCGGGGCCGCCCCCCGCGCTTCGCTCAGCAGCGCCGCCGCCTCCTCCGAGCTCCCGGCATCGATCGCGCTTCGGCTGCCGCGGCGCCCTCCGGCTGCTGGTGGTGGGGCGGGCGGCGAGAGCAAACTGAGCCCGCCCACCGGAGGGAGGAAGGCAGCGGGAGGAGGAGGAGGAGGAGGCAGGTCTTCGCCGAAGCAGCGACCCCTGCCGGGGAGGCCCAGCCGCCGAGGCCCGCCCTGTCCCAGGGGGCGGCGAGGCCGCCAGCCCGCCCAGCGCATCCCGAGCGAGGGCTGAGGGGACCCTCGTTCCAGGCCTTCCCTCATGAGGGGAGAAATGGCCCAGGCCTGAGGCGCTCAGGCAGCATCCTGGGAGGCGGGAGGAGGCTTCTTTCTTTTTACCTCAGGCGGTTCCAACGCCTTTAAATTTATTCTGGTTTCCCTTTCCTGCAAATATTATTTTTGTTGCTTCACTTAATTCCCGGATACAGTGCACCTCTGGCGCCTCGGAATTATTCCCAAGCATGTGGCACTAGCCATGTCAAATCCATACTCAGCCATTTGGGCAGATAATAAATTATTAGGTATTACTACTACTAATACTAATACTAATACTCCTGTCCCCAGATGTCTACTACTGAAACATCCCAGGCCCCATCACATTTTGTTTTCTTTCCCTGCTGCGATTTGGTGTTTCTTAGGGGATCCTCCCTTCTAAATTTCATCACCCATTATGTTGTGAGACCCAAGGGACTGGGCTGCAAATACTGTGTGAACCATTTAAAATGTGTTGTGAAGTGCAGTATACAAAATGTGGCACTAGGTGGCGAAAGCGAGCTATGTAAGATTAGATTATTTTTTTCAAAACTTTTTTTTAATTAAAAAAGGATTTTCACAGCATTTTTTAAATATGTGTGTAGGTGCTTGATGCAGGAGTGAGCAGGAAAAAGCAACATTGAGGGAGGGTTTTTGATTCGATTTAGCCGTTCTGATTTGGGACTGTGGTGGTGTTTGCTCCATATTGATTAATGTGGAGAAGGCGGGCATATGCAAGCCACTATCAAAGTGAGTGATTCCCCCAAGGCTCAGAGTCGGCACTAGGGCCTGCTCGGTAGTGGAGCCCTCTCTGTAGAACACGCTCTCTTCAGATGTCAAGGAGATAAATACGCAACTTTTAGAATACATCTGAAGGCAGCCCTGTACGGGAAGATTCTAATGCTTGATGTTTTATTATGCTCTTATATATGAGCTGCTCAGTGGCTGGGGAAACCCAACCAGATGGGTGGGGTATAAATAATAAAATTATTATTATTAGTAAACAGACTCAGCCAGAGGGTTTGACTCAGAAGAAGCCCTAGCTTCAGTTCAAGAGGGCTTGCTTTTTCCTAGGTGAGCCAACTTGAACAAAATATTGGAAGGAGCCAGGTAAACCCAGCCCTGCATTTGATCACATGATGCAGCACATGCACACCATTTGAATGCCAATGTCCATCAACTTTTTTTGAGGGGGCGACCCCCTCAAATATTTTATTGGACAGGCCAAAGACCCCTCTGCCCCTAGAAGCAGGTGAGAGTGCTTTAAGGTGGCAGGCCTAAAAATACCGCAGACCCTGCAAGTGTCCCTATTTTCTGGATTTACAGAAGCCGCACCAATTTCTGATTTGATCCGAGAATGTACTGCTTTTCCTTGGGACGTTCCTTTTTTCATCGGAGAAATGTTGGAGGGTCTTCTTCTTTGGCGATCACTTGAGTAAAATAGCCTTCCATGAACACAGTCTTAACAGTGAGTACGTAAGTGACTGTGAAGGCCAAGTCTGGAGCCACATGTCCTTCCACAGTGGGCACATAGGTTTCCAGGCAGGAATTGATCAGAGTGAGGGTTTGCCAAATGTGCCTTCCTCTTAGCATGTTTCTCCCTTTTGTCCTGAGTTCAAGTGTCTTCAAAACCCATGACACTTTGGTAAAGACTGTTCTCCAATGGGAGCGCTTGCAGGCCAGTGTTTCCCAATTGTTTATGTTTATACTACATTTATAAATATTTGCCTTATAAATATTTGCCTTTTTTGTTGACCACCACCATTACACTTTCCATTTTTAAGTTCGGAATAGAGTAGTTGCTTTGAAAGACAGTAATCAGGCATCTGAACAACATAACCATTCCAACAAAGTTGATGTTGAAGAATCATTGCTTCGACACTGGTGATTTTGCTTCTTCCAGTACACTGGCATTAGTTGGAGCGGGTTATGCGACTCCCAAGCCAAAGAGACAAATAATTATACAACCTTTAGAAGACATCTGAAGGCAGCCCTGTATAGGGAAGCTTTTTAATGTCTATTATGTTTTTATATACAGTATGTTGGAAGCCACCCAGAGTGACTGGGGCGATGCTGTTAGATGGGTGGGGCATAAATAATATTAGTAGTAGCAGTAGTAGTATGGAATAGGACATCCCTATTTTCATCAGAGAAATGTTGGAGGGTATGTTAACTGATTAATAAAAGCTACAGGTGCAAAACTCATGAAAAGTACAGGCGACTCTCAACTTACACAGGGGGTTACGTTCCAGGGGATAACGCGTACAGCCAAAATTGCGCATAGTCAAAAAATGTTGGGGTCTGGCAGGTGGGATTGCCAAAGTCTTTTTTCCCTGCATACCCACCCACTTTTATTTTATTCTTTAAAATTTCACCAAGTGCATAAACTGAATGCACACAAGTTAAATGTGTGTAAATTGTGAATTAGCTGTGTACGGTATGTGCCGTTTAAATAAACAGCTTCCATGTTTCTCAGTGCCCACAATATTCATTCCTCAATTAAAAAGGTGTTGCATGTATTGCTTCTAGGAAGATGATGGTAACAGGGGTTCCCAAAAGGTGGTCTGTGATGTGGACCACCAGTGGTCTTTAAGCTTCATTCAGGGGGACTGCAGCATTTCTGTAAAAATGCAATTAAAATCATAGCATCTAGCATGGTATGTTACAATTGCTACACAAGGCAGAATAATTATTAAGTGGTCCAAGACCCTCAGCAAATTTGAACTTGTCTATGGGGGCGGGAGAATTTGGGAAACATTGGCATGTAAGATTAGAGCCATAGGATTTGCACTGTCAAATAAACATCCAGATTGATATCCTCTGTTGGTTCAGGCTGTGTGCATAACTTGTGGAAGTTAGTTTCATAACTATCCAGAGAGTAGAGAAATAATGACTTATAATAGCGCCAATTTAATCTGGCATAAGCATGCAATTACAGCTGAGTTGAACAGTAGCCACTGGCAGGAAAATGTTTATGACTCTTCCCTAAATATAGAATGGCAGACCTCTCACAGGTCTCCTAAGAACAGATTTCCAACCAAGATGTCTCAAGAGTGTGCATTTGATCCTGTCCTGTCATTACAACCCATGCTCATTCTTCATATGGCTAGGATCAGACTATTTCACCTTGTCACATTTGTTAAAATCAAAGCAGAATGTCAGATAATTAGATTTCCTGTCAGTTCCATTTATTTAGCATATTGGAGAAGAATTGCTGTCTTTCTTTTTCATTATTTCTTCATACTCATTGCATATTAACAGAATTGAGATCGGCTCCTACCACTAGCCCAATCTCAAGCCTTAAATGTGGTTTCCTTTCTGTATATCTGAAGATACTGTGTCAAATATATGTGTTGCTTTTACAGGATTGCATGGGGAAGGCTGAATTTGTGGTGAGGCTATGGCACAGAATTTCTCAGGTCCAGTAGAGGGCAGTATCCACTGTACTTTCTGGTGCCATGGTTAAAAATTGCACTATGCAGCAACCAATGAATTTACAGTTGCCAACTTCTTAATCTGCCCCTGTAATTCTGCTTCTAACAGTGGCTGAATATGCAGAACATTAGCAGAAGGTTATGTTTCTCTCCATGCTGTGGAAAGCTTTGCCTGATTTCTGCAAGTCACTGTTAAAGGCACAAGGGGAAGGCAAGTTTTAACCTGCCACTGGATTAGACCAGAGAAGTGCCTAAACTGCAGCACTGGTTATTACATATTACTCAGTTGCCTGCGCCGTTTCATGATATCACTGTCAGATGGGCATGCATGTGGCTAAAATCAAGCAGTGATTCAAGGGACCTCAGCTAGAGGAGAGTTTCTTTAAAAAATATATTTTTAATTGGTTTTTCCGTGTATACATCCTCTAACAATATTTCGCTAACAATTTTCCATATTTCCCCTCCTCCCCCCCCTGGACTTCCCTCATATTACCATTTTGTTTTATTTCCATATTACTCATCCTGCATGTTGTTTCCCAAAATTTTGGGAAGCTAGAGGAGAGTTTCTGAGAGGTAAGAGCAGGCACCCCCAAACTTCAGCCCTCCAGATGTTTTGGACTACAATTCCCATCACCCCTGACACTGGTCCTCTTAGCTAGGGATCATGGGAGTTGTAGGCCAAAATATCTGGAGGGCCGCAGTTTGGGGATGCCTGGGTAAGAGCCTCAGAGGGAAAAAGTTTAACCTATACTCCATCAACCTAATATCCTAAATATGCATGGAATATGGCAATAATAAGAGGGGGTCCTTTAGAGATGGAGATCAATTAGGGATGCTGGTGGCGCTGTGGTCTAAACCACTGAGCCTAGGGCTTGCCGATTGGAAGGTCGGTGGTTCGAATCCCCACGACGGAGTGAGCTCTCGTTGCTCGGTCCCAGCTCCTGCCAACCTAGCAGTTCGAAAGCATGTCAAAGTGCAAGTAGATAAATACCGTAGGTACTGCTCTGGTGGGAAGGTAAACGGTGTTTCCATGCGCTGCTCTGGTTTCACTATAAGCAGTTTAGTCATGCTGGCCACATGACCTGGAAAAACTGTCTGCGGACAAATGCCGGCTCCCTCGGCCAGTAAAGTGAGATGAGCTCAGCAACCCCAGAGTTGTTCGCGACTGGACTTAAAGGACTCCTGACAGTTAAGAGATGGAGATCAAATACTGCATTCAGGTTTGGCCCCAAAGAAGAAATACAAAGCTCTATTTATAATTCCAAATGCATTTTACTTCTCTAGGTGTCTAACCTTGCTTTTATTTTTTAAATTATGAGATGTCAAATCAGTGGCAGGATTTGGAGGGACTTCAGACAAAGCATCCTCAGTAGGCCCCCATAAGCTAGAAGAAAGAGGGCATGTAAACAGATAATTCTCTCCCATTGCCTCCAACCTATTTGGTTGCCAAAGTGCACCGAGTGAAATTTGCAATGCTGCTGGGACCGTTGCCACTCCCTGTGTGATTCCTACCTTAAAGTAATCAATTAATCTTTCTAACGGTTGCAAAAGAATTTGTAATATATGTGCTTTGCATTAATTGTATTGGGGCGTGCTCTGATAGCTGAGTCCTGCACAGCACTCAGTGTGATTAAAAAAATGAAATGAACCATGATTCATCCAATCTGCATTTCAGATATTTTCCTAGTAGTCAGAGCAGCATATATTATAGAGAACCTAATACAGTATCTCTTCTAATCTTACTCAATAGCTCCAAACTAGATAGCTCCAAACTTCTAGTTACAGGTAGGTAGCCGTGTTGGTCTGCCGTCGAAACATATTTCAAATAAACTTGCTTAAGACTGGGCTGTGCAACTGGGAGTATACCATGAGAGATTCGCTGCATGCAGGATCAGCCTTACTTGAAGCAGTTTCTTCGAACATTCATTTCCAGAAAGGGTGTTGCTTTCATCTCTCTATTCTCTTGTATCTGTGTGTAATTAATATATATATGTGAGCTCCAGTCCAAAGGAGTGGGATGATTATTTTGACTTTGTACTTCAAGTGCAAAAATGTCTAAAGAAGCGAGCTCTGCTTCAGTGTCCTTTCCTGAATTGGGTCCCAGAAAAGCCATGCTGTCTGTTAGCACACTTCCTGAAATGGGTAGATTGAAGGTAGATCTGAATCTACTAGTAGACCTCTTAGTGGTTTGCAGTAGATCAGCAAGGAATTCTGACTCTTCTGACAAAACAACTTTCCACATCTAAATTAGGCAGCCAAAAGGAAGAGAGCTAACCAGGAGCAGACTTTTGGCTGACAGGACTGTGAGTGCAGTTCAGATCTGGCCCTGAAAAGAAATTCCTAGGTTCAGAATGTGCTTAGAAGCACCCAGTTCTATTCATAGTTCTGGGGGATTGAGTATAAAAACAAGGAGATCTAACAAGCCTGAAGTCTGCCCTCTCCAGTCCTAAGAGAGTTGAATAGCTGCTTATTCGCAGGATTGCCCAATCACTTTTGATCTGCAGAACTGATGTTGTTACAGGTGTCACATGATATTCTGCACTAATGTAAAGCAATCAGTCTTTTAGTGTGGCAGCGTCTACACTTTGGAACTCCCTGCCCATTGACATCAGGCTGGTGTCTTTACTGTATTCTTTTCAGCATTTGCTTAAAACATTTTTGTTTAGGCAAGTCTATCCAGACACATAGATGTTGATATGTTTTAATCTCTTTAGTCTGCTGTTAATTTTAATTTCCTTAAAATGTTTTTAAATTTACTTCCTTTTAACTGTTTTTATTGATAATTTCTATATTGTAAACTGCTTAAAGGTTTTATTACAATGAAGTGGTATATAGATTTTGTTAGATAGAAAAAAAAATGGAATTAAAGGGACGGAAGGAAATGGTTTCTTTTCTATGATGCTATAAAATCCTGAAGCATCATTATGTTGAATGCTACAGGGCAGAGGCACAGGAAGGAATTATGATTTTGGCTACTTCTCTGTGTGACTTGGCCTCAGACAGCCCGCCTGGGTGTTAACTTTAAACATTGGTTCAAATGAGTTCATGGGGAAGGGATCGGAGATTGCGCTGCCAAGGCTATTTATAATTATGTTATTGGACCTGTAATTAGCCGTGTTACCTAACAGTGAAATCAAGGTGAAATGACATAGGCCTAAAGATCAGCTGCTGACATTTTCATTCACCACTGAACACTTTCTCTGGATCTACTAGGGAAGGAGAACAGGGAAAGTGCATATACACTTTACGTTTATTTTCACAAAGTCACCAAAGTGCAAAGCTGGACATGTTTTTGAAAAGATCACCCAACCCATTCTTCTGCTCATAAGCCATGAAAATTATACACTATTTCTGACTGCACTGCTGGAAAGTCTATTCTGTTAAAATTTCCAAATGCTCTTTTATAGTAATAATTTTCTCTCCCCAATAAGTCATTGATGTACTGTATACATCTCAGGATTCTTTGCCGGGGGCGGGAGGGGGCGTTGTGGTCATAACAGTTGCAACTGGCATAAAACTGATAGCACTTTATAGTTGTCGTTGAACCTTACATACCCTCCAATATTTCTCAGATGAAAATAGGGATGTCTTATTTAATATTTATAATTATATCCCTTCTAACTGACTGGGTTGCCCCAGCCACACTGGGTGGCTTCCAGCACATTTAAAAGCATTAAAAAAATTAAACATAAAAACCTTCCCTATACAGGGCTGCAGGTGTCTTCTAATGGTTGTATATGTATCTCCTTGGTTCGGGGATCACATAACTCCATATCCTCCAGCATTTATTTGATGGAAATAGGGACATTCTACCAGACCCTCCAACATTTATCCAATGAAAATAGGGACGTCCTAAGGAAAAGTGGGACATTCTGGGAGTAGATCAGAAACTGGGACAGCTTCTGTAAATCGGGAGCTGTTACTGGAAAATAGGGACACTTAGCAGAAGCAATTCCTATTGAATTCAGTGGATTCAGGTAAATTGGGTTAGGATTGTATCTTTACTCTTGGTCCAGCCTGTTGTTAGTGGAAGAAAATGTAAGGATCCTAACACTACAGCAGCTCAACGTCTCTAAGCATCAGAGCAGGAACAATGCCTTCTGGAGAAGAGAAAGGCGGTATCTTGTAGTATCCTTATCTATATTGGTTTATTTGTAAACTAGCATGTTCACAGCCCACAGGCAACTAATACATCAATGTTACACTGAGGCTGGATAAACAAAAGGCTCATTGGCAAACTTACTTGCTGTGATATCACAGAAGAGCTTGGTACCTTAGGGCAAGCAGCTGAGTGCGGGACAAGGAAGGCTTTAACTTCTAAAGGCAATGCATAACATCTGTTAAACTGATTATTTTATCAAATCTGAATGATAGTTGGTACAAATAAATGAAGCAGTTTCATAGGAACATAGAAAGTTGCCTAACTACGTCAGGCTATTTATTGCCCCACCTAGCTCAGCATTGCCTGGACAGCAGCTGGCGGCTGCTCTCCATGACATTCTCATAGGTAAATGTGCCTTTCCCCCAGCCAAAGTTGCCGGTGACTGAACTCATGATCTTCTGCATGCAACTCATGTGACCTGTCACTGAGCTTTAGCCCTTCCCATCCTGTGTAATGAACAACCATGGGCCACAGGCAAGCAGATTACAACCCCAGCTGTCATGCATAGGTAAAGAGATAATGAGAAGGGCGCAGAGATAAGCTCAGCCACTCCTGTAGGGAAAGGAGAACCTGAGCAGGTATCCAGGAAGTACACTAGACTGCCGCTCCTTTCGTTTCCGGCATCCCATGCTGTCATGGACTGGCTTGGATGCAGCAGCAAACTTTCCCCCTCCACCTAATTCACCTTCCACCTGCTCACCACCTGGCCTGATGAACACTTTATGGAGAATTCAAAAGCTGGCACCCTACTTATTAACATGCCTTGATGCGGCTTTCGTGCTTTTTTTTGGAAATAATTTTATTTCGTTTTACAAATATTAAATTATAACAATACAGCCACACACATCAACAGAAGATTCCTTCAAATCTTTGGACTTCCCACCTTGGAGGGGGAGGTGGGTCCTATTGTTAAACCTTTTCTACTCATCTTTTTCAGTAGCCAATGTTTTATATAACTCCATTATCTCAATAGTACTTGCTACATTACAAGTGTTATTGCAATCCTGCTAGTGTTTTCATCTGCTTACAGTGGTCTCCAAGATAAATTATAAAATTTCCCCATTCTCTATTGCAGTTTTGGTCTTCTTGGTTCCTGAGCTTTCTGGTCAATTTTGCAATTTCGGCACAGTCCAACAGTTTAATATGCCATTCTTCTCTGGTAGGGACTTTATTTTCTTTCCATCTCTGGGCTAATAGCATCCTTGTTCCTGTTGTCGCAGGCTTTTGTGCTTTTTCATGAGAGTCACCAGGGTTTCCTCAGCTTTTTATGTGAAGCAGGTTGAGCTTGTGCCACAATAAGGTGCCTTGTTACCTAAAAAAAAAGACGACTTGACATTGCAAAGTGAGACTATGACTGCTCTGAAAGCTACGATCTTTCCCGGCGCCTCCATTCCCTCCCTAATAGGTATCATCCCAGCACCCTTGCGAACAGGGCCGGATTTAGGTTTGATGAGGCCTACTGAAGGTAATGGGGCCCTTTATATGTGCAGCTGTCCTTTGTCAAAAACAAATTGTCGCTGTTTTTGTGTTGAATATATGCTATATGGTAATTTATGGACCTAATAGGTATCTAAAGCCATTTGCACATAACAAAATATGTATTTTATCAAAGTAATTGTTGGACTGAAATACAATGAAGAAGTAGTATATTAATAGTGAAATACAATTAAGAAGTAGTATATTTTTGGGGGGGCCCAAGAGAGTATGGCCCTAAGCTATAGCTTGTTTAGATTACAGTATATGTAAATTCGTCACTACACCCCAGCACCCTTGCGAGGCTCTCGGCTCGGCCCTTCCGGGAGCAGCAGCAGCGAACTACGGTTCCCATGATGCCTTCGCCTCCCGCCATGCATCGCGCCCGCTTCGCTTCTCCTCCCCCCCCCAGCCAGTGTGAGGTATGGCAACGCGTTGACGACGCGTTGACGTAAGCGGCGAGGGGGGGGTGAGGGTTCACGGAGGCCGGAGCCGGCGTCTGTCTCTCGTAGGTGGCAGAACTGAGGCGGCGGGGAATCGGACGCGCTTCCACTTCAGGTTCCCCCCTTCATGGCGGCCCGCCGGCTCCGGGAAGTCTGGCGACTGGGAGCTCGGGGAGGGCTGATCCCGACCGGCTGGTGAGCGGGGCAAAGAAAAGGGAGAGGAGGACCGGGGTGGGGGGAGGAGGAGGAGCCTGGGCTGGGTACAGCTTTAGGGTTGCCACATTCCCCCCGGCAGGCGCTCCTCTGCCTCACACAGCTGCATGGCAGGCAAACTCGAAAGGGGAAGCTGGACCCCCCCAAAAAAAAAAAACCCCTCTAGCGCCTCATTCTCCATGCTGGGAAAAATACTCGCTTCTCGACTTTCCTGCCTTCCCGGGGCAGCTTGGAAGAGGAGCCAGGAGGAAGAGGGAAAGTTGGCAAACCCAAACATTCCCGTCGGAGTTCAAAGGCAACGCGTCGGAAATGGACAGGCCCCTTTTAAACAAGAGCCCAGCGTTGGGGGGGGGGGCTTAGGCAGGTGCTGGTGCCTATGGGGGGAGTAATAAGGGGGGGCATCCACCATGCTGTATATGCCCCCCGTGCTTTGGCTCTCAATTCAGTGGGGTAGCACTGAGGAATTTAGGGGAGAATAAGATGCACAGCCCTTGGAAGGTCATCAGAGGAGCTAATGCCAAAAGGAGAGGGGTTGGAAGGGGAAATGGAGGTTAAATAGGTACCTATGCTGGCATATTAAGGGAGGAGGTTATATTGTGAGCAGGAGCTTGCAGGGTTGCAAGCCCTGAGACCTCAGCAATATATAAATTCAATGAATAATAAATGATAAAGTTATTGTGAGTTAGGAGGAAGGCCAAGGATAGTGAGAGGGTGGAGGACAAAGAGGTCAGGGAGGAGGTTGTGTCAGTAGCAAGGGCATGCTCAGAGGGAGATGAAGAAGGGTAACAGGTCTGTGTGAACTGATCCACCAAATGGTTAGAGGGGGTTTGGTTAATGGCTGCATCCCTGTAGGGAGCATGGGAAAAGTTGCATACACACTGTGGTACATTGAGAGGTTTTATTTCAGGGATGAAGCAGCAGGTGATTATGGGGGAGGGCTGTTAGTAGGAACCCCATTCCTCCAGCTCATGACCCTAATGCTGTCTCCCAATAAATAACACAGCCTGGTGCTAGTTTGCCTCCCTCTGTTTCTGGTAGCATCCCCCCCCCCAAAAGAAATGTCTTGTTCCTTTAGCAGAACACACCTGAGGGTCACCAGAATTAAACACTGCCACCAGTGGCAATTATGCTTTTGGTCACTTATGTGTAAAGTACGGTACCCCCCTACGTATCTTTTTGTACTCACAATTAAGGTGAGCAAATGAGTTTCTCTGTCCTCCCCCTCGCCCTTTTCAATCCATGTTTGTTTGCAGAGTTGTGACTCAGTGCACAGGGACTGGTGGTTTCCTGGATCCGTTTCTCCGAAATAAGACACTCATCTTGTGTCCATGTATTGGTGGAGAACAGTGTGTTTCATATTGGTAGCTGGTGGCATTTACAACTGTGTAATCTCCAAAGAGGTACATGAAAAGGGCAGCTTAATGGATACTTTCTCTTTAGCTTATGTAAGCATCACTTATTGGAGATGAGAACAAAGAGAGAACTTGCCTTGTGAATAGTTGACTCTCTACAGACCCATGGCTTCTGGTAAAGCTATCCATCGTCTTTAGGCTGAGGTTTGCTACTTGTTGGCTTGCTAAAGCTTGTTAGGACTGTGTTGGCTTGAGCACCAGTGAAACAAATAAGATCCTAGAACATAGAGTTGGCAGGACAATGGCACATCTTTGCCCTTCAAGCTGGAAAAGGTTGGTGGTGCTTGTTTCTTTAGCAAACAGGTGAAGATCCAGAGTTAAGAGCTGGTGCCACTAGAGTCTTTGGGCTCCCTTGGACCACATTTCAAGATGCACCTGGCTTTTGAACATCCTTCAGTAGGACTGCTTTTCTTGGCTTCTGCATTAGCCCTATTTTTGTTCAGAAGCATACAATGTCTAGATTGCAGGTAGATGTACACAACCGTGCTTTTCTATTGCTGTGTTAGCAACCACTGACTGTGGAGAGTGCCAGAATAATGTCTTGGCATAATGTGCAGTGTTTGACTTCATAGAACACAGCAAGAAAGATAGGAAGATGCCTTGCAATGGCCTGTCTAGCTCAGTATCACCTAAACTGACTGGCAACAGCTCTGTCTGGAGATTGAACATAGGACCTTCTGCCCGCAAGGCGGATGGCTCTACCATTGAGCCCTTTGGCCCAGCATGGGGATGTTGGAGCCTATGGAACTGGCTGCTACCAGGTTGCTAATGGTAATGCCTTTTGGTACAAGATTTTGTTTGTACTTTGTGTGAATGAGAATAAGGAGGGGAGGCATGGCTTGGGACCAGACAACATACAAGTTTGTGCACCCACAAGTGGTGGTGGTATGTGAGTTGTCGTTCCTCAGTTTCTTTATGGGGAGTAAGTTGATGGGCTTTGAAGGGCTTTGTGAGGGTTAACCTACTGTGTGCTCTGTCATCCCAGATTAAAAGCACCTGGTTTCACCAGTGGCATGTTGGATTTCCTGTGCTTTAACTTTCTTACGTAACAGTCCTATTCATAAGCACTTGTCTGGCAGCACTCCAAAATAAATGTCCCAGCTAACCTGCTGGGCAGCTATTACTGTAACCGGTCGTTGTTGTTTTTCTAGAGTCCCTTTGTCCCTGAGTATGCTGCAATGTTCGATGTCAAATGTGCGATCCTTTGGGGCTGAGTTGCCTATGGAGCATAGATTCTTGATCTTGCAACATGTTGCTGGATCCATTTCCTGCTTCTCAGACCTTTTCCCACCTTCACAATGCATGCTGCAAGTCCCCTGAAAGAACTTGCCCTTGTAAAGAGTTATTGCTGGTACAGCAAAGGACTAGCACACCAATTACCTACTGTATTTACTTTCTTCTCATTTCCGGAAAAGACTTTAAGGAAGCTAAACTCCTGCTGACTCATGCCAAAAAGACACAGAGCATGATGAAATTGGGTCAAGCATAGGGCTGGGTGATATACTAATATATCGTCCAAAACCTGGTTTGAAGTCCATATCATAATAACGGTTTCATAGTTTTTGACCTGGCAATGTATTGCGAATCATGATGTGTGTGCCTAGCCCTAGTCATGACACCGATCCCCTTAGCCAGTAATGGGGTGCTCCAGAAACCATACAGGTCCATTTCTTCAGTCCCCTGAGGTCACGATTGCGAGCAGCCTGTAGCTTTGTCCATTCCGTTCATGCAAAGTGTACTAGTTTCTTTCCCCTCTGGTATGGAAATTCCTCCTTCCCTGAATAGACTTTCCGCTTGGCACTCTGAGCATTTATTGGTTGACAAGGCAGTTCAGCTGATCCAGTGGGAGGGCTTAGAGTCAATATTGCATAAGATAAGCCAGCCAGCCAGTGCCAGTGTGAGAGATGGAAGCTGGCCAGAGCACAAGGTAGCACAGAGGGCTTGTGTAACCCTGTCTGGTGTTTCCTTCATGTAATTTTGAGCAATACTTGTGGGAAGTGAAGGAGGAAATCGTCCACCAGTATCTGTGGGCATGTCTGGCAGTCCCAGTCAGGGTTCAAGCATTTCACTTTCTCTGGAACAAAGGGTTTGTGACCCAAAAGCAAGATGAGAGATCAGACAGGGCCAGCCTAAGATTGCTAACTAATGTAAGGCACAATCCAATGGGAGATGTTGCTGCAGAAGCCCCATTGAAATGAACAGGAGCTGTGCAAGGTTACAGAAGTGCTCCTGACAGCTCCTGTTCATGTCTGTGAGCCTTGCCACATGAGTCTGATCTGTCCGTTTTCAACTCTGCTGCCCTTAATAGTATCCAAAATATTTCACCTGAGGCAGCAACCTCACCTTTCCCCATTGTAGGGCCGTCTGTGGGATGAACTGGTGAGAACCCCCCACTCATCTCTTAACACTGTAGATCAGTGATTTTCAACCAGGGTGCCATAGCACCCAGGGGTGCCTTGAATAATGGCCAGGGATGCCACGGGCAACACTGGCCTCTGTCCCTCTTTCCTTCCCTCCCTCCTCTGATGTCTTCTAACATCTCTGCCTCCCAAAGACCCTGTACAGCTGTTTGTTGCAGCAGCCCTGGCTACAAGCTCTCCAGGTGAGAGGTGCCCCTGGGGGCTGGCCAGGGGGTGCTTCCCAGGCCCCTGGGGGCCAGTGTGAGGAGGCATCTCTCTTTGGGGCAGGGAGGACAGCTCAGAGACCAGGGGTGGCAGCTGCGGCTGCCCAGAGGAGTCCCAAGGAGTGGGGAGAAGAGAGGAGGCTGAAGGAACACTCCACAAGGGAGGGTGTTTGGAAAAAGGGGTGAGGGGCTGTTAGGTCTTCTGAGCCCCACAGGGGTACCTCAAAGAATGTAGTTGGTCAAGGGAGCCATGCACCCCAAAAGGTTGAACATCTCTGCTGTAGATCAAACATAAGAGCACGCCAACTGCTGTCATACTCCCAGCTGTCTATGTAAAATGCCTGCTTGAAGCCCGTTTGAAAGCAGAAACAGGCAAAAGGAGGTATTTTTTTTCTTTATGGCATACACAACTACCGTATGTGCTGTCCTTCTGTCCAACATTGGAGAAGGTCTTGGGGAACACAGAAAAGACCCTGTTTATTACTTTGATGTTGGGGAGGAAGCAGGCTTCCCCTTGGACCTTACCTCAGTTTGTCAGCGTGGGTGATAAGCCATATAGTAAGTTACGTTCCTTTATTTCCTTGCATATTTCTCAAATTCATCATGGTGCAGGTTTGCAAGTTGCTGCTTCAAATATGATGGTGGGTGGTAGCTTAAGCCCGTACATGCTGCTTGGCAGATTGGATGTGCATGGTCTCGGCTCTGAGGACTCAGTCTCACAAATGTAGAGAATGCTCAAGGATTTTTTGGGGGGATAGCATTAATATAGATTAGCAGGGGCCTTTATCTTTGAAAATTAAATGGTTTTAGAATCAGGCTTGTGTACTGTGCTCATTATTTCCAGACATGGTGATATTTTTCAAATTTAATAATAATAAAAATAATAAATAATTTATACCCCACCCATCTGGCTGGGTTTCCCCAGCCACCCTGGACGGCTTCCAACAAAATACTAAAAATGCAATAAAGCATCAAACGTTAAAAACTTCCCTAAGAACACAACTTCAAAAGGTGGTGCTTGGTCATGCTTCATGTAACTTATCTATGAGGAAACTCTCAGATTAATACTCCTGTTTTGCTTTCTGCTGGGCATTGAAGAGTGTCCCTTTGGAATTAATCTTCATGAAGGTGCAGCGAATCTCCTGACCGTTGAGTCCAGCTAATCCTGAGGATTTTTCAGTTCCAGGTACATGCCATCCTGTGGGATTCTGATGATCCGTGCCCCCCCAGCTGTCAGCAGTGCCGATTGGGATCTTAGTGCTCAGCACAGCCGGACGTTTATCAACTTTACAGGGCCTTTCACCAACAAACGGAAGGAATATTCGGAAAGGAGGATCCTTGGGTGAGTGGACTTGCTTCACAGGAGGGTGAATGAGCTGTATTTGTGATTAGAACAAAACTGCACCTTGCCTTCTAGTCCAGCATCTGCTTCTCACATTGGCCAACCAGATGCTTCTGGGAAGCCCACAGGGCATTGGGAGGCAATAGCCTCTCCTCTAGTTGTTTCCAAGCAACTGGTATTCATAGGTATGATGCCTCTGATCTAGACAGTAGCATAGCCAGCCATCATGATTGGTGGCCTTGAATAGCCTGATTGTCTGTGAATTTGTCTAAATGCCTTTTGAAGCTGTCCAAGTTGGGGACCCGCCCTACAATTTGTGAGCGTTGTGAAGTCCTTCCTTTTGTCCATCCCGATTCTCCTGCCATTCATCTTCATTGGATGGTATCGCGTTCTAACAGTATGAAAGAGGGAGGAAACTTGCTTCCTCGACACCGTTCAAAATTTTATAAACATCTCACGCCCCACGTGCTGCTTTTTCTAAAACGAAGAAGCCCCAAATATTGGACTTAAAGATTGTCCAGAAGCGTAGGCAGTGGCATAGGACTGCAAAGGCAAAGGGTCCATTCCTAGTTTTGTGTGTGAATCCGAGGAAGCCACTCAAACTGTGCCCATAGCCACACTTGCCTAGAAGTAGCTCTCAGTCAGTCTGTTTAGAATCAAGGTGTCAATTGTGTGCTGGGTCTAACCCAGGCATCCCCAAACTGCGGCCCTCCAGATGTTTTGGCCTACAACTCCCATGATCCCTAGCTAACAGGACCAGTGGTCAGGGATGGTGGGAATTGTGGTCCAAAACATCTGGAGGGCCGACGTTTGGGGATGCCTGGTCTAACCCTTAACTTATGTTTGAGGACTTTTCTGCTTTGCTATGTATTGGACAAATACACCCCAAGAATGAAGTATTTGTTCTGATAATAAAGTGTAGGGCATAGAGGTGCCTTGGATAAATAAGAAGAAATTATGTACCAAACTCCCTCACCTTGTGACTGCAGCAGATAAAATGCATTATATGTCCCATCACCCAAAAGTCCTGGGCTTGAGGAAGAGGGAGGCAGTGCTGCCTTGGAAGTTCTCTTACCTTTGACAAGCTCTGAGCATGACTGTCAAGCTCTGAACTCAGAGCCAGGTTCCAATATTCTGCATATGTGCAAACCCAGTTGTGATTTCAGACATCTCCCACTTGCCTAGCCTCTTCACAATAAACTCATTGGACAGTTCAGTTATATAATGCCTTACCTGTTCCTTGTGATGTACCTTGTGTACTGTCACCACCAGGTTGTCAGTGTTATTTATAATAGGGGATCCTGAATTATCTCTCTCGTCTCTTGCAGTTACTCCATGCAGGAGATCTATGAAGTTGTGTCCAATGTGGATGAATATAAGGAATTTGTTCCCTGGTGCAAGAAATCAGTTGTGGTCTCTAAGCGGACAGGCCATGTGAAGGCCCAGCTGGAAGTCGGGTTTCCTCCTGTCGTGGAACGTTACACATCCATTGTGACACTGGTGCGGCCTCACTTAGTAAAGGTGAGTTATCACCACCACCACAATCGTCATCATTCATTATTTATACCCCACCCATCTGGCTGGGTTTCCCCAGCCACTCTGGGTGGCTCCCAACAGAATATTAAAAACATGATAAAACACCAAACATTCAAAACTTCCCTAAACAGGGCTGCCTTCAGATGTCTTCTAAAAGTCAGATAGTTGTTTATTTCCTTGACATCTGATGGGAGGGTGTTCCACAGGGCGGGCGCCACCACCAAGAAGGCCCTCTGCCTGGTTCCCTGTAACATCACTTCTCGCAGAGAGGGAATTGTCAGAAGGCTCTCGGAGCTGGACCTCAGTGTCCGGGCTGAGAGATGGGGGTGGAGACGCTCCTTCAAGTATACTGGGCTGAGGCCGTTTAGGGCTTTAAAGGTCAACAACCACACTTTGAATTGTGCTCGGAAACGTACTGGGAGCCAATGTAGCTGCACATTTCTGTGCTATCCAGACTGAAATCTCTTCCATTGGCTGAAATATCTTCCATTATACAGTACATTGTATAATCAGGAGCACTGATTTCAACAACTTGCCATGTAGAAATTTCAAATGGTTAGTGCTTAGGAAAGAGGCCTTATCCTAACACTGACTGATGGCACCCCTGATGGGTCGTGGGTGAGACTTGCAGCCCCAGAGCTGCATTCGGAACCAGGGATGGATACGCTTGTTCTAGCTTATCTGGGTGGGCATGGACGTTGCTAGCAAAATCATTCTCTGATCTCACCTCTGTCCTATATCCCAGGCGGTCTGCACTGACGGGAAGCTCTTCAACCACCTGGAGACTAGCTGGCGTTTCAGCCCTGGCATTCCTGGCTACCCCCGCACGTGTACAGTGGACTTCTCGGTAAGCACACGTGGCTATATAAGTGTTCTCAGGCAGCTCTGCTCCTGTTCCACAAAGGATTCGTCGGTCTGTCCCAGCAAGGGGTAGGCTTATTCTTTTGAAACAGGAAAGAAAGGTGCTTGCCTGTGATGAAGCCCAAGCATTAGTCAGCCAAGGAAGCAAATGTTTTTTTCATGAGCAGAAACGGCGTGTACAGAAGGGCCAGGCCTCGAGTGTTGTGTCTCTTGGGTTCACTTTTTTGTCTCTTAGAGAGCAGGTGAGAGCCAAAACTCCTGACTTCTTAATGAGTGTGACTTTGGGGAAGTTTTTGATCCTAAAGTGTGACCTTCTGTGGAGGTGTGAACGCTTGCTATGGGATACTTAACCACCTCTTCTCCTCTCAATCTTCTTGTGCATTCCACAAGACAGAGATGGGTCTGTTCCTCAGCACCACCACCATCGCTGCTGCCTCTACATAATCCCAGCTGGTGTGACTTAAGCTCACACCATCCTATTTTTGAATACTGATATGAGGCAGGACAAAGTGCCTTCCTTAAGGGTCAAACGTGGGATTGCACAAATCTCATTCTCTTCCTCCAACCTTGCAATCCACCATTGGCTTGTTTCTTTTTCCGTTGCGTCTCTAAAATGGTGCTATTGTCTTAGAATAGCTGGGATAGATTCTGGAGGACAGCTTCATCTCAGAGAAGCTTCTTAGGTTATCAGAAGAGGAGAGAAATGGGGGCAGATGAGGAATTCTACTCCTCTGTCATCCCCCCCCCAATCTGCCTTCCTCCCCTCCCCTCCCCTCCTGCCTGAGACAGGGTCTACAAGATGGCACTGGCATCTTACGAGAGACTGGCAACGTTTCTCTGGGGTGATGCCTTGTTGCACAAGATAGTGCTGTCCTTGAACCACCTTACAAGTCCCACTAGGATTGCAGTTGATTTTTTCCTCATCTATGAGTGGAAAAGGTGGGCTGGGCAGAAGTCCAGGTGTGAACTCCCATCTCTTGCCAGCAATAAGATGATGGCTGCACATGTTGGAGGGTACTTTCACCATCCTGGGAATACTGTTTTTAACAGGTGGCTTAATGTAAACGAGGGGTGGGAAGCCTGTGGCCTTCAAGATGCCGCTGCTGCATTGCAGCTCATTTGTCATCCTTGACCATTGGCCGTGCCGGCTGGGTCTGCGGAGCTGCAGGTTTCTCGTACCTTGCTCTCGGCATTATCTGCTGATGTGCCCAGGAACAAAATGATCTGTGCCAACCATGCCCGTTGCGCTTGGGGAGTCGCAAACCCTTTGGGAATATCAGCTGCAGAGCACTTTACAGAGCAGGGTTTTTCGTACCTGTCACAGGATATATTCCTCATACACCCCCAGTACTAGAACGCAGCATTTCCTGCTTGTTGAAGAGAGCCTCGGCTGCCCATCCCTGCACCCCCACCCTCCCAGCTTTGAAAGAGCTGCGAGATGGCAGGCTAATACTCTTCCTCTCTCCCCAGATTTCCTTCGAGTTCCGCTCCCTGCTGCACTCGCAGCTGGCTACCGTTTTCTTCGACGAGGTGGTCAAGCAGATGGTTGCTGCTTTTGAACGCCGGGCGGCAAAGAACTACGGTCCCGAGACCCGCATTCCCCGAGAGCTCATGTTCCACGAGATCCACCAGACGTGAAGGGCTCCCTGCTGCTTTGGTGGCCACGCGGACACTGCGCTGGGGTGTGCACTCATGGCTTCCCCAGCCCCTCTGTTTTTATCTATTTATTTGGCTTCTCCTGGTACCCTGTCTTAATTTATCCACTGGGCCTGGTGTGATGAAGAGAGTCTTTTTCCTAAGGAAAGGGCCAGGTGGCCATGTTAACCTCCGGAGTAACCTCTTAACTGTCTGTTTTGCCTAGTCATGCTCTTATGCTGGGTCATACATACACATTTTGTTTTGTAGGGCTTTCTTTGAAGCCCTTCTCCCCACCCCTTAATCCCCAGTCTGCAGATCGTCTCCCATCCCATTCTCCACCTATTTTGTATGTGCCAGCATGACCTGTCTTAGGCTGAGGACAGTGCCGAACCCTGTTTCTCTGGGGAACAAGGGGTTGCGGAAGCTCACAGCATGTGGTCATGTGCTCTCTTTCTGTGCCTAGTGAAGGGCCCATTGGAAATTGTGCTTCGTAAATCACTTGTTTTTTTAAAAAAGGAAGAAAGCCCTGACCTGGACTGCCTCTCGACAATAGAGAATAAGCATGGAGAGGCTGTACTTTTTTGTCTGGCAGTCTCCGTAGCTGTTAGCAGTTGGATTTGCAAGACTCTGCTGGTTGAACGTTGGTTTGGAGTGCAGTAGCGGAAATGCAGGCGTGGCGGAGGGGAGCAGGCAAGCAGTGCAGGGTGGCTGGTGTCTGTTACTGAGGGTGCTGGTAGATAGAGGGTGCTCTGCAGCTGCTGCTTTCTTTGAGGCTGTGCGAAGCTAACGTCGTACTTGTGCTGAAACATCAGGCTGGGATTATTCTTCCTTGCCCAAACAGTACCGTATCATCACTTGGTTATCTAAGGGAGATTAGCATCCAGCCAGCTGCCCCGTGTCTTCCTTTTGGTTGATAGCAGAGTGCAGAGTAGCAAAAGATGTGTGCCAAATAAAGGGCCAAGGGGAAGATATGGCCCTCTTGGAGCCGGAATAGTTTTAGAAATGTTAGAAGACACACTCCAAATGGGTGCACATTTGCGGGGGGGGGGGGGGGAGAAAGGAAGCAGAATTACTTGCTTGTTAGGAGTGCAACCAGAGCTTTCTGCAGAAGTTCAGATTCCTCTGCCCTCCTGTTTCATTAAAACCTATGTCCAACCTTCTTGAAACGCCACCTAAAACCCAGAGGTGGGTGTCTTGGTTGCAGCCTTTTGAAGTGCCGTGCCTATGGCATCTTTGGGATTATTGAGACAGTGGGTTGCATGAGCCTGCCAGCGCTCACAGTAGCTGCTTTGCATTATGGGAATGGAATATAGCATTATCAGGCTGGGGGCTGCTGCTTTGAGGACAGGACTTCCACCTGCGCGGAAGCATGGTCCCCCTTCCACCAAATATTTCCACACGGGGAGAGTGACTATGCCTTGTGCAGCCCACTTGAGATGAAGCGCCACCCGTGGGGAGTGATTAGCATGCCACCGTCTCCAGCTGGCTTGTGGGAAGCTGCTTAGTTTGGGTGTGTATTCTGAGTCTTGCAGAGTCTTGGCTCCATTGAAAGCTGCAGGTTGAGACCAACCATGCCTGCCCGGCAGCTGTTCCTGAAATTGCCTCCTGTTCCCATGGCCACCATTGTGGGTCTCCCCAAATCCCACCCTGCACTTTCCCCCAGTGCAGGCATCCATTTGTGTTGCCTATTTTGCTGTAAACTCGGTACCCTGTTTTGAGCTGGAAAAGGAGTTTATCTATGTTTAGACGCACATTTTGCACAAGCGGTGTGGACACACACATACGACTGCTGGGGTTAAGCCCTGCGATGTGGGCCTGGGGTATTCCAGGCCCTAGTGCTTCCAAGCTTCAGGTACTAGGGTGTTTGTGTGCCTGCCATTGCATAACATGGGGTGAGAGTGATCACTATGTTTTTCAGATTCCTATGGCTCTCTGCTCAGCGGAAGGAGGAAGATAGGTTAAAACGGCAGGTTGAGCGAAATAAAGTAGATGGATGAACCGTGGGCCTCGTTTTGTTTGTGCCCATTGAGCAGCCAGGCCACCCCACTTGCTCCAATGTGAGGTGTAGATCTGCTATACCTGCCCTTGGAGGGGAGGGGCTTGAAGTTGGCTTAACAGAGGCTTGCCTTACATGGGTTACAAGTCCTTGCTCTCTGAGCTTTCCTCTTCAGAACCAGGATCCCAGGACCAGTGATGGGGTCATGGCTAGAAGTCTGCCATGTTTGGGTAGCGGGAGGCATATGGACCATTGGGAACATGACCCCCTCTTTCTTCATAAAGTGGGGGGGGCAGTGCTGTGGCATAGATACCTGAGCAATCTCCTGTTGAGGCTGCTGGGTGTTGCCCATTGTACAATGGATGGCTTCCTTTTGTCTGGCCACAGGTTTCATTGCTTCACTTTTCCTCCAAAGAATGCAAGAATATGTGCTAGTTTGGGCTTCTATCCCAAATTTACTGCGTTGCTATCATTGTAATGGCTCTGGAAACAACCGCCCACTTCCTGTGCTGAGCTTGCAACTCGGGTTTGGGAGGCAGACCCCGCAAGTCATTCCAAAGGCTTCTTGTTCGCCATTGGTTTTGCATACCAATTGGCTCCATGCAGTTATGCTGCGAACTGTATAGATTTGACTGTACAGTTGGTGTCCTTTGCCGAGATGTTCCCCCGGCAACTCTTCCCAAATCTTTCCTTCCCATCTCCCAAAATTGCCAGCTTTACCGACCGAAGGGGGCTTGTTTCCAAGAACAACCTCCTTCTGCCTTTCTGAGCCGCTGAAACTATTTACTTGCTCTTTATCCCAGTTTCTGCTGTTATCCTGCAAGAACAAACAGGCTTGCTCTATGGAACGCACACACAGGGCAGTGATCTCTTCAGAGTCCTCAGGGAGGAAAGGCTTGCATTTCTAAGACCTGTATTTCCAGAATGCTTCTCTGAGCAAATAGCTCCTTTAGTAATAATAAAAGGCAGTAAGTGCTAGTGAGGAAGCCACTCCGAGAGGAAGTCATTAACAATAGCACGCTTCTGACCTGCTCTGCTAAGCATGTCCTGCGCTGTATTCATGAAAAACAGTCACTTTAGAACTCCACCTTCCTACTTGGCTGCCCTTGAATTAAATGGAGTGGGCTGGCAGGAATGTTTTATGCTTCTAACCATGTGTTTGGGAACCTGCCCTTCAAGTCTAGCAAAGTGACCAGCGGGGCACAAGGGCTAGCACACAAACTTCTCTCATGTCCACACACGTTCAAGAAGAACCAGCCTGAACTCTCACGTTTACACGAGGATCAGTTGCATAGAAGAGGGACTGTGATTTCAGCTGGGAGAGCCTTGGCTTCACATCAGTTTCAGGCTTGCTCTGTTTGAAAGTGAACTGGGGTCAAGTTGGCTGTATATACCTACTGTAAAATATGGATTTGCGGATACAGGGAAGGATTTTTAAAGCAAACTAAAGTGTATTTCAGAAATACTTCTGTGATATTGGCACCTAGACTGTCTGGCAGTCTCGCTACAGTTGCTGTTGTTTACAGCCTTTGCCAATAAGATGAGCAATCTTATTCATGCTTACCTGGAAGTAATTAGTATTGAACTTGGTGGGACTTACTTCTGTGTAAATATGGTTAGGCCACTGTGCCAGAGGCTGGGGGGATGTAAGAGGCTTTGAGTAGCGCAAGCAACTTGTAGTTATCATAAGTAAGCCTACTTTCCACTGCAAGGGGGGTGGGGGGTGGAAGGTGCATTCACAAGGGAAATGAGAGAGAATCCCATTGTCTCCATTTGCACAATTTATTCAAACCACAAAATTCTTTTCTGCTGGGAAGGGGGAGAGGGGATTTTGACATGGTAGCAGCTTCAGAGCCCAAAATGTATTGCCTCCTTTGCTTCTAATGCAGAGACAGTGCTGCCTGCATACCTCCCTTGAATTTGGACTCTTAACCTTCAGAACAATGCTGCCAGGACAGAGGCTTTAAAGTGGGTTCCTTTGGCATGGACTTCTGTCCCAAAAGTTTTGCTGCTTCAAAGCAATTCTGCCATTGCCAAACAAAACAGTAATGCTCCTCTCCCTTCCTGAGCCTCATGCTCACTGCAGTTCTCTTCTGCAGCTATAAATAGAAACTCTGAAAGAAAGGTGCTCAACGTGGCTAGTGATTCTTAAAAAATCACTTTAAATTGAAAACGGGCAGCCTTGCATTTAGGCATTTGCCAAGCAGGGATGAAGCCCAGTTCACCAAGACATTATAAGGCACCAAGGAGAATGAACTAGTGGTTCTGTTACTTTGAATCATTGTGACCTTGATCTGCGATTTAATGAATTGCGTTTGCTCCAGTCTATGAACCACACTCCCTTTAAAATGCAAGAACCAAGATAGTTCATGGGGCAGATTCTGCTGAAGGTTGTAGTGTTCAAGTCCCGTGCAGAGGACAGGAATGTTAAGGCCCTGCTAACTTCATTTGCAGTGGAGCACATAACTCTTTATTGACACCAAATGTACAAGCAAATGATGTGTCCTGGGTTGGTGCTTGTTTAATGTTCCAGGTTTCTTGTCATTACTTCCTCAGTTTTTACATTCTTAACAAGAGCTTTGCCTTCATTGGAGTCATTTTGGCCCTTAAAACTATATCTACTGCAGAAAAATCAGCAATGCATTTTGTTGTTTGATTGTGTTAGCATCTTCCTTTAGAGAGATCAGATGGTTCTCTATCTTTTCTTTTGCTGCCCCCACCTGCTTCCCCCCCATGAACCTGGACTTTAAGCCTCTGGGCACCTCATGTTTAAACCTTGTACCTGCTCCCCTCCAGTCGGTAAAGCGATTGTGTCCTAAACATTGCAGTGCCTTCTGCTCCTACCTGTATCATCATCAGGGCCGCAGCTCCCTCATGCTACTTAGCCTGGTATATGCTACCTCAGCTTGTAAGAAGGGGGGGGGGTGTTTCCAGAAGGAAAAGGGAATAGAAAATGAGATTATGCACAGTAAGAGGAAATCATCATTGTGTTCTACCCTTTAACTGTGAATCTTATTTGATAGCTGCAAAACCTGTCCGAGAATGTTCAAAGACTGAACCAATCCCAAGAGCATTTTTATAGACCAATAAAAAATGTTTGCAAAAAGACACATGTGGGACTTGACTATTTAAGATTTTAGCTACATTGTCGATTTTAACTTTGCATAGTTCTTCAGGTAGAATGCATATACTTTCCACAGCTGGATTTGCCTGATAAGTATATATTTGGTACCTATTGCATCAATATTCTTTGAAAGCATTGGAAATGTTATGCTTCATCATTGGTGCCGAAGCCAGAGCTTTCCAAACTCTGCTTCACAACGTGTTAAGTGTGTCGGCTGCAATGTGTAGGTGTGTTGTGCGAACACTCCCCATGCTCCTCCCAGGGCTGGAGAGGGGTTATGATCCCTAGCTAACAGGACCAGTGATCGGGGAAGATGGGAATTGTAGTCCAAAACATCTGGAGGGCCGAAGTTTGGGGATGCCTGGTATAAACCTAGTTTGGCTTATATACATAGGGCTGTGCTTTACAACAGGGGTGGTGACAACTGGCAATACCTATAGAACAAGGGCAAAACAAACTCTGAACATGGCAAGGCAGACAATGGTGCAATTGCAAAACTATGGAGTACAGCATCCCCATCCCCACCCCTCTCTGAGTCCTCAACTACGTCAGGACCCAGAACTGTCAGGCATGGCAAGATACAACGTGGGTTTTACATTTGAAAAATCTGGTGACTATTCTGCCGCTGCAGCAGATGGCAAATCACAACAGCTGACTACCGTATTTTTCCATGTATAAGACGATATTTTTTCCTTAGAATTAATAGCCAAAAAATGTGGGTCGTTTTATATACGGATAGCAGAGGGGGGGGACGGACGATTGGTGTCAGCAGGTAGCAGGAGATTGGCAGCGGTGATTGGGCGTGTGATTGGTTGCTGCAGCAAGGCCTGCTGACGATTGGCTGTGGCAATTGGACGTTGATTTACGGCAGCGGCGAGGCGTGTGTGCAATCAGCTGTGGTTGTGTCGAGTGGGCAGGTGGGCTTTTGGCAGAGTGTGTGCAGACGATTGGTGGCCACGACGATGCATGCGATTTGCAGTGCTGGGCAGTCTGTAGAGCTATTGGTGGCGGTGATGCCCCTCCCCAATAGCTCCATAACTCTAGGCAATCTCTCCCTAAAAGAAGCTCAGCAGCTTTCGGCAATTTCCCCCTCAAAAAATTTTTTAGGGTTTGTCTTATACATGGGGGGGGGGTTATACATGGACATATATGGTAGTTTCTGCATTACAGACAACCAGTTTGCTTTTACAGCAGTTGTAAAGGTAAAGGACCCCTGGACAGTTAAGTGCAGTCAAATTCGACCATGGGGTGTGACGCTCATCTCCACTTTCAGGCCAAGGGAGCCGGCGTTTGTCCACAGACAGCTTTCCAGGTCATGTGGCCAGCATGACTAAACTGCTTCTGGTGCAATGGGACACTGTGACGAAAGCCAGAGCACACAGAAACATCATTTACCTTCCCGCCACACTGGTACCTATTTATCTACTTGCACTGGTATGCTTTCGAACTGCTAGCTTGGCAGGAGCTGGGACAAAGCAATAGGAGCTCACCCTGTCACATGGATTCGAACTGCCAACCTTACGATCAGCAAGCCCAAGAGGCTCAGTAGTTTAAACCTCTGTGCCACCTGCGTCCCTACAGCAGTTGTACAAGGCCATTATCCATCTGACCACAAAGCCTCTGACACCCGGACCATAATTTGGATGTACAGTTAAGTTTCCAGTAGGGCTTGGAGCAAAGCTTCACCTTCAGGTGATACATGTGCTATAATCTTTCTGAGACCTACCACTTCAAACTGCAGCTGAATACTTCCCTCTGTGAAAGTGGGAATAGGTGTTGACACGAGGGCATACCGACAAGACCCCCCCTTCTTCGCAAAGGAGGACTGCATTGTGTGACTTTATGAAATGTGCTAATCCTAGGTTAGGACTACAGCACATTTCTTTGCTGAAACAGGGCTGTGTTCTCATACCACAGTCTCTATATCCTGGCACAACCACGAGGGAACTGAGCTATTTATAGATGCCTTCTGGGAACGTCATTCCAGATGGGCTCAGAACCATCGCCCTTCTCTACAGGCAACAGCTGTTGGCTTCTTACCAACGTGTGCACTGTGTCCTTCAAGGGCAAGGAAAGGCTTGGCTTGCCCAAGGTAAGCTGGGGGCATGGCTGGGACTTGATCCTCGATTTTAAACCTCTGCACTCTAAATACAGGTCTGCAGCAGGAGAATCTGGAAGCCGCTTTTATTCCATGCACTCCCAAGTTAAATTACTGGCAGGTGTGGATTTGTGGCCACTCATAAAGTGGTTATACCCAGTTCAGTGCCGACTACATTTGTGCTTGCGGATTACCACAAGCCATATGGGGAAGGGTCATGGCTTCGTAACAGAGCATGTGCTCTGCATGTAAAAGGTCACAGGTTCAATCTCTAGCCTCTCCAGCAAGGCCTAAGGAACTTCTTTGCCCAAGACACTGTCACAACACACACCTTTCTTTCAGCATTCCCCCCGTCTACTAGGGCTTCTACCTTGTCTTTTGAAAGCAAGGACTGAATGGCTGCCCGCTCAGTGTTTTGGTAGAATAAAAAGCTCAACAAAAATAACAGCAATCCTACTGAACACATAGGGGCTTGTGAAGAGGGCTAAGGTCCCTACCCTATACACAGGCATACAAGCAAGCAACCAAAGTTACTTTCTGCTGCTTGAACCGTTAAGTCAAAGGAGAAGTAACTGCTACAGTTTCCCCAGTGTGCCACCTACTTTCCAATGAAAGGTTTTGGTTACCTAATTAAAAACACAGCCAGCTGCTATCAAAAAATGCTAAGGACCAACACTAGGGTTTTCCTCACTATCACTGCACAATGCTGAGGAATCTAGAAACAAATCAAGCACGCGCATCACAACGTACATTTTGGGGGGGTAAAAGTATGGTTTGCAGGTTGCCACTGTGTGCACGCACACACACAATATTCCATGTCCATGCTTGGCATCAAGGAAGTCATTTCCACCTTGGAGCTATTGCCTCTGCAATTGCCCGGTACAAGAAGAATACATACCTGCTGAGTGGTTTGCCTCGCCACTGCCATACAAAACCGGAATACCAACAATTCAAAATGCCCTATTCCAGATGATGCCCTGAAGTAGTGATTGTACAACAGAGTTTATTGGATGAGCATATACAAAAGGGACAGAGACGAATAGAAGGAACCTTGGGGTTATTCCTTTGGGTTTGTGACAAGTAGCTGTACATCTCACCCCTGCTGCGGAGGAAGCAGCAACTTCAAATTAGGATATGAAACAGTGCAAGTAAAAAGTTAAGTGGGGTGACCACCCCAAACCAACAGCCACACGTGGCTTGTGTTTGCTGTCACTGGGACTTTTGGAGTTGGCAAGGTCTACCTGTATAGAAGCTCTGGTTGTCCTGTTCCTTTAGGATTATGGGCTTCCAGTATCCTAAGCAAACTATGATGGTTTGTGGGAGTGGGCGCAAACAGTCACTGGGAGCAATGGTTCAAAGGGCTGCAGGCCTCACTGATACACAGGGACAGACTACAATACTGTAACTTGTTAATAAAAACATTTATTTTGCAGTTTGTACAGAACCACCCGAAGTTTGCAACGGAACGCTGATGCTTACACAGCTGTCGACACTGTGCCTTCAACTTAAGATTGGGGTTTTTCTTTCCTTTTTTGTGTGTGGTTATAGGACAAAATGGGTTTCACACAAACACACAGAGAAAAAACAAACATTGGTAGGAGTGTATGAAGTCCTTTCTAGAGAGGAAAGGAGGCCAGGAGACAGGCTCCATTCTTTTCACCTATCGCTGCTCTCAAGGTGTGGACAGCCAATTTAGTGCCACACGGCAGTGCTATATTACAGCTGCCGTTTTGGAAATGTTACCAATACCTTCTTTGCTATTGAGACACCCTCAACCCACCTTTTTGGTACCACAGCACCAACAGTCAAGTCAAAATTAAAAATGGGAGGGGGAGGTCACTTGCTTCAAACACGCTGCTCTCATCTCCTCTGGCCAAAGAGGAGGGAGGGAGGCAAGGAGGTATTTGTTCCTGGCAAATTAAGTTTCTTGAGAGTCTTCTCTTTGGGAACAAAGCACCATCTCACAGAAGATCAGGGTTTTTTTGGGGGGGGGGGGTTGCCTGCATTGATGCAGGTGAGGACAACCAAGTGCTGCGGTAGCTTTGGGATGGGGCAAGGGAAAGGTCTGTGTTGCCCCTCTTTGGTAGGCAAGGAAGTGAGCTGTATTCCTTCCTTGCTCACCGGAGAGTGACTCAAGTCACAGCCCTGCCTGCTCTGTCTTTTAAGAGCACAATTCTGCTGTTTTTGACAGTGGCGGGAGACGGGTATACAAAAGGGGGCGGGGCTCAGCTGACGGGAAATAACTGCTTTCCTTTCCAAACCCCCCCTCCTGCCAAAAAGGGAGGGCATTGTTTAAAATGCAGAACACCCCATCTGTGAAAGGTGGTAAAAAGCAGCATGTGATATGACATGATTGTTAAAGGGGAAGTATTCTCTGCTCCTGGCCTGCAACCTGGGGCGATAAGAGGGGATGAAAGAGGAGGGGGTCTGAGCTGGAAAGAAGCAACATTCTCTCTAGCCGGGGGGGATCAGCTCAAGTTGGGAAGAGCTGCCCCGGGCCCTGCGCTTAGAAATCTAAACTAACTTTAAGGTGGTCTTTTTAAGGTAGCAGGTGTGATAGAGGGGGAGGGGGAGGAGGATAAGTATCTATAAGTTTTATCTGAATTTATCCCATAAATAACCTGAAAAAATATGCGATGGTCAGTGCCTCTAAGGAAGGATCTTTTCAAGGCCCTTTGAACAAAACACAAAAAAGTCATATTGTCTCTACCGTTCCCTTGACAGCTAACCCCCGCCACATTATCCCTTGCTTTAACCTGACTTTGCACCCACAAGGACCATCAGCCCATCTGTGCTCATGGATTTGGGTCTCTCCAGAGGGAAGCCAAGCGCCCGGCTCCAGATGAGCTGCGACAGAACGCCAAGAGCTCTAGACACACCAAACAGCACGGTGTAGTAGTTCATCTCCTTCATGCCATAGTACTGCAGAAAGAAAAAGGTGGTGGTTAGGAGGACGGCCCCGGGGAATCAAAAGACCACTTACCAGGCATGGAGAACCCTTAAGTAAGTAAATAACTATTGTACTAGCTGCTGGCCATGACAAATATAGGGAACCCTTTAGTCCTCTAGGTGTACCTTGGTTCTCGAACGCAATCCGTTCCAGAAATCCGTTCGACTTCTGAAACATTTGAAAACCAAGGTGCAGCTTCCGATTGGTGCCGGCAGCTGCATCGGATGTTCAGCTTCCGAAAAACATTTAAAAACTGGAACACTTACTTCTGGTTTTTTGGCGTTCGGGAGCCGAACTGTTCGAGTACCAAGGCGTTCGAGAACCAAGGTTCCACTGTATTGGCCACGATGGCTGAGAGAGCTAAAATAGAACCTCCACCTACAGATACAGTATACCTCATACACTAGGTGTTCAGGAAAACCAGAAGGGCATCACCTTCAAGACCCACCTGGGAGGTTCCTGGGAGGTACTGGGGGACACATACAAACCTGACTGGTCACTCTCCTAATCTATACTGTAAATTGCTCCGAGGGGCCTCACAGGAAGAGATTACGAAAACAAACAAACTGAATGCTGAAAAATCTGATCCAGCAAAACAAAAGTTCTTACATACCAGAAATAATTCCTGGAAGTGACATGAATACTACAAACCCTTGCAAAACAACTTTTTTTTTTTGGTTCCAAGAGGGCAGAAGAGGAAAGTTTGTTTTCAGTCACTTCCTGTAGGGTTTTTCCTTTAAAAAGTTGCAGAAATTAAAAGGGTGGGGGATAGGGCAAAGCACTGATTCTTTGTCTCATACCAGCCGAAACATTTCAGGTTTGCCCACCCCAAATCCCAGCCGTTTAGGAATTCTGCCTCATGCTATTCCTATACTGTACTATGGTTGGATGTAATAGCATCTGCAAGGCCTCCTAAGCCACCGCTAGAGGGAGGCACACCACCACTCTGCCTGGCTTCTGCAAGTGTAAGAGTTCAAATGGTGATTGGCATACAATTACCAAGGGTTCCACAACCGGCATGTTGGCTATGGCAAAACAAGTGGCCCCAGGCAATTATTGCCATTCCCCTACAATGCAGAGCTACATGGGAATGTCGGCCTCCTTCACTTAGCACCCACAAATTGAGTGCAACAAAGGTGCTTCAGGTTGCACTGCAGATTTACCAATATCCTCCCCGAAGGATAGAAATTGGTATCACACTGCGGTAAATCCTGCAGAGCTGGTTCAGCGCCCTACTGTTGGGAAATAAACTGGGCTTGCGGACAAGGATGGGAGCAGCTCTGTGTACTGGTGGGGTGCAAGCGGAAACATTTAATGTAGTGCCTGGAAATAAAGGCTTTGCCCCAGGGAAGGGACTCAAGCTTGCTTCAACGCTACCCAGAGCAGCAAAGTGGCCTAAACATATAAGATGCAGACCGATCCCTCTGACATCAGAGCGAGTGTGGTACACTAGTCAACTTGGGGCCTGTACCACTCCCCCCAAAAAACCAGATTCAGCACTGCCAGGGAATCCCATAACTGAACTGAACACAGGTGCACCAATAGCGTCCAGACAACCTGTATTTCTAAAGCAGCAGTTGGGAACCATCAGGTCCACCAGGCCTTCCCCATTTGGCCCACAACACAGCTGCACCCACCTGCCATCATATAGGACTGTAGAAGGGGATTTGCGAGTCCTCAAAAATCCACCCCCACAAGTGAAAATAAGTCACCTGGTGTCATTTTGATGAGGTGAGGCACCTGACCCTCAGATTGCAAGGTGGCCTTTATCAGAAACGCCTTTATCAGGACTCTCCTTTTACTTCTCCGTTGCAGTGCTTTTGGGAGTGACACACCCACCTCTGTCCTAATCAGCTTGGCATTTGGTGATTTAGGTACACCATCTAAGCCTCAAGTGTGTTTTTCCAACCCTGCTTTCATCCTTCCCTTATATTATGGGCTGGATGCAACTAAACAGTTGCACTAGCAGGAGCCAGTGCAACAAATTCTCAAAACCACGACAGCTTCAAAACCATTTTTGAAAATCCTCATCCTTTAAAGATACTTATCCATTTCTGTCCAAAAGTGTAAGTTTTAGGCAGTGCTAAATCTTCCCCCATGCTTTGGAAAGCAAGGTGAGATGGATCCTCTGTCTCAGACCCAAGGCAAAGGGTGATTTTAATCCGAGCTGAGAGCACCCTCCATCCAAGCCTGCAAGGCAAGTTCCCAGTCCTAAGAAATGTGCTTGTAGGGTCCAGATTCTACCATCCACCTTTAACTGAGAAAGTCCAGGGCTTCTGCCTCCGCCCTCAAGAGGATTGCCAAAGGTAGTTAGCTCACCTGCAGGAGGACCCCGCTATGTGCATCCACATTGGGCCAGGGATTCTTGGCCTTGCCCTGTTCCAGCAGCACATTGGGGACAATCTTGTATAGCTGCGCCACCAGCTTGAAGAGGGGATCTTTGGGAAGGTGCTTGAGCGCAAATTCTCTCTGGCAGGTGTAGCGAGGGTCCGTCTTCCTCAGCACTGCGTGGCCATAGCCAGGAACCACCTGCAACAAGAGACGTTGACAGAATCTTGTGGGTGGTACCCGATAGGGTGTGCAAAGGGGTTAACAGGCAAGGTACTCAGCCCCCTTCATCGTTGCCAGCATCCACACCTTGCACGATGGGTTTTCAGAGTGTGCCACCACTACCCTTGATTTCTCACCTGCCCCCACCATCCTGCCTGCGGGACTCTCCCACCAGCTCGCAATCGTTTTTAACACTGACCTGTTTTAACAAGCCCTAGAGCTGGCTACGTTTTTAATCATTTTTTATTAAAAGTTTTCAACATAAGACACAAAAAGAGCCAAACTAATCTAGGGAGGAGAGATAAGAAAAAAAGGAAGAATGAGAAAAGGAAGAAAATAAAGAAGAAAAGAGAAAGTAAATAAAAGGTCCTCCTTCACTATATCTTAACTTTATTGCATGTACAGAAGAGGAAACCCTTCCCAACTCTCATCTGGGAGCTTCCTCCTCTTCCCCTAGCCCTACAGCAGTTTAAAGCTTGTGGAATGAGATCATGATTGGAAATTGTGTGTGTGTGAAATATATATTTGCACACAGACAGCAAGATAAAATCTAGGCTACCATATCCATTTTCTGTATAGCTTCATCCTGGCAACTGTCTCCTGGCTGGTTTCTAGAAGGAGTGCCCTATTGGCCCATAGCATGGACTGACTTGAAGTCCTTGTTTGTCTTCTTCCATTGTGTTCCCCCCCCCCCAACATATTCTGTTTATTGGCATAGTGATTTTACACATATACCGCGAGCCTTCACAGAGCAGGAAGCAGTTATGTTGCGTACAAGCACACTCATGAGTCTTCATTTTGCCTCTTATAAATCAAGTCTTGCACGTCATTCCTTTTTGATTCTCACTATTTTCACGTTTGCTTCTGCCGTTTTCTCTGCCTCCGCTTTAAACTGTGGTTTCAGCGCTGCTCTCACAGCCTGGGCGCAGATCTGGGAATACTGGATGTAGCTGAGCCTGGCTTGCCTCCAGTAGGACACCATGTCTGCCCAGCGGATGGACCGTGACTGGCTCGCTTGCTCCGCTTCAGTCCGCAAGGTCGGCAACCGCACAACCCCCAAGCCAGGCAGGCCTTAGTGTGACCCGGAAGAAGCTGAATGTCTTCTCCCATTGTTGATAACTCCCAGCACCTGACTTTCCGTTTTTGCTCCCCATTTCTATGCCAAGTGAGACTATGACGGCACAGGGAATCCACTAGCTGGTACATCAATGCCTTTCTTCTGCAGCTAATTCACCTGCTTCACTTCCCAGCAGCTGCTGAAGAAGAACTGGGGGATAATTATGCATCCTTAAAATACATTTAGGCCACTCCTTGTGGTCATGTAATCAATGTGGTGGAGGGGGAAGATATTCCTTTCTAACACAGAACAGGACATGAGTTGCTATTCTAAGAGTCCCCACATTGCATTTATTACAGACTGAATAAAATAGGACGGGGAAAGGCATCAGCGGGAAGTGCAGGAAAAAGAAGAACGAATATTTTAGACAGAATTCCTCTTCCTGAGCTCAGCTTAAAAAGCAAAACCAAAACCAAAACATGGCTGTGCATATATGCTTTTGTGGAGTTTACAGATTGAAATCCCATAAGCCAGTGTGATCTCTCTGTGACCCCACCACCCCATTCTATAACAGACCTCACTGCAACCTAAATCTCTATAGTTTCCTCCCAGCCGCAATCCCTCCCTCTGTTACCCCATTAAGGTTTTGATGCCGCCAACACTCACCCGGCCAGAGTTCAAAGTATTCCAGATGAAATCCCTCAGTTTCGTGTCGGACACATCCTCACCCAGCTCCTTCTGCAAGTTCGTCAACCATACCAGAACTTCCTGCAAGAAGTGAGATTTGCTGATAATATGCAAGAACAGGGAGGGCTCCCTAAATGCTCTCCGCCAAATTCAAGATTTGCTAGCACTGCTCGGCAATGCAGCCCCCTACCTGATTTGCAAGACCGTGGAGTGGGCCAGCCAGACCATTCATGGCTGCAGCAAAAGCCAGGTAAGGGTCGGAGAGGGCACTGCCCACGAGGTGACTGGTATGGGCACTGACATTACCACCCTCGTGGTCACTGCAGGAAACAAAAGGGGAGGGGGGAAATCAGCAGGGAACAAGGAAGCTTAGAGTGCACGGCAAGCAGACTGAAAGGAAGTTTTTTATGCCTTTGGCCAATGGTTAATAAATTAAGATCTTTTCTTCCTGAACAGAAAAGATGACACACATAATATTCCAGAAGTACAATAGCAGTTACAATGAATTCATTTTATGGTAACATTAAACACCCCATGCAATACGGATTACTTGGAAATATTAATACTAAACAGCATTTAGTGTTTTCCTACAGTGGTCCTGAACGCCCCCCCCCCACTTCTGAATAATCCTGGACCACTATTTGTTTTTAGGTGTACGTCTAAAAACGTGAAACATAAAAATGACAGAGAGACAGCCAGACACACACACGATTGGAAATGCAACAGGCCATACAGGCTTATCATAGGCTCAGTATGTGAGAGGAAGTCACTGTCAGGGAACACTCAGGCTTACTGTCACACGTACAGAATGCTAGCAGCCACTCTAAAACAGGCCTATATTCCCATAGAACAGATTGGGCAGGGTGGGAGGAGACCAAGGCACTGAGGCAGAGGAGCTTCAGTGAGCTCATGGCCAAGTGAGATACAAATCTATGGACTCTGGGCTCATAGCTCTTTGCTCTTCAATCACTATGCTAAGCCAGCTCTGTTTGATGCTTTTAAATTATTGTTATTATTAGCAATACTGCTTCCAAAACCTCTCACAGAAATTAACAGGCTTTCGACATTTAAATATATTCACTGTCTTTGGTCAACATATGCAAGCATGAAAGATGTTCATGAAAGCGGCATTCTCAGCCCACTCACAGATAGCTCTGTCAATAGAGCATGAGACTCTTAACATCAGGGTTGTGTGTTTGAGCCCCACACCAGGCAAAAAGATTCCTGCATTGCCGGGTGTTGGACTAGATGACCCACGGGGTCCCTTCCAACTCTACGATTCTACAGCTCCAGCACACCACGGCTGTAAGTAACAACCTCCTGACTTTGACCTATAAAGCCTTAAAGGACCCCAGGGACTGCCTCTCCTCATATGAATGGATGCTGTGATTGTGTGCCTCCTCCACAAGAGGTCCGGAGGGTGGCAACACAAGAGTGGGCCTTTTCTGCAGTGGCTTCTAGTTTGTGGAATGCTCCCCCCAGGAAGGCTTGCCTAGCACCTTCATTATGCTCAAGCACAGAAAGCATATGGGGGAAACTGCACCAATGCTTAGTGTGCTGGCAGTAATGGATGTGCGGGGGAAGGACACAAGTGCTAAACGCACAAAAGCTCAGGCCTCAGTTCTTTCCGTTGCTCCATCAGCTCACAGCTCTTGCAAGCCTCTCTTGTACACAGACAGGCAAGACTTACCTGTGAATGGTGAGGTAGAGGCGCATGAGTTCAATGAACTCGGGGTCATTATAGCCCAGCATGTTGGTGAAGTTGTGCGACCAGTCTAAGGCGGGATCGATGGCGCCGATGCTGCTGCCTTCACGGTACAGATTGCGGTAAATCTTTGCAGCTATACATGGCAGCTTGGCAATCAAGTCCATGGAGTCCTCATAGATAAACTGCAAGGTACGGAAGGGGAGGGGGAGGTAGAAGTCAGGAACCACTCGTAGGGGGCTCCCCCCTCCAATCCCGCCAGAGCAGGAGCATGTGATCTGTTCGCTGGCTACAGCTACAACAGTTAACACGAAGGCTAGAGAGGCTTGTGTACAGACTGCAACAAGGGTCTTTGTATTCTGCCTTCATGCATGCATCTCATGAGATGAACTCTTAGAGCACAAAAGCAGCTGCGGCTGAAACATAAAATAGACTCATCAGAAAGGTGCCACAAGACTCTGCTACTGTTTGTCCTGAATGTATAAACAGACCTAGGAATGCTGAAAAGCACTGCTGCCTATTCTCCCAAGAGCCACATGGGCAGGACTTCCTTCATGAGCTCATAGGCAGGGGACCGGCATCTGAATCACACTCCTGCCACACACTTCTACTCTTTTATAATAACAACTATTATTTCTTATGAGTCACTTTCCACAATGAGTCTCAAAGCAATCTGCTGGCAACTGCAATGTACAAAGCAATTTGTTGGCAATTACCAGTAGAACAATAAACAAATATAAAAGTGGTATTAATACTAGAACACCCTAGAAATAAATCCCTCCGTCCCCCAATATAGAGATGAGTTTCCTCTCCAAAATCATCCAGATAAAATATATAATCAACTGATGGAGGAATTAACACTCAAATGTCTGGGACCGAAATGATGCCAATGGCACCCTGTGAGTATTCCACGGGAAAGGGCCTGTTCTCTTGTCTTACTGCAGTGCATTGGCTGGGCAGGGGATGAGCAGGTAAAGGTTAATGAACAGCAGAACTACTAATAGCCTCCCCGCATCCCAATACTTTACCCTTAACTCCAGGCAGCAATGCCTCATGGCAGATACAGGCCGGCAGAATTGGAACGGGCCAGAGACCAAAGTCTCTTTTGCCTCAGTGCCAAGGGTGTGCACACACATTTTAGGTCAGGCCAGAGGCACATGTCATCTTGTTCAAGGTCTTGTTAAAAAGGCAGCAACTGGGATTCTGCATGGTGAGGACCAAGGTCTCTCTCTCTCTCTCTCTCTCTCTCTCTCTCTCTCTCTCTCTCTCTCTCTCTCTCTCTCTCTCTCTCTGTGTGTGTGTGTGTGTGTGTGTGTGTGTGTCTCACAAACACCTGTCTTCTGTCCTTTACCATGCGCTTGAGGATCAGCACGAAACAAAAGCTGAACTGGGCTGGCGCATTTCCAAGTCACAAGGCCAAAATATGGTAGCATTCAGCAGGGCCTGGTCAGGCTTGACACATTAGGTGTCTCTTCTTTCCGGAGCAACTTCCACCTCGAGGTGCAGAAGCAGGAAGGACCATGCCCACAGCCCCAACCTCCACAATTTTATCAGCACCTGGCATTAGCAAATCAATCCTAGGACAAAGGGTGTTCAGCAATCCTGGCAGCAGCTTTCCAGTCAGTAAGCCCAACTCTCCAATACGAGGACCCGAGACAAACCAATGCAGGGATGGGGAAGCTGCAGCCCTCCAGATGCCGTTGGACTGCAATTCCCATCATCCCTGATCACTGGCCATGCTGGCTGGGGCTGATGGGAATTCAATGGCGTCTGGAAGCCCCAAAGTTCCCCACCACTGGAGTTCTTGGTGCTTGCCATACCATTTTGGGGGATTAAGCTGCAGAGCATGAATCATCACCACCTTCTGACAATGAAAGCTTCAGATACATTTCCCCTAGCCTTTTTAACATTTAGCAAGAATCATCCTGACATTCAAGACCTTATTCTTGCAACACTGAGTGCACAATTTTCAGTTTTCAGCACACGCAAAGAAGGGAGAGGCTCAGACAATGCAAATTTCTTTACCCAGTCCTAACCCTGACTACGTTAAGTGTCTATATTTTGTGCATATAAACAACAAAGCCCATTTTTCTGTAGGCGATTATAATAAACCACCTGCATTTCTGGTATGTAGCTTCAGGACTTCACCTCCAGATGCCATTGATCAGATGCTACAGAAGAAAATACTTACAGCTTGCCCACCCGCCTCCCCCATTATTTGCTTGCCAAGCCCGCAAACGGCTCACACCTCTTCTGCACACGCAAAATGTTGCCCGTCCCCATGCTTACTTCCCAGTACTTGGTCCGGCTGATTCCCTCTGAGTAGGCACGGGCAAAAGTGCTCTCGCTGTTGAGGGCGGTGACAGCGGCACTCAGTTGTGACATGGGGTGAAGGTTGGTGGGGAAGTTGTCCAGCATGGTCACCACATGAGAAGGCAGGGCAGCTCTTTTGGCCCACTCCCGGGACAGCCAGCTCACCTGAACGGAGAAAACACAAGGCTCTGCCTCGGTAAAAATGAAGGGCAGCCTCCCTCTGCCCTTTGCTATCTCCTTCTGCCATGTAGACACCTCAGTGCTTTCCCTGCCTGCTCACAGACACTCACAAATATCCCCAGGCTGCATAATGGCATTCAAGCAAGGGCTGAAGGTATCAGCTGCAGCCTCCCATTCAGAGACTCTACTTCAGCCACTCCTGCCTCGTTACCTGTTCTTGCGAGGGGATCTCTCCTGTCACCAGCAACCAGAACAGCCCTTCGGGCAGGGGCTCTGCACCTCCGGGGGCTTTGGGCAGCAGCTTCTGGCAATCGGGGATGCTGTAGCCGCGGAAACGGATGCCCTGCAGATGTGGCAAAGGCAGATTAAGAGGTATTCCTACATCTCCATGGACAGTAGCGACTACAACCTCAGGCCTCACTTACCTCATCTGGGTCCAGGACTGAGGTCTCGTATATTAGCCCTTTCATGCCTCTCATGCCCCCGTAGATCTAGGGACAAAAGATGCAAGCGGTAAAAAGTTAGGACAGACAAAAGGAAATACTTCTTTGCTAAGTGCATGAACTATGGAATTTGCTGCTGCAAGGTGTGATAACTTGGGTAACTTTTTCTTTCCCTTAAGTAATTTCACATTTCATACAGGAGGTATCAAGGTTGTTTTTAAGGGGAGGGGTCAGGGCTGCCCGGGAGGGGGTCCCAGCAAGCAAAATGGCTGGGGCAGATTCCACAGGGGGGTGTGCACTGGAACAACCGATCTCAGTGGTCACGGGTAGGAGGAGGAGTTACGCTAAGACCAGACCATGTCATTACCGAGGAGGCAGACTTAGTCGTTGTCTGAGGACTATCCCTGCCTCCAGGTCTGGTCCTGACCGGACGGATATTGGAATCAGCAAGGGATACCCACATGACCTGAAGGTGCTGCTGTGCAATGCCAGGTCGATGATGAATAAGACCACCGCCATTCACGACCTGATTGTGGATGGAGGATTTGACCTGGCATGTGTGACAGAGACCTGGTTGGAGGAAGCCGATGGGCCCGTTCTTGGCGCTGCTTGCCCACCAGGTTTCTCTTATGCACAGCAACCCAGGCCATCTGGGCGGGGAGGGGGGGTTGCAGTGATTTTTAGGAAGTCATTAGTTTGCACCAGGCGTCCTATTGGGAAGACCCAGTTCTCTGAGTGCATGTTCTGGAAGTTGGGCAATAGAGGCAGTACAGGATTCCTTTTGGTGTACCGACCTCCCCGCTGCACCAAGGATTCCCTGCCCGAGCTGCTTCAGGTCGTGTCGGATGTGCTCCTGGAGACACCTAGCTTGGTTGTCTTAGGGGATTTTAACATCCATGCCGACACGACCTTACAAGGAGCCGCTCGGGACTTCGTGGAAAGCATGGCCACCATGGGGCTGTCCCTGAATAAGTCTGGCCCAACTCATAGCCGCGGACATGCCTTGGACTTGGTGTTTACCTCTATGGATGTTGGTGATCTGACATTAAGTAAAAGCGAAACAAAAGAAGTGCCATGGTCAGATCACTTTCTGGTGCAACTGGACTTCTCCGCAACCCTTCCCCTCTGCAGGGAGGTGGGACCGATTCGGATGGTCCGCCCCCGCTACTTAATGGATCCAATTGGCTTCCAAAGAGTGGTAGGGGATGTTTTATCCCATGTCGATGGCCTTTCAGCTGATTCCCTGGTGGCCCGCTGGAATGCGGAGTTAACCAGCGCTATTGACTGTCTGGCTCCGAAGCGCCCTCTCAGATTGCATGGAGCCCGGACAGCCCCGTGGTTTTCCCCGGCGCTGAGGGCAATGAAACAGTCGTTGAGACGGCTAGAGCGCCGGTGGCGGAAAACTCATTTTGAATCAGACCGGACACGGGCTAGAGCTCAACTTCGAGCCTACCAAGTGGCAATGGCGACGGCGAAGAGGACCTTCTTCACCGTCTCCATCGCATCCGCAGAAAACAGCAGCAGGAGACTCTTCCAGGTGGTTCGCAATTTAGCGGAACCACCTGCTCCATCCGGGCCCAGTACGGGCCACATGATCTCCTGCAATGATTTTGCAAAGTTTTTTGCAGATAAAGTCGCTCAGATTCGGGAAGAGGTAGACTCCACCGTGGGAGCAGGGCCGGGGCGGGGGAGTGCTAGAGTCCTGTCTAGTCAAGTTTTGTGGGATCAATTTCAATCTGTTACCTCCGAGGATGTGGACAGGCTGCTTAGACGAATGAAACCAACCACCTGTCTCCTTGATCCTTGTCCATCCTGGCTTATAAAAGCTAGCCAGGAAGGGCTGGGCGATGGGCTTCGCGGGTTGGTAAATGCGTCTCTCCATGAGGGAGCCTTCCCAGACCCGCTGAAAGAGGCGGTTATTAAACCGCTTCTTAAAAAACCATCTTTAGATCCGGCCAATATGGCCAACTATCGCCCAGTCTCAAATCTTCCATTCTTGGGCAAGGTGATTGAGCGAGTGGTTGCGGAACAACTCCAGGCACGCCTGGAAGAAGCGGACCATTTGGATCCCTTCCAGTCAGGATTCAGGCCTCATCATGGGACTGAAACTGCCTTGGTCGCACTGGTCGATGATCTCCGGCGGGCTAGGGACAAAGGTAAGAGCTGTTTCCTTGTTCTGCTGGATCTCTCAGCGGCTTTTGACACCATCGACCATAACATCCTTCTGGACCGTCTAGAGGGCTTGGGAGCTGGGGGCACTGTCATGCAGTGGTTCCGCTCCTTCCTCCTGGGCCGTGTTCAGAAAGTGGTGGTGGGGGATGAGTGTTCAGACCCCTGGGCGCTCACTTGTGGGGTGCCTCAGGGTTCTGTCCTCTCCCCCATGCTTTTTAACATCTATATGCAGCCGCTGGGAGAGATCATCAGGGGGTTTGGGCTGGGTGTCCATCAGTATGCTGATGATACCCAGCTCTACCTCTCTTTTAAATCAGAACCAGTGAAGGCGGTGAAGGTCCTGTGTGAGTGCTTGGAGGCGGTTGGAGGATGGATGGCGGCTAACAGATTGAGATTGAATCCTGACAAGACAGAAGTACTGTTTGTGGGGGACAGGAGGCGGGCGGGTGTGGAGGACTCCCTGGTCCTGAATGGGGTAACTGTGCCCCTGAAAGACCAGGTGCGCAGCCTGGGAGTCATTTTAGACTCACAGCTGTCCATGGAGGCACAGGTCAACTCCGTGTCCAGGGCAGCTGTTTATCAGCTCCATCTAGTACGCAGGCTGAGTCCCTACCTGCCCAGTGACTGTCTCTCCAGAGTGGTGCATGCTCTAGTTATCTCTCGCTTGGACTACTGCAATGCGCTCTACGTGGGGCTACCTTTGAAGGTGACCCGGAAACTACAACTAATCCAGAATGCGGCAGCTAGACTGGTGACTGGGAGCGGCCGCCGAGATCACATAACACCGGTCCTAAAAGACCTACATTGGCTCCCAGTACGTTTCCGAGCACAATTCAAAGTGTTGGTGTTGACCTTTAAAGCCCTAAACGGCCTCGGTCCGGTATACCTGAAGGAGCGTCTCCACCCCCATCGTTCTGCCCGGACACTGAGGTCCAGCTCCGAGGGCCTTCTGGCGGTTCCCTCATTACGAGAAGTCAAGTTACAGGGAACCAGGCAGAGGGCCTTCTCGGTAGTGGCACCCACCCTGTGGAATGCCCTCCCACTAGAGGTCAAAGAGAACAATTACCAGACCTTTAGAAGGCATCTCAAGGCAGCCCTGTTTAGGGAAGCTTTTAATGTTTGATGGATTTCTGTATTTTAGAATTTCTGTTTTTTGGAAGCCGCCCAGAGTGGCTGGGGGAACCCGGCCAGATGGGCGGGGTATAAATAATAAATTATTATTATTATTATTATTATTATTATAAATGCTAAATACTATCCCTCTGTCCCCACTGGTGCTTTTCACACTTTCTCCCTTTGGTGGTGGTAATTGAGTTGGAGGGCGCTGATAGGCCACCAGGGAAGGCTTATGGGCTAGTGGTTCACCACCCCTGGTTTAAGATAACCCAAAATTTCAGCACAGCCCAAAGTTTGCAGCCAGAATAAATTGATACATTGCACAAAGTCTGCATAATAGTCTCAGGTGTACCACGTGAGGATTCTGGTGCAGAATTGTTTACAATGCCCTGTTTTGCCAAAACGATAGCTTTATTCCCCACTCCTTGTCACCTCTGTAAGCTCTCGAGAGACCAGGAAGCCCAGTGGCAACTCTCCTATAACCTTGGCTCTGGCTTAAATACTTCTTCCCCTTTTGTCAATGGCCTCAAAAACCAGACTGAAGAACAGAGTCCTTTTCAACAACCGTCAAGGCTCAGCTTTCCAGCTGGCACCCAGAAAACCTTGCTACTGTCCACCAAAGCTGGAGGCGGCACCACTTCGCAAACAATTAACTAAATGAACTTCAGATTCATAAACAAAGCAGGAGATACTCATCACCACTGCTTAGAGACTAGTATAATCAGGAAGCCGATTTGGCACCTAAACACTAGAGAAAGCCTTGGTACCGAATACAATAAACTAGTAATTTGACCTCATTGCTTTAACAGCAGTTGGGCTCCCTTTGGCATTAGCACTTCTCTTAATGAAATGTTACTTTTCTGTCAGCTACCATGCAAGGGGCTAGAAATGAAGCCCTCTAGACTTGCTCACAAGGGCTGCATCATCTAGGCCACAGCTTTCCAAACTGTGTGTCGCAACACGTTAATGTGTTAACTGCAGTGTGTAGGTGTGTCGCACAATAGGTGTCCGTTATCTCTTATAAGACGTTTGTTTAACCTCCAGTTTGCTAGTAAAACTGAATAACTGTCACGAAATGATGCACGTCTAAAAAGTGTGTCACCAACATGCAAAGTTTGAAAAGCTCTGATCCAGGAGATACCACAGCTTTGAGGCAGAGCTGTCAACCCTTGTGTCCAGTGATTGTTTTCTAGAATAGGTGCTGCTACTCACCATTAAGTTGTTACAGTAAGTACCACCCTTTTTTGCAGTGAGTACAGTACGTATATTCACAATTTGGACCACTGCACTAGGAGGCTCCATGCTCACTATGCCTCACTTCAAACTCAGAAGGCTAACACAGGAGCTCAACAACAAATATTCAGTTGCTTCCATAATAAAAAACATGGCTACTTGAGAAATGAAGTAGGCCATTCGTTTATTTAAACCACGTACTATCTACTCAAACTGACAGCAGTTCTTCAAGGTCCCAGGTAGAGGTCATTTCTAGTTCTGCTTCTTGACAGCCTTTAGCTTGAGATGCCAAGAGCTTATTCTGGAGTTGTCACCAGAACATGCACCTTGTCTTTGACCCATATCCCTTTATTCACCAACTGTTCTTCTTCCTTCTCTCCTCCTCCTCCGTTAAAAAGTGCTCTAGTGTCACTAATATCCTCAAACCCTGCTGATGCTTTGCCATGCCCTAAGTCTCATGAGTGGAATTCAACGTAGTGCTAAGTGAGGTATGCGTGCACACAGTGGGGCCCACTCATGCAACTTGACTCTCCCCCTTCCCTGTGCACCCCCTAAAGCTGTACTGAGGGGTTCCCCTAACCATCCAGAGCAGATTTAGAGGGCAGAGAAAGAAGATGGGGTTGAAATCCTGTTGCACAAGCGGACCTCTGCTCTGTGCACACAGCAACGTAGTTGAATCCTACCCCATGTTATTGACTTAACTAAAGAAGTCACATGACATAATCTGTGAAACTTTTCAGGCCATGCTTCACCACCACTCTCCACGTTAGGACTGGGCAATATATTGATATATCATCCAACACTGGTTTGAAGTCCATATCGTGATCAGTTTCATAATTTCTGACCTGGCAATATATCGTGAATCATGGTGTGTGTACACACACTATGCAAAAATCATGATGCGGGGAAAACCGTGAAGCCAGCCAATGCCTCTACATAGCTCCATCCTTATATCACAATGTTTAGTTGGTGATATATTGTGATGCTGAAAACCAGATATTGCCCAGCCCCTACTCCAGTCATTTTACCAGGGGACAAAATGCCTAAAAGTAGCACAGGGGCTTCTTTGCAACTCACTCCTTTAGACTGGTAGCAGCCTGCTGGTAGAGATAGAATTTCCCGCAGGATACAATGACTCGGGTATTCTACTACAATGATGACACCAGAAGAACTTACCATATCCACAGTGATCTGACCAATGACTGTGCTGCCATATTGTTGCCTGAAGCTTTTAAGTCTCGATTGCTCCTTAGGTATCATGTTTGCAAGAACATCTTTCAGGTTCTGGAAACAAAAAAAAGTGCAGCCAGATCTTACACACAAAGTTAAGAAAATGCCAGTAACCTAGTAATGCAAGAGACATGGGGTAGAATAAAGAGTGGGTGAGAATTAACAAATCCAGCACGGATTGCATTCTCTCAAGTACAAATGACAAAGTGAGTCACTAGCCAGGCAGTATGCTTTATGGACATTTTCCTGGGGCAAACACTAGAACATAGGGAAAGTCCTGCTGGATCAGGTCAAAGGTCCAAGTAGACCAGAATCCTGTTCTCACAATGGAATGGCCAAGATACCAATGGGAAATTTGTAAGCGGGACCTGGGCACAGCAGCACACTCCTCACCTGAGGTTCCCAGCAGTCCAGGGTGTAGCCGGGGGCCAGAGCACCCAAACCCATATCCCCCGATCAACCCACAAGCAATGAAAAAGAACTGCTTACCGTAGAAGCACTGGCATGTCTAGCAGCAAAAATGATACACGATGAGTTCTGCAAGGGAGAAAGAGATGGCAACTGAAAACACTTTCTTTACAAGTGGGCAGACCACCAATAACCTCACATGCATCCCATGGCCTTTCACTCTCATTTAACACCTGACTTGCAAATACACCTCAGTCCCTGGATTATAGAGACTCTCTTGACAACATAGGCGCTAACTCTAAGGGGCCCAGGTCCCTTCAGGTCCCCCAATAAAATATATGAGAACAATCAGGAGGTGAAGGAGGCTGAGAGTGGAGTGGCTTCAGTGGCTGATACGGTAGCTCCTCCTCCTGCTGCTGCCATGGACGGGAAGGATGGCAGCAGCAGGAGGAGGAGGATGCTGAGTGCCAGAGAGGAGGAGCCGTCAGTCATTGAAGCCATGCTGCCACCACGTTCGGCTCCACCCCCTGGTTCCTCCTGGAGTCCCTGCATCACCCATGTCATGTGTATGTCATCGGCTCCCCTCCAATCTTCTGCTCAACTTGGCGCCTCTGCTTGACAATGTCACACAAGTGAAGTCTGCCGTCATAGATCAGTATTTTCACTACAGCACTAGGGAAGAACATTTTGAAATACTCGGGAGTTTCCTTATAGCTCCTACCGCCAATACAGAAGTGCATTCTTTGCAGAGAATCAAACAAATGTGTTTTAGATTTTGTTTTTGTTAGGTTCAGGAACCAAGTTTTTTATACTTCTGCTGAATGATTATGCTCAAACCAAGGCAGGGGTCTTATGGTGAAGCAATATTGAAATTTCAACACTAGGCGCTACTTTCTTTGTTGTTTTAATTGTATTCTCCCCGCCCCCTTCCCTCCCACACACAATATGTCCCCATTCCTACAGCTTCCACTTTGTGCAATTTCTACTGTTTTTTTGTATCCTGCAACCATAGGACGCCTGGCATCAGCAGCCTAAGAGTTTTGGTCAGGACTCCACTCAGCATGTGCTCATCATGAGTCATGTACACCAGGGAGGGTAAGCAAAAGTGTGCTACAGTTTCACAGTCCGGCAATCTTGCTGGTTTAGCAGCATTGGATACCTGCATCTTGCTGAGTTTCCAACCTGTTAATATGCGCTAACATTAGAATTACAGAGCCAAAGGGTTGAGACAGACAGTGTTAGACACAAGCATTGTCTGCATTTAACAGACCACCACGTGGGTTATAATAATATTGCCCAAAAGGACTACCGGTAACACTGATAGATTCTTCACTAATTTCATCATTCAACAGCAGAACTTCGACTAAAAAAGTTAAATATTAACCCTTGGAAATGTTCACCAACACCCTTACCCCAAAATTGCTCACAGGTCACATGCCATATCCAAAGTTGTGTTCTGTGGAACTATGCAGGCACAGAAACAAAATTACGCATACAAAAGAGATGGGTGCAAGTTGGTTGAGTCTGTATCTGTTATACAGGCAACCAAATTCAGCTTCCCATCGCTTGCATAATTTTGGTCATTATAGTACCGTATTCAGATTTTTTGGCACAGCCCCAATCATAATCTTTCAAATTTTAAGATTAAGCTTCCCTTGCAAACAGCCCCAGTTACAAGCAGTACTGCAGAAGGTTGCATATATGAGCAACATAAACAAGGACACCCCCCCAAACCATATAGCCCACGTTTTTTGGCCCAACACACTTAAACTTCATAGGCACTTGGATACATCCCAGGTATGCATCACCCAAGGGGAGCACCTTCCAATCTCAGCTTCTCAAAAGCTACCAAACAAAAAGAAGGGTTGATAATTGAAGACAAGGAAACTGCATGCTGGGGGGATGGGGGTGGGGGGTAGGAATTCAAGAACCAGTTCCCTGCACAATGAGTACCATACTGCGCCTTCCCACGGGTTGAGATCATCTGAGAAAGCATTGCTCTGCAAACCTTTTCCTTTGGAAAGCATGAAGAGCATGCAGAGTAAGATCTTTTCTCAAAGCAGGTCTGTTTCTGTTGTGGCAACCACCCCGTGGAACTCCCTCCCTTGAGTTGATGTTCTTTACGCCAGCATGCAATGCCTGCTTTTGAAAACATTCTCCAAGGTGCTTGAGGAACATGTTTGCTTTTCTGTTGTATTGCTGTTGCATTGCTTTTGTCATGTTCACAGTAACTTTAGGTCTCTCTCTTTTAAAGTGCTTTAGAATATTTTGTATGTAATATTTTGTATGTAACTTGAAAAGTTACATATTTTGTATGTAACTTGAAAAGAAGTCCCAAATATCAAAACTTTTGCTTGCCGTGTACATCTAATCTTAGGAGAAAAGCTTTAGATGAGCAAAGCCAGTCACAAGCAATAACAGAAGATGCAGAGAAACAGACAATGGTATAGGAAGCAATGGCTGCAAGTAGCACTCAGCAGCGGAGCAGCCAGAGAAACTAATTGCAAGGTAAGCATATGATATAGCTAACAGCTGGCTTAACACATCTCAAGTGACAGAACACACACAGGAGCTGTCTCAGTACAGTTTGCCTTTGCAAGAAGGCATGCTTTGCTTTCTTGCACTCAAATGCGCTCAGCTTCCCCCCAGGTGGCCTGTAAAACTTGGGATAAAGTGTTCCAATACACAGAACACCAACCTACCTGATGGGGCACCTAAGGGCAAGGTGCATGCTACTATGGACAAAGCCTGGGAAGCAAATTTCCACATGTGCATTGACAGGCCCACTTTAAAGGGCTGGGGCTAGGTTTACTGCAAGCCAAAAGCTTGAATTTGGCACAAAAAAACCACAAAACCCTCTTTAGAGGGTGGGGAGTAGAATTAGGTAAATTATGCAAACACCCATTCGACCTAATGCAGGGAAAGCTATGATGCTGGACTACAACTCCCATCAGCCCCAGACAGCATGACCAATGGTCAAGGATGATGAAAGTTGTACTCCCAACAACATCTGGAGTGAACCTGCTCAATGGATCAGATCTGACGCTCTAGGTTGGGGTCTCTTGTCTTCATTGCAAACCAGTCCCCGTAGCAGAGAGGAAGGAGGGGTGGGGTTCATGGAATATGGCAGACAGGAAGCAGAAGCAAGAGAGCTGGGCAAAGGAGGAGACCTTGGGCTTCCTCCCCCCACTTCTCACAGAAGCCTTATGCTAAAAACAAACCTAATCCCGCCATCCTCATACGATTACAGCCAGACAGGAAGCTTTCTACTGTATAGTAAAACAAACAGTCCAGACCACTGATGGTTCTTTTGTCCCTCTGTCATAAAGTATTTGGAATAAGCAAATTTGAGAGGCAGCCAAAAGCCAAGGGATAGGTCCTATGAGAGACACTGACAGGACACAAGCCAAAGGGATTTCTGAGCGCGCTTTCTATACTTGGGCAACCTATGCCTCAGCTGAGCACATTCTGCTGACAGCGAAAGTGCTTTCAGAGAGACATCAGCAAGACTCTGAGACTACATCAAGATGGAGGTTTCTTAAAACCAATTATCTTATCAATCAGGTCCGGTGGCATCAGTTCAATGCACATACGCATGGAACCAGAGCCGCAGCAATACTGAAAGTACATTTAATAACTGGCAGCACTGCCAATTTGATAGAAAGCCTTTGGCCTAGAGAATATTGCATTAAGTGCTTTTTGTGTGTATGTGTATTTCTGGATTTGCTTTTGGGGCAACACAGAAAACCAAAAGTCCACACACACATCCTACATCTATAAAACTGATGGCACCTCCTGACTTCTGAGAGAGGTCAGGACTCTATGGCACTATGGCATAGGACTCTATGGGAAAGGACTATAGCTCAACGGCAGAGCACATGTTCTGCAAACAGAAGGTCTCAGTTTCAATCCCTGCTATTTCCCAAAACCCTGGAGAGCCATTGACAGTCAGTGTGGACAATACTGAACTAGACATATCAATGGTGTGACTCCATATAAGGAAGCTTCATATGTTCAGAGCCCGCTACTGAGTAGGAAAAATAAAGCAATATAGTCTAGGAGTTTAGACAAGTTGCAAGCTGCCAGTTTCCAATGAATGGTCCCCTGGGCACTACTGACAAGACTTTCCCAACCCCCAGCTGACTTGCTCTTCACTTGTGAAAGTGTCCTCTGAGCATCCTTTGAACTCCTTTTTTGGCTCCCGGCTTACCTCTTCTATGCTTTTAATACCTTCTGAGCAGCGCATACCTGCCTGCCTCTCTTCCAGGACAGGCCATGGAGCAACCGAGTTCCCTGGCTCAACATGTGCTCCTCTGCGACTGATGACAGGTACTCCACCGCAGAGGCTGCTGCTGGCCAGGCCCATTGAACACAGTCCTGGCACATAAAGCCTCGTGGAACAGAAGGAGTGCTATCACAGCTCCACCAAGCAGTGTCACCACAGTTCTTCCAAAGTCACTCTACACATAATCCAGGATAAACAAAGGCAGCAGCTTCCGGCAACACTATGTTCCTTTGGAGCGACATTCAGGATCCAGGCTACTGCCAAAAATCAGTACACTGAAAGCTTTAACTTGCAACAGCTCAACCCTCCACAGCAAATCAGCAAAAGCTTGGTCACTATTGAAAGTAAACAGCAGGATGCTTTGGGGCGAATGGTGTGGTTCCCAGAGCCGTATCTAAGCAACAAACATCCCTTCTCCACTCTGGACCTAGAGAACTATCTTGGGACAACTCTTGATTAGGAGGCGGCTGAGAAGGAGGGGGGAAAACATTCACTGAAGACAAACTGAAGATGGTAATTTCCTGCAACATTTACAGGGAGGAGGCTGAACCCTGATATTTCAGGGATTAAGAGGACTGCATACAGTCACAGTTGTTCCTCAACAAGAGAGAAATTCATGTCCTGTGAAGAATGCAAGAGTAATGGGAGTTCGCAATGGGAATCTTATAAACCTGTACAGTGGACCCTCTGGATATGAATTAAATTTGTTCTGGGGGCATTAATATATCAATATGCAATGAATGAAATTTATAGAGCAAAAAATTAAGAATAAATGTGTATAAGATAATATAGTAAAAAATAATATTGATATACACAGTGAAAAGAAGGAAAGAAATAAAGGAAGCCACACATAGGTGGAGGGAAGTCAAGATTTATGTTTGCATGTTTCGTTTGTTTGTTTTAAAGTTGAGAGGTGTATGTATGTATGTATAATAAGTTTGCTTTGTGTTTTGTTTTGTGCTTGTAAGTATTGTATTTATCAATAAAAGTTACAAAAATAAAATAATTCGTTCTGGGGGTCGTCCGCAACCTGAAAAGTTCATAGGCAGAGGTGCTGCTTCTGCGCATGTGTGCACGGCGAAACCCGGAAGTATATACTTCTGGTTTTGCTGCGTTCATAACCCGAAAGTTACGTATCCAGAGCAGTATGTAACTAGAGGGTCCACTGTATTTTGCTATACAACTCATATACAGTGGTACCTCTACTTACGAATAACTCTACTTACGAATGGAGCTCCGCCCGCCATCTTGGATGCGGTTTAGATAGGATTTTTTCTACTTACGAATTTTTAGATAGGGTTGCTTCTACTTACAATTTTTTTCTCCCAATGCATTCCTATGGGATTCGACTTACAAATGTGTGTTCGGAACGCATTAAATTCGTAAGTAGAGGTACCACTGTACTTGGATTCTCTAGATTGTTGTCTATAATGTTTCAAATTGCTTTGTGAAGTTTTTAACTTGAGCTACACCCGCTCCCCTTAACAGGAGCAGGCTTGCAAATAACCACTAACTTGGTTATTTGTAAAAGCTGTGTCTCATATTTTGAAACCAGTGTGGTTAACGTAGTGTAATGCACATCTGTATGAGTCTAAAACTATAGGCATTTGGGATTTAAAAAACCAAACCCACCAGGTATTTAAATACCAATAGCTGACAACATGGCACATAATAATTGCCACTGCTTTTCTGCCACAACATATACAGTGTCTCCAATGACTAAGATTCGGATTTTGCAACAAGTTGTTTCTAAGAGAACTATACAGATCCATTGCACAATAAGCTCTTCAGAGAACGGCAGAACTGCCCATTACAAAATTTGATAGGTGTAAATATTTTATAGTACATGCCTGCAGTAGATCAGGGATCACTGTCCCTCCAGATGTTGCTTTGACCACTGGCCATGCTAGATGGGGCTGATAAGAGCTGGAATCCAACATCTGCAGGCAGGGTTTGAAATTAGCAGGGCGCCGGGCACATTTTGTGCCTAAAGATTCTCCGTTTGCGAGCACCTCAAAAAGTCTGGGTGCCATTTTTTGCACCTGGCTGACACTCAAGGATTACTGAAATGTATGTGCTTTGAATACTTGAAGTATATGTTAAGGGGTTTAAAAATAAAGAGTAGAGCGTTTTGAAAACAAGTATGGTACACTGGTACCCCTACTTACGAATAACTCTACTTACGAATGTTTCTACTTACGAATGGAGCTCCGCCCGCCATCTTGGATGCGGTTTAGATAGGATTTTTTCTACTTACGAATTTTTAGATAGGGTTGCTTTGACTTACGAATTTTTTCTCCCAATGCATTCCTAAGGGATTCGACTTACAATTTTTTTCGACTTACAATTTTTTTCGACTTACAAATGTGCGTTCGGAATGCATTAAATTCATAGTACCACTGTACCAGTATGTTTATTGTATTGTCAACACCGAATTAAACATGTATTAATAATTTCTGCTAAAAATGTGATATTAACAATGTGTCACTTATGTGAATTACATATTAATTCATGCTTATAAAAGTAAGAAATTAAAAGTGTTGGTGACTTTTCCCAGGTGGCGACTATACATTCTGTTTTGCCACCCACAACCCAGGTCCCCAAAGCCATTCGGCTCCTAGCTTTTCTATCCCAGCTTCTAACACTGTTTGCAGGACCACAGCTAGATCATGGTTCTATCGAAATCATGAGTGCACTTGCCTGTCAGTCACCAGTTAACAAAATACAGAATACAAAACTATTACTAATAAATGTGACATGATCCTGCCAGACTTTATAGTGAGTCAAGAAGCCTGCCATATTTGTAACCTCTCTCCCAAAATTAATAATAATTTATCATTTGTACCACACCCATCTGATTGGATTGTCCCAGCCACTAACTTAGAGTTATAGTCTGTGTTGAGTTGCCGCAGGGGATGCTAGACATTGCTGTACACACTCAGTCAGAAATGCTCTAGTAAACACTGCTGAATTCTGAGGATAAGCAATCCGAGAATAAGGAATGAGTTTCTTTCACAAGGTATTGTTTGACTAGGAAAGAAACATCTAGTCAAAATGCTAATGGAGAGCTGGAAAAGTACTCAAGTCTCTGGAAAACTTATAAATCCATGAGAACTCTGGTATTTACAGATTTGAAAGGGGTGATGGTGAAAGAGCAGACACTCCCGCTATCAGCAGAGTAAGACATTTCTGGGGTTCAGGAAAACCACGCAATATAGTGATGTGCCCATGTTAGTATCCACCTGACAGCATTACACAGTCAAGTCTGATATCACTACGTGGAAGGACTGCGTATATTACAAGAAGTCCACCAAAAGGAGAACTGTTTGTACCACAAGATGTCATCTTAACTGCATTATGATATTTCTTTGCTAGCTCTCCGCCTCTTCTGTGGCTCTATTTTCCTTTGTCCAACTTGGGGCTGCAGTCTTTGGGCTAGGGATTAATTTTCGTGAATCATCTGAAAGCCATTGTGCAAGCCAACTGTATTATGTGAGTAAGGTACTACAGTTGCCATCTGATTATTATTATTTTAATAAGACTGGTCTTTGTTTTTGTTTTCCCCCGTTGTGTGGTTTCCAGCTCTTCCAGTGCATGTTCACTCTCTCTTTTAGTATACCAGCAGGAGCTGACATTGCTGAATTCACGGATAAAGTATGCAAAAAACAACAGCAACCCTCAAAAACCCTATCTTATTTTGCTCTCCCCCATTTATCCCCCTTTTCCTTGACTGAAGAACCCTAAATTTAAGTTGAAAGAGAAGGCATAAAGCTGACTCAGGTCTGCTGGGGAAGAGCATTCTTCCTTCAAAGCATGGGAAAGCTTCATTGCCCCCAACAGCCAGTATATCAGACTTTCAGTAGAACAAAGTACCGTACCCAGGAATATACAGTACTCAGAATGTTGCATTTTGATTGATGCAGAAGTCCAAGATCCCATTCCCCACCCCCTACACAGTCATGAAACTCCTCCACAGGCAAGTTCCTTTCTCAATGTGATATAGCTCTCAAAAATGAAAACAAATACTATGCATAATGAAAACCACCACAGACTCAAGAATTGGTAGGGAAGGTGGCAGATAAGAGACTCCAATTTCTGGGAGTCTTCCAAGTGGTTAAATGCTCAATGTGTTTATAGTGCAGGATATGATTTATTTATAGTGCTGGATATTACTATTTAATTTATGGATTGATTACTGTGGAAGTGTGTTGAGCTTCTGAAGTTTGACACCAGTGAATCTCTGCTTAAGTGGTAGCAGAAGATAAATGATCTGCCTTCTTCTCGGCAGCCACCTGTGCCTTCTTTTTTGTTGTTGTTTAGTCGTTTAGTCGTGTCCGACTCTTCGTGACCCCATGGACCAGAGCACGCCAGGCACTCCTGTCTTGCACTGCCTCCCGCAGTTTGGTCAAACTCATGTGCCTTCTTAAGGATGACCATAAACAATATAAAAGAGAACTAAGAAACCAGTGTTATTCACAGTGTCTTGGTAAGTCAATTTAAGAACAAATGGCCATTACAGCTTCCAGAGCAGGAAATTATGCCTAGGGAAATCTAGAGTATTCTTAAAAGCAAGACTGCAGCCATTTTTATTTATTTTTTGTTCTACAAATGAAAGAAAACAAGAAAGCCTCAAGCAAGATTGCATTGTATTAAAAATAAATAAATAGACCTATTCTTTCCTAAATATCTAAAGCTTTAGAAATAAGAATCATGAAAGCTCTGACTCAGAAGAAGGGAAGTACGTAAACAGAAAGCAAAGGAAGAGCCTTAGGTCCTAAATAATCTCTGCCTTCATAAGAGAACGATATGTTTTCAGAAAATTGAAATCTTTCTTATTCCAATTTTGAATGCCTTCACTACCTCTTTACAAGTACTGTGGAATATTTACTGCAGTTGTGAGAGAATTTTGCAAAGTCATGGACAAAACCTGCTCAACTGCAGTCGCTTACCAGATGTAATATATGAAACAGGGGTTTATTTTACTTTTTAAAGCATCCTAAGAAAAGAATGAGCAAGAGGGTAGAGAAGCAAATATAATGAGCCCTATGTGCTTTCACAGGCTGTCTTCTAGAGCTTCAGGAAACAGGTCACTGGAAGCATATGGAGTTGCTGGTCAGAGGATTTACTAATGAACTACTCACGTAGAATCATAGAATTATGGAGTTGGAAGGGACCAAGAGGGTCATCTAGTCCAACCCTATGCAATGCAGGAATCATTTGCCCAACATGGGGCTTAAATCCACAACCCAGAGATTAAGATTCTCATGCTCTACCGACTGAGCTACCCCAGTTAGGTGGAAGACACTAGGGTTTAATAAGGTTACTACTGGCAAGTGGTTATGCTTTACTACTGCCAGGAGAGCAGCCTTTTTTCTTGGGACATATTTTTACACCAAGGAAACAGAAACCTTGCACTCAACTGTGTTATTACATAATAATGACAATACTGAACCTAACCATTTCAGGATTATTAATGGACAAGGAAGACATAAATATTATAAATGAAATAACCTGTTTTATTATAATGGTCTAGTTCAGCTTTCCCCTACCTAGTTCCCTCCAGATGCTTTGGACTACAACTCCCATAATCTCTTGGCCATCTGCCACGTTGGCTGGAGTTGATCAGAATTTGTACTCCAAAACATCTATAGGGTACTTGTTGAGGAAGGCTGGTGTAATTTGATTTAAATGTTTGTTATACCTTTAGAGAGACCATCAGTTGCCATTGACTGGTATGCTAAAGCAATAAAAGGAAGAACGCTTAAAAGAACAGAATGGGAATGCAGTAGAAACGGCAAGATAGAACTAGAACTCATCCTAGACAAAAAAAAAAAAAAACACGGTCCCCCCCCCCCCCCAAATAGATCCTGGAAACTGTCCTTTTCCTGTGTCTTGTTTTAGGCTGAGCTTTCTAAAGTTTTGAAAACAGTCCCCATGAAGCAAGGAGAATGAGGGAGCTTTGGCATACATGTTATTTAAAACCAAGAAACCAAATTACATATAGATTCCACAACCTATGGACATACCACAGCTGCATGGCCTAAAGTGTGTTATGTGCTTTTGCTGTTATATAAAAGCAATTTCCCTCCTATAACTGAGAAGGAAAGGTTCCCCAGGCACTGGTTTGGCTCCTCAAAAGCATTTTAGCAGTGGTATGTTGAGTGGAGTGGACATGCACATACATCTGCATGCACAGACAGAAGACAGCCGCTAAGGCAGAAGGGTCTTTGGAAGGTCTGTTCTTTGTTCTGGAAGGGGAGGAGTTCTCACAGCTTAGATGCATCCCTACTAGGAAGGTAATGGAAAAGTTCAGAAGCTAAGCTAGCACACCCCACCCTTGCAACAGGAATACAGACAGCAGGTCAGAAGACCTCACCTAGGATAATGCTGTCTTTCTGCAGAGGGCAGTTTATATCTGCCAGCAGGAGTCCGAGCCAATTAAGGGATTCCTATATACCGTAAATCTGTTCAGGCACAGACTAGTGAACAAGCTGTGACCCAGAGAGAGCCGCATCCAACCTCTGCAATCACGTTTTCTGTGCTTTCTTCTCTAAGCTAGGGAGGACAGCTATACTGCTGGCCTGGATTTAGCTTGTTCTCTTGTGTGGATACTTAAGCTACATATAAAGAATATCCTAATAATGTTCCCGATTTCAGACTTGCACTATTTGGAGGCACTGTCAGATGGCTCAGCGAATGCAACCTACTTTAAACAGATCTTGATGTTTAGCTTGACTGCATGCACCCAACAATAAGGGCAATTAAGGTGGCAAGGCCAGCCAAGCACCTCCATGTCATTTTAACCTGGTTATCAGGATCTGGGTGATGCAATCCAGGCAACGGCCAGCTTGCCAGCAAAACTCAGCAGGATGATAACTCACCATGGAAGAAACGTGAATCATGCCATCTGACTTGGGAGGTCCAAACCGTGCAAATGTTTATCAAAGCAGCACTTGCCTACAGCACTAGAAAACGTTATTTGCTCTTACAGGTGTGCTAAATTAAATTGAGATACACATTCTCCTTCTGCCATCACTCAAGTCCATTTGACAAAAGCAGGAATAATGGCCCCTTCAGGGGACCCAAATTATAACATAAGGGACATGGGACGAAACTGTGACTATGGAATAGGAGATATGAGAGGGACCTGTTGCATGTAGCAGACCCACTGCCAATCAGTAGAGAGAGTTTCCTACAAGATATAAAACCCCAACAAGCACCTGTTTGTTTTGGCATTGTCTTGTGCTTTTTACACACCTTAACTTGTTTAAAGTTAACACAACATGGTTGTGAATTCATTTACTAACTAATTATATTTATATACTGTCTTTCTGCCCACTCAATGGATTTTCATGCACATACTTTCTGAAAGAGATTGTATCAATTACTGATATGGGGTTGTTTGCTTTTATTATTTTTACCCTGTTTTTCTGTGTTTGGACACACAAAGTAGCTTACAGAATTAAACATAAGACAAAAACCACCACTAAAACTAATGTGGAAGGCTCTGGAAATCAGGGCTCAATTAGTTCCAGTGACAACAATGCAGGCTTCTTCATCTTTGAGGGCTCCTTCTTAGACCCAGTGCGGATATATTCTTAGTCTCCAACCAAGGTTATATCTGTCCTGGTTATCAGTCCTGATGCCACTGCAGCTAGACTGCAAAAGCTAAGTTGCAGCATTGGAACTGGTTTTGTTTTTAGGCTTACTGTCCCTACTGCAGAGTTTGAGCAATCAAAGAGACCACTCAAACATTGCTCCTTGTAGTGACTCCCAAATTTATTTGATCACTCACTGTCCATTGCCCTGCCTGAAGAACTTTATGCTGCACCTTAACCTATTTGTCCTTCTGAATATCCACATATAGAGTTCCAAGGAACACCCAAAAAGAGAAAATGCTGCACAACACTTAGGAACAAAGTTAGGAACAAAGAATGGCGGTTCTATCAAACAGTCAAGGCTGCCAAGAGTTGCAGATCCACATTATGCTTATTCAGGCATTTGTAATATGGTCTAACTAAAATGAAAGTGCATGCACAAACACCCTAGCTCTGCATCCTCTAGGTCTATCATTCTCCATGTGTTCCAATGCATCTGCCTGCAGGGAAGGCTCCTGTACTCATTGAAGCTTCCCTTTGTTCTGGAACCCTGCTTTTCCAGTTTTCCAAAATGCATGGGAACTCAACAGGTGCTAGTGGTTTCCCAAGTGCAGGCTGCTGCCCTAGAACACACAAGGGAGAATTGGGAATGCAGAGCTATTGTGTTTGTACACTTTCGCATCCTTGCGTATTTTGGTTAGTCATTTACAAATACCTGAACAGACTACATACTGTCAACTCAAAATCCCATTCTTTAAGAGAAGAGCAGCGGACTGAGTTGCTGATGGGCAGAGTATTTGGTGAACAGCTTACAGAAACAGTAGCAGAGCTGAGATTGTAACCAACACACCATCTCTTTCCAAAACCAGAAAGGTGCACTTCTATATGGCGCTGATTGAGGCTGGGTGGATCTCTGAATCTTACACAGTATACAGTACTTCTAATTGCACAAGAACAGCTCTTGGCTGTACCCAAGCACACCCAAAGTTTCTCCCACACTCTTAAAATACAAATCAGGACAAGATAAGGAAACCACTCTTAGGTAAACCTTATGCAAACAAGAGCTTACTTCCTCCATTAATGCTTCAGGGAATACACGCTTACACCCCGCTAAAGCTCTTGCTTTCTTCACCTGTAAACCAGAAGAATCCTTGGGGGAAAACAGGTTCCGCCATCCCTATTACAGAATCCCAGGTCAGAGTACCTATTCAAACCTGAATGTAACATCTTATTGGCAAGTACAGTCTAACATGCGTAAGCAAGAAACACATGCTCTTTAAAAACCACACAGTGGGTGGAATTCGTTCAATGTACCACCAAGTGGGATATGTGTTTGAGGAATTAGGTCTGTTCATGCAATGGGACTCCCCCCCCCATGCACTTCTAAACCTCTTATGGGGTTCCCCCAACAAGTTATGGTAGTTGTATCCCACCCAATGTTTTTGAGGCCATGGAATACGTATCACTGGGACTAACACTATCAGCATATATGCTGTGACTTGACATTATATTAAGTATATCCGGCCAAAGAGCACACTCAAGAATTTGGCACTTCCTTTACACAACTCAGATAAAGCAATACAAAGAGCAGAAAATACTGTACAAAAGACCAGCCTCCCCTCTTTGCAGCTAGCAACTGATGTCAAGTAGCTGCAACAGGGATTGCAGATGGAAAACTAAGATGAGGCAGCCCTTCTCCTGCTACTGGCAATTATTGTTTGAAGCAGAGGCAGAAAAAGAGAACAGCAATTAAAAAGGAAGAGGGGAACATGGCTGGGAGAAGAAATGATGGCTTGGGAGCATAAAGATGAAGAGCTTATATTGCCAATGCAGGCAAGTGCCCACCTCAATCCCACCACACATTTTGTGCATACCTGATTTCCCAAAGGTATGAAAAGGACCAGAGATATATAAAGGAAAGTTACCAAGGGAAGGGCAACACACTTTTCTACAATGTACTGTGCAGTTGCCCCCAACACATGTTTCCCCACCATTAAAAAGCACCTGTTTGAACTTTCAGAGAACAGTGATTGGGGCCAAGCTTTTGTTACCTTTACCAGCAGAAGGCACAAGTTTTGTTTTACTGAAGTTTTTTTATATGAGCATTTTATTAGGTTATTTGTATGCTTGCTCTGGGCTCCTTTGGGAGGAAATGAATGTAACAAATAATAAATAAACAAATCATTAATTGCTCCTTTGTAGTTATCAACACTTATGAAAAACATTCACATACTGTATATGGTTGAAACTGCAACCAGACACATCCCTGGATACCTTGCATATCCAGGGTAGTTCTCAACCACACCAGATTTGAGCAGATCCAAATACTACATCCCAATAATTACACTGTAAGCAAGACAAATGCTCCACATGTAGGACCCACAATTTGCCTCCCCCTCACCCCTGCTCAAGCACCTACAATTTTAGCCCAGCATTGTAAGTATCACAGTGAAAGCTGAAATCTCCAGACACCCACATAATACAATTAAGAGTGCTAGAAATGCAATTACTCCCTGAAGAGAAAGAACAGGCAACACACCAACAAGCAAAATTTAAGAGAGAAATAAAAAACCAGCAATCAAATAAGGAAAAAGGGGAAGGTATTTGGGAGAAGATTAGAAGCAGAGAGATGAAGAGCTTACTCAGGTCACTGCAAGTCTGGCTCATCTGGCTTTTGTTTCAGACCCAAGTTAAGCATGTCCTAATTTTAACTTCACTATCTACTTGGCCTGCTGCATATCTGTACTAGGCAGAAACAGAACAGATTTCCTCAGTCATCAAAATTTAGTCAAAGTACAGTAACAGAGAAGGCAGGAATAGGAAAAAGGTAAATAAGCCCAAAATAAATGCTCTGGGATTAGCCATTTGCAATCGATTGGTTAGGGAATTTAGTGAGTCTGGAGTTCAAATAAAATTGTCAAGTGGCCCTTTATCCTAGGAAAAATTGCCACAGCCAGACTTTTCAGCAAAAAACCCAGCAAACAGCATATTGACCTTTCAGTAGAAGGCAGAAAATTAGACTGTAGCAAAGGAGAACACAAATCACGAAGAAAAAATGGGCACTTGGGAAACAGCCCAATAGAAAGAGACTGCTTTCAGGAAATGTCACTTGTTACAGGATGTGTGTGCATGGTGCATTTGATGCCTCTAATACATCCCACAACTATCACTGCAATCTTGCAGCAAAAGAAAAGAAAATGCTTACTAGGAAGCTGTACTACTTTCCAAATACATTAGACTAGAGGCCTACTTTGCCCTTCCAACGTACCACCATGCTGGGGTGTGAGCCAGTCAGCAAACATTAATTTATAGATTCATGCATTGTTTCCCTTCTATGAAACAATTGCTGGTATTTCTTCCACTTTAAGAAATACTAGCAACCAGCAACATGATGCTGATTACTCATGTTAAGGGATACTCCATCCCAACTTCGAACCTTTTGACAGCTGACCCTTTTGCCCTCTAAGCATCCTAGGAGAAACTTAAAGGTGATCAAGTTGTTTAATAAGGGCTGGGGATCACGAAAGAGGTGGGAAAGGAGGGACAGTTTCCTAGATATATTTTCACCAACAAGCACCAGTTTAGCTGCTTCGATCCACCTGCTATAAAAAGGAACCAGAATATGCCTGCTGCACCTTTCCCCTAGATACCAAACTTAAGGCTGGGGGAGGGGGGGCATACAACCGCCCTGTCAGAGGGAATGAGCTGTTTCCCATCCAGAGGTCAGGTGAACAGGAAAAAGTCAAGTCTGCAATTGCCAATCCCTGATATTCCCACAACATACAATCATGGAGATCTCAAAACGAAGTCAACCCTCTTAACGGGAAGAGAAAGGGATATATTACACAACAACAGTTTCTTCTTTTACATCTTACCCACCAACGTGCACCATTTCGTTGTCTTTCTCTCTTTCTCCACCCGACACCCCCCCCCGGGGTGGGGGGGCAAAAATAATAATAAGGATCCCTCTCCCTTTAAGATTTCATACGGGAGGGGAACGAGAATCAATCTAACGGGGTAATAAAGTAGAGAACATCTTTCAACAAGCCTAGACCTAACGCAAAGGCTCTGAAAGAGAAACGTGGAAGTGGGGCGATGGGGGAGGGTATATAAGGCAGTCCCACCTCAAGGACACAGATGTACCCAACACAGGCCCCACTCCCCACTGGCTTGGCTACAATCGCGTTACGAAACCCAGCGCCCTACGAGTTCCCATAATCTTAGAGCTGGAAGGGGGTCCCCAGGGTCATCTAGCCCAACCCCCTAGCCCAATGCAGGAATCTTTTTGCCCACGACCCTGAGATTTAAGAGCCCTCCCGCTCCCCCGAAGGATCCGACGCGGGATCACCCAAGCTGCACAGAACCAGGGCAAGGCGAACCCCCCTTGCAACGGCAGATCCCAAGGGATCCGGAAGATCCCGAGAAGATCCTTAGCAATAGTTGGGACGCAACCCCCACCACCCAAACACGCCCCCGCGCGCTACACAGCCTCCCACCCCTCGCGAGGCCTCAGGGCAAGCCGCGTGGAGGGCGCGGCCCCTTTAAGGGCGGCCTGTCACAGGCCCCGGGAAGGGCGAAATGGCCGGCGGGGGGGGGAGGCGGACGAGGCGAGAGAGGGAAAGAGATTTTCACCTCACCTTGGCACCCAAGAGGCGCGCGGCCGCCCTGCTGCTGGCAGTCAACAAGGTCATGGCGAGGAGCGGCGAGAACCTGACGCGGCGGCGGCGGCGGCGAAGGAGCGAAAACCAGCGGCCGCCTCGAGGAGAAGAGGGAAGTCCGGGGGTGGGCGGGGGGGGAGAGAAGGGAAGCAGACAAGACCAAGGTTGAAGAGCGGCAGCAGACGTCTGAGGAAAGAAGCGGCAGCGGCTGCGCCCGGCAAGGTCCTCACAACGCGGTAGCGTCAGCAGCGAAGAGGCGGGGCCTTGCCCCGGCGGAGGACCTCGAGGCTATTAACATAAACGCCGTCAAGGTTCGCCGAGGCGCCATTGGGCGGCGCGGAGGGAGGGGCGGGGCTTGCCCGCGCGCGAGCGGGCGGGCAAGGGCGTGGTCCTGCCTGGGAGTGAGGCGTCCGAGTCAGGCGCCTGATGGATCTGCATGGCGACAGCGTCTGAAGTAGCCTCTTCTGCAGACACATACTGTACAGTATATAAATTAATGCGGGCGCAGCTGAGGGGCTGGGAGTACTTAGTGTTGCCAGTCTTGTGGGCTTTCCGTAGGCGTCTTGGCTGGGCTAGATACGCCTTTGATCCTGGAAGGCTCTTCCTTTAGGCTAACTTTATTCCTAGCTCTCCCCCCACCCGCCGCGCATCGCTTAACAATGTCTCAAAATGAACCATTCACAGTGGCATCAGGTGTTAAACAGGGTTGTGTTATTGCCCCAACTCTATTCATTATTTTCATTGCCATGATCCTACACTTTGTCGACGGGAAACTCCCCACCGGAGTAGAAATCATATATCGAACAGATGGAAAGCTCTTCAATATGAGCAGGCTGAAAGCAAAAAGTAAGGTTACGGTAACTTCTGTCATAGAGCTTCAGTATGCTGATGACCAGTGGCAGAGCTTCATGCTCAGCCACATGGAGCAGGCACGCTGCCCTCAGGGACGTGGCACGCGTTCTGGTGGCGGGGCAGGCAGCCACGATGGCGCCCCCACCACCCCATCTTCCTACGCTGCTGCTGATGACAACGTAGTGTGCGCACACTCAGAGGATGACCTCCAAACCATCCTAAATATCTTTGCAGTAGCTTACGAAAAGCTTGACCTATCACTCAACATCCAAAAAACCAAAGTGCTGCACCAACAAGTACAAAATAACCCCTCTGCAGCGCCACAAATCCAACTCAGTGGTGTAATGTTGGAAAATGTTGATCACTTTTCCTACCTAGGCAGTTACCTTTCCACAAGGGCCAACACTGATGCCGAAATCCAGCATTGCCTGAGCTCTGCGAGTGAGGCTTTCTCCTGATTGAAGTGCAGAATGTTTGAGGACCGGGACATTCGTAGGGAAACCAAAATACTTGTTTACAAAGCTATTGTACTACCAACCTTACTATATGCTTGTGAAACATGGACCACTTATAAACACCATCTCCAACTCCTTGAAAGATTCCATCAAGAGTGTTTCCGAAAAATTATACACATCACTTGGGAAGACAGGTGAACTAATATCAGTGTACTGGAAGAAGCAAAGATCACCAGTGTTGAAGCAATTATTCTTCAACATCAACTTTGTTGGTCTGGTCATGTTGTACAGATGCCTGATGATCGTCTTCCAAAGCAACTACTCTATTCCGAACTTAAAAATGGAAAGCATAATGCTGGTGGTCAACAAGAGGTTTAAAGACTGTCTCAAGGCAAATCTTTTAAAAATGTAGTATAAACACTGACAACTGGGAAACACTGGCCTGCGAGTGCTCCAGTTGGAGAACAGCCTTTACCAAAGGTGTCATGGGCTTTGAAGAAACTCGAACTCAGGACGCAAGGGAGAAAGGTGCTAAGAGGAAGGCACTCTTGGCAAATCCACACCGTGATCAACTCCCGCCTGGAAACCAATATCCCCACTGTGGAATGACATGTGGATCCAGAATTGGCCTCCACAGTCACTTACGGACCCACTGTTAAAACAGTGTTTATGGAAGACAATCTTACTCGTCTATGAGTGATCGCTGAAGAAGAAGACGACCTCCATGTAAAACCTGAGAGCAAAATCCCGTATAACTCATTGGGACTTGATTCAGAGTAGAAATGAGCTGTAAGGCTCGCCCTGCGCCAGGCAATTTTGTATACCGCCTTTCATCAGAAGATCCCAAGGCGGTATAGGGATTCATAGGAAAACCCTGAGCAGCAGCCCCACGTCACCGTGCCAGAGGAAAGCATGGTGGTTTTATTTCTCCGACCCAAGCTTTTATCTGGTTCCTTGTGGGCCCATAAAATCGAGACAAAATGAGGGGCAAGTAGGATTAGAATGAGAATGTTTTACTGTTTTGTTTTTTAAAGCCCTGCTCCTCCAGAATCATCTTGGCAGCAGACATTAAACAGGGGAAGATTTCCTGTTGCATCGAGTCCCTTTGGGATTATGCTCCCAGGTAAAAATACACACGATTTCTGCCAAAAGCGTTTGGCACAACACACCCGTGAATAGCTGTAAACAAATTAGTTAATTTTGGGTTTCCAGTCATCTGTTGCATATTCTTGTCCCTGTAGTATTCTACAGGATTGTTGTTGTTGTTTAGTCGTTTGTGACCCCATGGGGTCTACAGGATAGGAAAGTCATTACTGATGGCAGGATTCATTTGGATGACATAGAAGTCATAGTTGGGAATGCAGGGAAAGGAATTGGGTTGATGTCTTTTTTAATGCCTTTTCCAGAATTTAATATACAGTGATACCTCGGGTTACAAACACTTTGGGTTACAGACTCCGCTAACCTGGAAGTAATAACTTGGGTTAAGAACTTTACCTCAGGATGAGAACAGAAATTGCATGCCGGCGGCGCAGCAGCAGCAGGAGGCCCCATTAGCTAAAGTGGTACCTCAGGTTAAGAACAGTTTCAGGTTAAGAACGGACCTCCGGAACGAATTAAGTTCTTAACCAGAGGTACCACTGTATACAACTTCTTGGTTATCTCCTATCTCGAGACTTCCCTGCCTATGCCTCCATGGCTTCCAATTTGTTCCTTTTTATGTTGCATAACCTTTTACATCAACCATTTTAAATCTATACAATAACCTAATAGTTGTTGCTGCTGCTCACGTATCTAACCCTACTTGAAGATTATTTATTTATTTGAGTATTCAGTGATGCTCCCCTTGCAAACACACACACACACACACACACACAGAGAGAGAGAGAGAGAGAGAGAGAGAGAGAGAGAGAGAGAGAGAGATGTTTCTTAGTCAGGCTGAGCCCTCTTAACGTAAACTGGTCAAAAGTTGTGAAACTTACAGCCCAAATTTGCATTATGTTCTTTTGGCTGATTTCCCACATAATTAAGGGATTTTTATGGTGACTTGCTGCAAATGGTTAATATGGTTGATAATTTTACTAGGGTCCTAGGCTAAGTTACTTCATTTATTCACCCCAGGTAGTAATGATCACCCCATTTTTGACCCCTGGCCCATAGACTAATAGCATAGGGACATCGCTCAATCATCATCATCTTAGTTCTGACACAACTTTGGATTCTATCACATAGCAGAACCAGAGCAGGTGGGAAAGAGTGACACTGCATTGGGCAAGGCAAGCGACATCAGACCAGTGAACTCTGTCTAGGCCACTTGCTCTGTTTGCCTCAAACACCACACTCCCAGAACCTGCAAAGCCCAAAGCACACATCCTGCTATTATCATGGCCAGGCTGCCCCCTCATGCAACAGGTGTGATCAGAGTGCAGAGTCCTCATGCTGAACCAGGGCAAAAAGGTCACAGTAGTATTCTCTTTCCAGACTGCAGCAGAGGCTATTTATTTCGATTAGTCCTGCAAGGACTTCCAGTCATTCATGATATGAGTTACGTCCATTTGTCTATGTAGATGAATAATCCCTACATTTCATTTTTTTAAAATTCCCTTAGGAAGGGAAGGGGTAGAAGAAGACACCCTATTTCAGTTTTAATCTTAAATAAAAAACATTTTGCTTCTACAAGTTTGTTTTTCTACTTCACCATGTTATGCATGGATGCAACACACAAACAGAAGCATAACAAACAAACAAACAACCTATTTAGTTCTCTTGTTGCCATAAAATAATAGGTAATGAAATTTATACTGATAATTTTGTTTGAAGTACTACTCAATTGTTTTTGGAGTAAAACCCTAGTCTGAGGAATAAACGGGAGCAGATTTGGAAGGAAAGAGATTTAAGTTAATTGAGAATTGGCTTTCAAGAGAAAATTGGAAAACAGGGTCAAGAATAAAAATTTGAAGGAAAAAGGGGGATTTTTAGGTGAAAACCTGGCATTTAAATAAAGCTTTGGGTATTGGCTGCTTTGACTCTTACACCTTACACTGTTGTATACTGCTTTTCTTTTTGTACAGTTTCACCACTTGTAATTTTGGGCTTCTTTGTGCACCTTTCTACATTGTTGGGAAGGTTGGGCATAAACCTGTTAATGAATTGGTTCCTTTTCAGCTGTGACCTGCTGTACCTCTGAGCAACTTCCCTGCGTGAATTGGAATTGTACGGAAGTGAAACAAGCATTTTATAGTAATACAGACTTTGCAGCAAAAAAAATAGCATAACACTAATAGAATAATATTGAGCTTAATGTATAAAGATCGAGGCTTAACTTTCTTACTACTACAGCTTCACTTCCTTGACTAAGTAGCATCTGTTTGCATTTCACTATCCCATGGGTAAAATTATAGGGCAGAATGCACTTAACTAATCCAATCATATTCACCCAGAGCCTCTGGCATGGCAGACCAAAATTTCCATCACATTCATCTGCCCATTTCTTAACACTGGAAGTCCTAGGACTCTTGACTAGTTTCTACAAACATAATCACTCTTCTCGGTGCCCAGGGTCCAAACCAGTCCATAACCTCTCAGGGATCACTGGCATTACATGGTAGTAATAATTGCATCTGAGCGAATTTGTGTCAGAGGTTAAGATTTAGACCAGAGAATAAGTTCACTCCCAAGCTTGGAGGCAATACTGGCTCAAGTTCTATGATTTCCAAATAGTTGCTAGCAGCTGTCAGAAGAAACAGAAACTTCTCCCTCAATTTTTCCCACAGCCCGATTTTTCTTTATGTCTTGACTGAGCACAGTTCCACTGTTGCCCTTTCAACAATGTAGAATGGCAAACTTGCCTCTCCTTCTTGTGCTGATTGACAATACAGTAGGATAATTGCTTCCATCCTTCCTCATTATCTTTAAATCACTCTGGGTGCCTAAAATCCATTACAGTACACAACTGGTTCCGGAAGTCTGTACTTAACCTGAAGCGAACTTTCCCATTGAAAGTAATGCAAAGTGGATTAATCCGTTCCAGACGCGTCCGCGGAATACTTAAACTGAAAGTACTCAAACCGAAGTGTACTTAAACCGAGGTATGACTGTATTTTTCCCTTTAGTTTTGATCCTCTAACCCAGACATAGACAACCTTGGCTCTCCAGATGTTTTGGAACTACAACTCCCATGATCCCTGACTACTGGCCCTGTTAGCTAGGGATCATGGGAGTTGTAGTTCCAGAACATCTGGAGAGCCAAGGTTGCTTATGCCTGCTCTAACCCCTATGCCCAGTGGAAAGAGCCAACTAGTCTAGGTTAATTATCTGCTAAATAAAAAGGATATTTCAACCAGCATTTTAAATTATCAATACATACATGCCGCCACGCACAACTAAAGGAAACAAATTGTAAGGAGTTCTTTGTTGATCATCCGCGTCGCAGCATGATTTATTTACTTGCCATCACTGGCCCATTTGTTTTTAAACAGGTATTAAAAGCCCTTTGAAGAGTACAACCCTTCCCCCAATTCCAAGTGCTCAATATCAGCACCCTTGTGGATTTTACAAGCCAGATACTGGCCTTCACCAAGAGCCAGTCTATACACATGAAGGCTGGTAAAACAGCTGTGAGGCAAAGACAATGGCTCCAGAGGCATAATATATAAATTGGCTTGCTCCTCCCTCTTTGGTTAGAAGGATGTACTGTATGTTCATCCTCCCTCACTCGTTGCACTCAAAGCACAGATTGCATAGACAAATTAAGTGACTTGCCCGGTGTCATGATAAGGTGGTAGCAGAGCACAACGGAACACAACAAGTTCTTCTATTCAAGTTCTGATGAACTCTGCCTCTGAGAGCTGGAAATGAACCTAGAAGCTGTGTTTTTGGTCTCTTGACTCCGACCTACAGATCAATGCACCTGCACATAGCCACTAAGTATTAAAACACACACAGAGAGAGGAATGGGCTACGCAGTAGAAAAAAACAAGACTTGGATCCACATATGGGAGTGTCTCTTGTTCCCTTTAAAAACAGCAAACAAAAGGCCTGATAACAGCAGGTTTGTAAAAAGTCAGGTAAGTGCAAGACACTGCATCACCTATTCACTTAAAAAATTGATAAAGAAGCTTTCTTGGTGTTTTCTTTTAGAGATACAATGTTGTTTACAGATTGTAAGGTGTTCCCCCCAAACCCTCCTCCCAAAAGGCTGCTGGGACAATAATTATTAGAGCTAGGAAGAGGGAGGTGGTCTACAAGGACTTTGCCAACTCATTCACCAAACCAGGCAGGCCTTTGTGCTTCATAGTTCATCATGTGGGAGATGCAAGGCGTGGTCACACAGATCTACAACAGAAGCACAAACAATTCAGTTCATTACAAGAACTGGAACTTCCAGACAGACAACACAGCTGATTCAAACTTGCCCAATAATATATCATAGCAGCAGTCCCCACAAGAAGGTGTAATGGCTGTACTTCTTCACTCTACACACAAACCAGTCTGAATTACTCCCCTACAAAATGAGGGTTTATCCAAAAGTATAGTAAATCTAAATGTTGTAATGTAAAAAAAAAATAGAATTTTCATAACACCTCTCAGCAATTGTTTTCAGTTTTATTTTCTGAAGCTGAACTCGAGATTTGTTGCTGATATTTGACTGAGGATGTGTGGACAAAGTGGAACTCGTTTTAATGAGATGTGGTGATCACGGGGCAACATTTTATTGGGTGAGGTCTTCTGCACTCTAGCCTGCTCTTTTTCACTGCTCCAACCCTGCCCGCTTTCATTTCTGGCATGCATACTGCACCTCCTAATAAAAAAGTCCATTTTAAAACACTCCCCTTGTAAGAAGTTATTCCACTATGCAGATGTTACTGCAGAGTTTGTTCTAACAGAATTGCTAGTGAATGGACAAAAAAGTATGGACTCCTCATCCAAGAGTTAAAAATTTGTTCCCCAACCCCACACCTGCACAGCACATGGGTCATCAATTCAAATGCTGCCTGCCAGCCATATTATCCACCTGTGAGTTGTTCCACATACACAAATACATTTCTGAAGTTCCCAGCAGTTCTGAGCTTTTGATAAAAAGGGTTGTGTCATTTACTGAAATATCTCAGTCTCTGCTCTTTTTCTCACAGCCAGGTCTTGCCCAAGAAACTTTTCACCACAAACAAAATTCACAGTTCGATTCATCCTTTTCTCTTCCGTAGGGAAGATTAAATCAATAATGACTCAGCAATTGCTTTCGGGCCACAGGATCAAACAGGGTTAGCTTATCTTCCTAATCATCATGAGCATCATGATACTAGCCACGCAATCCCAAGGACTCTGGCAAAGTGATAGTATGAACAGATCAGGTGAATATGCAATTGATTTGGGTGACAGCCAATTAGTAAGCCACTTCTACAGGCCTACAGCAACTGTGATCCTAACCTTGCTGATCTGTAAAAGTAATAGGTGATCATAAAGAATCAACTTTGGCTAGACTTCCTTGTTTAACTCAGCTTTGAGCCTAAAATCAGGTGGATTTGTGTGTTAATTCTTTGGCTGGGTACTACAAATAGCTTGTTACGACCTGGTGGTCAGAAATAGGTGCTGCATTTTTGGCTGTGCCACCGTGGCATGCCTCCAACCCTCAAACACTGGAGGGTAAAGGTCAGATGAAAACAGCACAGTCAGGTTCGTAGTCCAAAAATAGCTCAGTGCCAGGACAGCGAAACAAGGTTAATATTCCGGAAATCCTTGTCTTAGACTTTGTGAAAGGATTCTCTGGAACTATAACAACTCTTCATGTGGATTGCGTGGACCCGATGAACAGACGCAGGTGGAATAGACACTAGCACATAAGTTTGGACCTGATCCATGAACTGATTAGAGTGTGAACTGACCTACAGGCTCTTCTGCTTTTTCTGTTGAATTTTATGACATTACTGTTGAAATCTATAATATGATACAGTGAATAATATACTTCAGGGGTGGCCAACTCCCAAGAGACTGCGATCTACTCTCAGTGTTAAAAACTGGCAGTGATCTACCCCCTTTGGGGGGGCTTCAGGTCAAATTTGTTGAGCTTTTTTTAGGGAAGAGGAAGGCCCATATTTTAGGGGTTCAGGTCTAAATTGTGTAGCTTTTTTAGGAAAGAGGAAAGCCAGTGATCTACCACAGACGTCCATTGACCTACCAGTAGATCATGATCTACCTGTTGGACGTGCCTGATATACTTTATTTATGCAAGAGTACAGCCGGTTACGTGTTACATCATTACGTGTTACCGGTTACATCCAGGTGACTAAAGGCAGAGCAGCCTCCCTTCTCCTATATTCTCCCTGAAGCAAAAAAAAAAAGGCAGGAATACGAGGCGAGGCCACAAAGAACCCTTTAGGTTTACTATTTATAGCACCCGCACTGTTCTCTCGGCATCTGTGAGCTCCAGTTACTGCAGGACGCCATTATATGGGTGTTGTGAGGCACTGCAGAACGCTATGGGGTGTTGGCAAGCAATGCCAAGGACAGGACATGGTGGGAGAGCAGCTACTTTGCCTCGTTGCCAGGATGTTCTGTTCAACAGCACCAGCCTGTTTCTGTTCAGCTGCCTTTACTGTTTCTAAGCGTGGAGAGAGGAAGCCAAGCACAGGAGGCTGTGCCAAGAGAAGAAGGTCATCTATCTCTTAGGAACTTTCTCCAAGGTCAAAGCGCGGCCACAATCCTACCTGAAGTGCTACCTCTCTTCCTAGAAACTTAGTACAGCAACTGTTCAGAAGAGGGCAAAGTCAGAGGTTTGTTAATCAGGCAGCGTTTAGCAGGGAACTGAACTAAGCCTTCTCCCCTTCTGGGACAAACTGAAACTTGATGGAATGAGATGCCTGTTCTCTGAAGTTTGAGGGAGAGAAGTCCCTTTTAATTTTAGTGATATCAGGGTCCTTCAACCAATTTGAATGGTATTCGCCAACTGGAAAATTTATTCAGTTCTCCAAACCCCTGCTGAGCACCAATTTTATCCAGCTGAAAGAAATTTGGATGAAATAACTTAACACCAGTCAACAAGAGCAGAAATCAAAGGCAGGTTCGTAGGAAGGCAAGATGGTCCTGATTATTTTCTACACTGAAATACTTATATATGGCACTGTTACAGAAAATATAACAGTGTAAAACATAAAAACACAGGCGCAGCAGTAAAAACACCTGTCGCTATTTCAAGTTTTCAATAAATAATAGGGTTTTTTTTATTAAAAAAAACATGTCCCAAAACTGTCTGAACAATGCAGCTTTAAAAAAATGCCTGAAAGAAAGCCGGGATGACTCCTGCTTAACAATATCTGCCATTTTGTGCTTGTGACCGATTGTCTACTGCCCCAAAATGGAAGCTAGTGGCTACACTGGCATTTTCTCCATGTTGGAAAACTGGCTGCACTGCAAGCTAAAAGGAGGGTGCTTCTTGTCTGGAATGCAGAGTTGTGCCTCCTTGTCAGAAGAATGGCCTATGCCGCGGGCTGGTTGGACACTGAGGAATAGGGGAAGGAAGAAGCTGGGGAACCACCAAGGGGAGAAGGCTCAGAGCCCCAGGAAGTAGCGGTGGTGGGACAACAATGAGTGCTCAGAGGGAGAAGACTGGGAAGAGGAGGCATCAGAAGCTGAAGGAGTAACAGGGCTCAGTGAGTTGAGAAGAGTCTGTGGCAGAGAGAAGTCGGGTATCGGAGGCTGAAGTTGAAGCTGGCAAGTTGGAGGAGGGAGGTCAAAAGGCAGAGTCAGGTTAGTAAAGAGTCACTGGTGTCCCATCCCCCCCCACTGTGACAAGCTCCCCCCATGACTCCCAGAATCAGGAGAGGTATGAAACAGGAGAAGCAAAGGCAGGCTGCCCGCAGGTGCAGTCTCTGATTGCTTGCAAGAACCTCTGGAGAGGAGGAGACATAGAAGGGAGGTGGGGACTTTTAATCTCAGCAACAGATTTTATGGAGTAGGGCCTACGGCGCAAGAGCTGCTGTGCTCCTAAGGCCTGAAACTCAGCCAAATCTGCAAAGATCATGTTTCGCTAATAAAGAGTTGACTCCAGCTTTCGACTGAGTGAATTACTTGATCTGCAAACAGTCCTAGTCCTTTGCTTACCTGTTCGTTTGCTGCATAGTCGGTCCTTGACATTTTCTGCCTCATGGGAGAAGAACTCTATGAACTCATCTTCATATTCTTCAGCTATACTCTCACACTGCAAAGGGGAACCAAGGAAGTCAGCCGTGCTATACATCGTGCCTGCAACATATGTTCTTTGATGTAGGCACCAGCTACCTGTTCCACTTCCCTAATGCGTATTGCAAAGCGTGGAGCTGGTCCAGAGTTGTGGCTGTAATTATACCATTGCAACTGCAGCATCGGCTGTCTGTCACCATAACCAGCTGCAAGTATTAAGATAGAATTCAGAAGGAAAAGAGGCTACAGGTTGCAGCCATGTTGTTCCACTGGAGTCTCCTTTTCTCCAGCAGCCAAGTAGTCCCACACCCAGCTTCACTCTCTGCATCACTCACCGCAAACTTCAGGCTCGATGTCATATCGGTATCAAATTTGGTTTGAGAAAGGTCCATCTTGGTCCCATCGCGGGACATCACTCTCACATAGCTTTTCCGGTGGGTGGAAGGGTCTTCCCTTTCGCCGTATTCTTTCATGTTGTCACAGATGCGCTCCAACAATTCCGTCAGGTGAGCTTCAGACCTGGCATAGGGCACCTGTGGAGGAATGGCAGCTTGCTATGAAGGTGGGGAAAGCCTCCCCAACCTTTACCTTTATCAGATCCTGTTGTAACATAATTTTCCTCGGGCACCATTCATGTCTTACAACCTATTACTGAGGAGTGGTCAATCATTTTGCCATTTTGCCAAAAGGAGGACACTGTAATGATTGCCTTGCCTTAGGACCAACGGCAGCCACTAAGATTTGGCTCCATTACTGGAACTAGGGATAAAGAAATTACGTGGAGCTATTGTTGAAAACTCTATATTCCCCCACTCACGGGCTCCATGTTCCTCACCAGTCCCTCCTTAGCTGCACCTCTAGAATTTGAAATTTCTGTATTAGGTGTGGAGAACCTTTGGCCCTCCGTGAACTACAACTCCCATGAGCCCCAGAAAGCATGGCCAATGGCAAGGGATGATGGGAGCTGTAGTTCAGCAACATCTGAAGGTCTAGACCAGGCATCCCCAAACTTCGGCCCTCCAGATGTTTTGGACTACAATTCCCATCATCCCTCACCACTGGTCCTCTGAGCTAGGGATCATGGGAGTTGTAGGCCAAAACATCTGGAGGGCCGCAGTTTGGGGATGCCTGGTCTAGAAGTTCCCCACACCTAATATAAATAATAATTACTAATTTCAATTTATTGTTGGGGGCTGCTTTGAGAGGTGTGAAAGGATAAAAATGCAGGGATGTAGCCAGTGCTTCATGAGCTGAATTCTGTTGGCACAACCAGATTCATGTTTCTCCTTCTTCCCTTGCACATCCCCAAAATTTGCTCCAGAGGATCCGTCAACCCTCCAGAGCAGTTTTTGAGGGTGCACAGTGCGCTGGAGGGGACACGAGAGGGAGAGGAAGCCTGCATTTTGCACACAGAAATGTGCCAGTAAAGCTGCAGAATTGGATGCCACCCATAATAAATAATTTCCCTTTCACCAGAAGTTTAAAATCTCAGCACAAGGGTTTCCCTCACACATTTCTTCAGGGTGCTAACCACCCCCCTGACTTCCTATTTCTCAGATCACCACAAAAGTCTCCAGAGTTTCAGCCAATCAAGGGCAAGGATGAAACATGTTACCTCCACGATGGACTGGCTTCCATCTGGGTTGATGCGGAAGGAACCTATCTGGATCATTTTCTTGGGATCTACCTGAGATATTTCCCACTCCAGCTCATCCACCAGTGCCCGGCATGCTAAAACCAAAGAGAAACCAGCTCTTAGAAGCAGGACTGGTCATAGCACTCAGGAAGACAGATACATTAACTTCATGATCGGCTGCTCGATGCCAGGAACGTTCTCAAGATTTGGCAACTGAACAAATGCATTCTTCAGAACCCAGCATACCGCAAACGAAAATATGCCTTGCCTGTGTCTCGTAGCAACAATTTATTTGCAGCACTTGATAGGAGAATTTAAAATTTATGTTAGGCAAGTCGTCCATGCAGGGGAGTGAAAACAAGTACCAGGAAAGAGGTAAAATTGACAGCTCCTGACCTCGACACATCAGTTGGTTCAGCGGCCTTGAGGGCAACAAAACGACTGCACTCTTTGTTCCCCTATTCTTCTTTCTCCTGTGGCGTAGCATCAGCAAGCAAGGCTACTAAAACAACAGTTGCTGCTTCTGGGACTTGAGCTTGCAACCCAAGAAAAAAGGGAAAATACAATAGCAGGGGATGGGTAGTTATGCTAACATTCCCGTAAGGCTTTCATGAAGACACAGGTCCAGTGATCTCCTCTCCCATGTGGACACTGCCAACCAATGCTTCTGTGCGACAGTGTTCCACATGGTGAGGCGTAATGTTTGTATCAGAGATGTGTGGTGTTGGAACCGGCGAATCTCATACATTTGGGCTGACTTGCAGGGACACGTAACGTCTCACCAAGGGTTATGCCATTTCAATGTCACTTTTCAGCAGCCTCTACGTAGGCCAGACAACTCTGTTATTGGGAGCATAAGGATGTTGCTTCTGGCGTGCAGGGAAGGCAGCAACAGGTCGCCTGTAGCCTTCCAAGTGCTGTTTGGCTTCTATCTGCCCCAGCCTGTGTGGCCGTTCGTCAGGGATTATGGAAATTGTCCCGCAACAACATCTGGAGGGCCACAGGCTCCTCACCTCAGTCAATAACTAATTTAACAGGAGTTTTGAACCAGGGTTTCCCAAACATGGGTCTCCAGCTGCTGTTGGACTACAACTCCCATCATCCTAAGCTAGCGGAATCAGTGGTCAGGGATGATGGGAACTGTAGTTCAAAAACAGCTGGAGACCCAAGTTTGGGAAACCCTGTTTTGAACTGAGGACTGAAGGCCCAGGAACGCTGGGCTCTACCCAACTGAGTCACTCTACGTAAGGGGAGACATAGGCAAGGAATATAATAGCCTCCTCCTCCTCAGCAAATAGCAAACTGTGGCAAAGTCGTCCCCTTAATATGCATGGCAGCTACTTGCTCCTAAGACTCAGGCAAATGATTTATTAAAGAGTCAAACACCCTCCTTATGCATCTCAGTTTCTGAGTCCTGTGCACAAAGCTGAAGCGTGTAGAGGTCACTTTTGCTGCAAAAAGCTGCTGAGGTGCCTAATAAAGGGAAGGCCCTTGAGACCATAGAATTGTAGAGTTGGGTGGGACCATGATGATCATCTAGTCCAACCCCCTGCAATTCAGGAATCTGCAGCTGTCCCATACACAGGGATTGAACTGAAACCTTGGTGTTATCAACACCACACTTTAACCAACTGAGCTGTCCAGGCTAACCAGTTATCTGACCAGATCAGAGGGGCCAGATGAAAAACCCACTGGAGCCTGTTTGAGCCCATGGCACCAGCTGCCCATCCCTAGGGTAAGACCTTGCTGTGGCCAAACTTTCATCTCCAAGTACAGTGGATGCTCGGGTTGTGAACATGATCCGTGCGGGAGGCACGTTCGCAACCCGCAGCGCCATGTCTGCGCACGCGCGGGTCACAATTTGGCGCTTCTGCGCATGCGCCAAAACCCGGAAGTAACCCGTTCCGGTACTTCCGGGTTCGGCGCGGTGCCGCACAACCTGAAGTGTCTGTAACCCAAAGTATGACTGTAATGACTAAAACAATTAGAGAACAAATTGATGTGGCTTATCCCTACATACACAGGTATGGCATCATTATGTGTATTTCAAACTATGTATCTAAGTGCCCTCAGACTACTATTGTGGGGGGTCACTCAATGAGAACTGATCTGATCTGAGATACGGTAGGCTACCCTGAAAAAGTTTGCAGGGGTACGCAGGGGTACGCATACCCCTAAACATTTTGTGAAGCTAAGTTTGGCCTCATTGAGGGGCAGTATTTCAAAATGAGTAGGAAAATGAGAGCATTGTACTCCTAAACAATTTTTTTGGAAAGGAAAAAAAAAAGCACTGGGTGTAAGCAATGTTATTTTCCTGCTCTGTATTTCTCAAGCTCCACCACCCATTTTCCTAATGAGATTGCTATGAGAGAGTCTGCTTTACCTCCACAGCGGAGATCTTGGCTCCTCCGGGCAAAAGCACCACTCAACAGCAGCAAGAGAGCAGCGGACAGGCAAACCGTGCTTGAAATCCAGCCATTCATCTTCAAGGGTGCGGGCAAGCGTCGCAAGCTGCACAGAAAGTCAGAAGTTATCCCAGGGCTGCATGGAACCAATTACCTAGCTAGCTCGCAAACCCAAAAAAAAGCAAACTGCTTCCGTTACCAGGAATCTCACCCTAACCTCCCACAGCCATGGAGATGTGTTCATGAGCCACATGCAAGCAAGCAATCCAATGGCTGTGCTCAGTCAGGGCCCCGTAGTACAACTTACTATGTTAAGCAACACTCTCAAAGCTAGCATTTATCCCCCCCCCCATCCCAAGCTCAGGTTTAGAATACAAAGTACCTTCTGTGTGACAGGCCAACGGCAGCAGTTATTCTGAGGCTGTTTTAAATGTTTGCTAGCTTGCTATGCTTTCAATAGAGGAAGAAAAATATTCCCTCTGTGAAACCAAATTCAACACACAAAAGGGGGAGGGGGAATGGGTGAACCGAAAAAGATATGGAAAAAAAGAAGAGGCAATGTAGCCGATCAATCAAGAGCTAACAAAGGCTAGGCAGAGATCTCACTGCCAGCTAATATTTGTAAATACTGTAGTGCTACATTCCTGGATTTCAAAACACTCCTCACTCCTAAATGGACTCTCGTTTTACCTCCATATCCTTGTACCTTTGCAGATCCCACTTCCTGCACTTCTAAGCTAAATCCCATGAGAACCTAATATACCCAACAAAGTTATGAGACCCTAATACCGGTATACCCGGCAGAGTTATGCAGCAGAAACTTTCTAGGGCCACACCGCTTCTGACTTAGAGATAGGGGTTTTATTCCATTGAATTAGAAGCAGGCCTATGAGGGAGAGGTGTTTTTATTGCACCCCAGAAGTAGCAGGCATATGAGGGAGAGGACATTTGGTGGTATTCAACTAAGTTTTACTCAGAATAGACTCACTGAAATTAAGGGACCTAACTTAGCCCTGAGTGCTCACTGGAAGGACAGATCGTGAAGCTGAGGCTCCAATACTTTGGCCACCTCATGAGAAGAGAAGAATCCTTGGAAAAGACCCTGATGTTGGGAAAGATTGAGGGCACTAGGAGAAGGGGACGACAGAGGACGAGATGGTTGGACAGTGTTCTCGAAGCTACGAACATGAGTCTGACCAAACTGCGGGAGGCAGTGGAAGACAGGAGTGTCTGGCGTGCTCCGGTCCATGGGGTCACGAAGAGTCGGACACGACTAAACGACTAAACAACAACAACAACAACAACAACTTAGCCATGTTCATTAATTTCAATGGGCAGGAATTAACCAGCAATTCTGCTTTTGCAACAAATGTTTTCCCCCTCTCCCAGCCCTGCACTCCCCAAAATTGGCTCCGGGGGGGGGGGTGCATCAGGAGAACACTCACACAACACACAAGTGGAAGGAAGGGGCCCCCCTTTTGTCTGGCAAGCCAAAATCTTGCTGTCCCAAAGTCTACTCTAAGTTAAACTTCGTTGAAGACCACCCACTGTTTAGGGTTTTTTTTAATGTAGGGAGGTTCTTATACGTTCCCCCCCCATTGGTGGGGAGAACTTAAAAAGCACACTCACTCATCTGCAATTAAAAGTGGTATAGTCCAAGGAGGACTCTGCTATTTTGCTGTACGTGGAACTTGGGTTTTCAAGAGCCTCGTGAAAAATACATATTCAGTAGCTTGCAATCTGTGGAATCCAGAGTTCCCCAATTACACATCCAATTGAAATGAGAGTTGCGCTCCAAGCTCAAGCAGAAAAAAAACCTGTCAGTACTAGGGTATTTTTATCCAATAACACATGTAAGGATACCAATGTTCATATCCACTTACATATAAGCATCTCAACCTTTAAAAACAGAACCACACCATAACACAAGATGTATGGAAACGATAACAGGGAAAGAATGAAGCACCTATTTCAAGAAATGTTGCATACAGTGGTCTCTGGATGGGATCACATATGCCTTTTAAGCACTGAAGACTGTTTCATATGCACGATTGTCCCCCACTGCACATATACATGTCCAAAAATTGCACTGATTTCTGGTCACAGCTCAACATGATGTATCACTCAAGCCAAAAGCCCTGCCAGGTGCTTTTCATGGACATGTGTTACTCAAAATAACTGCAGGTAAGCCCTTTGCTCCACCTGCACCCACAAACCTTATGGTAAGCAATACCACACCTACAAAAATATATGGCCTTTAGTACAAAAAATGATGTTGGAAATGCATATAGTTTGTGCGTACTGCAAGCATCTTGGAGGAAGTGCACTAATTCTCCAATTTCAAGTATTGGTTTGGTTGTGGAGACTGAATTAATCTTACATCAAATTGGAAAAAGGTGCCGACTGTCAGTCCCTCATACTCCATAGGACAGGAGTGGCAACTCTACTGTGTCAAAGTCTTCATAGAGATCTTCTTTTCTTAAATTGTATTTATTGATTTCCCCCCCATTACTGGTACAGAGGTCTTCTATCTAATCAAGCCACCTGGACTGAAGTTCTTTCCAAGTTCTTTTTAATCATGGATCAAAACATTCGTATGGGCAGATTCAAAAAGCAAGGCATTGACGCCTCACAGCCACAAGGTGCAGAATGAAGTCCCACTGAGTCGTTTCTAAACCCTCTTAAGAGCGTTTAGCGTTGCAGCCTACAGTTGCAGCCCTAAACACACTACTAGAGGAGCAAAGCCAATGAACATATTGGGATGCTTTGCATGCAGTCGAACCACCTTTCACTGATGTGGGTCTGAGTGTCTTTGGACCTTGGAGTGTGGCTATGTGCAAGACAACGGGAGGTCAAGCTAACAGTAAGCTCTGGCTAGTGTTTGAATATCCGTGCATTCCACATTGAGATCACTGTGGGAGCTGGGACTAAAGAGAAAAAAATGACACTGACCCCACTCTCCATGACTACCTCAGTGCCTCGGAATTGTGCAAGGATCTTTAACCCTCTCCACACCTCTCAAATGTGAGGTGCTTGGGAACACATGATTGGTATGGCACGTAGAATTTTGGATTCAGTGTTGACAAGAGCTGCACCTCTTACCCATGAGACCCTGGTCACCCTCATGGCAAAGGTCACCAATATGATCATCGCCAGACCCTTAGTTCCAGTTTCTCAGTTTCCTGAGAATCCAATGGTTCTGACCTTGGTGTCTCTAAAAACTGGAGAGTGGCCAGCCCCTCCAGGGAACTTTGTCACTAAGGACCTGTATAAGCAACAATGGTGACAAGTTCAGGTCCTTGCCAAGGCCTTCTAGAAGTGCTTCCAATCCTGCAGAGTCAATGCAAGTGGCAGATCTCCAAGTCCAATCTGCAAGGAGATGCTCTCCTGCTGAAAGACAAGGACCTACCTGAAGCGACAAACCATTTACTCCAACCACCCGCCCGCCATGGTTTGCTTGGAAGCCGGGACTCTACCCCCCCCCCCGCCCCGCCGGCCTTCCACACTCCTTTATCTCGGGCTCCAAAAGCTCAAGCACAAAGTATAGATTGCCACCGCGCGAGTTCTCCACGCTGCTCCTGCAAATAACTCAGCTGCAGGGGCAGAAGATGATATCTATCTATACAAGGCGTCGGGTTTCGTGGGAACTTCGCCTACTGGTACGTCACCTTGGACACGCGAACGACGACCTTGCAAGGTAGGTCGCTCCTTCCCGCGTTCTGTAGGCGGGGGACCGGAGACGAGGGGACGGTGGCCGGCTTCCCTGAAGCCTCCCAGTGTGTGGTGCGTGGCAGGGATGAGCTCTGACCCGTCGCCTTCCCGACTCCTGCCAACTACACCAGCGTGGAATTGGTACCCGCCATAGGTACTTCCCCGCCTCGCCTTGCCCGGCTTCGCTCTCGCCGCCTCCTCCTACCCCGCCACCCGAGTCCGCCCGAACCCCACCACTCGACGCCGGCTGCAGCCGCAAGCGCCTCCGAATCTTCCTCTGGGGGTGGCCATCGTCCGCCTGCCCTGAATCCCACTCCATCGGCCGCGCCACAAAAAAAAGAAAGACGACGCTAAAAAATGCCGGCTCGGCTGATACCTCTCTCCCGTATCAGCAGCCTTTCATGAAGGGCTCCCTGGAAACCCTGGCCCTGCTTTTCGGAGGAGGCGCTTGTCACGGACACCTCAGGCTCCCGTAAGGACCCTTCGGCGAGGGCCGCCCGCCTGCCTGCTTTGGGCTCGCGTGGCGAACAGCGCGGCAGGCTGCCGGGCGAGGTGGGCGGGACTGTCTTGTAAACGTCACGTCCCCCAGCAGTCCGAGGGGCGAGAGTGGGCGTGGCTATTTCGCTCCCCGGGAAGCGTGGAGCTAGGAACGCCTTCTGAAGCCCCGTCCCATAGAGTTGCGAAAAAGTGTAGAGTGATATACGACGCCTGGGAGCCTACCCAGCGTGGGTAAGTTTAAAAGTCCAACGTGTCTGCCTTCAACTGGCTAGAGCAAGATTGTCGTGAACTCACTGCGCAGGGCTCAGCCTCACAAACCCGTACCTTCCAACATTTTCCCGATGGAAATAGAGGTGTCCTATTCCGAATGTTGTTGTTGTTGTTGTTGTTGTTGCTGCTCCTGCTGCTGTTGTACCCCACCCATCAGACTGGGTTTGCCCCAGCCACTCTGGGAGACTTCCAACAAATAGAAAAACAGAATTAAACAATAAAACATTTTTTTAAAGTTCCCAATGGTTGTGTAGTTACTAATCTCCTTGGCTCAGGGGTCACACAATTCCACACCCTCCAACATTTCTCTGATGCACATAGAGACACCCTACCATACCCTCCAACTGGACCTAATGGTCAGGGGTCCCTTTACCATACCCTCCAACATTTCTCAGATGAAAATAGGGGTATCCTAGGGATAAGCAGGACATCTCAGGATCAAATCAGAAAAGGGGACAGCCTTTGTTAATCTGGGAGACTGTCCCTGGAAAACGGACACTTGGAGGGTTTACCCACACCCATCAGTAACATGCTGATAAACAATAAGAGTTTATATGCATTCAAGAGCAATTTTAAAGAAACTAATAAACATACAGATTACTCCCCCCCCCCCAACACAAGGCAAACTGATTAACTCATGATTTTACTCTTGTCCAGTCACAGCTATGCAAAGGCTTGGATTTCTCATTTATTTCCTAAGGTCATATTCCTTTTTTTTTTTTTTACTCCAGAGGATGGGAATGAGGCAATAAAAGGATCTTCACCTCAAAGGACAATAATATACTTTTAAAAACAAATAAATATTATTATTTTTAAAACAGAAGAATAGGGGAGTGCCAGCATCAGATTTAGGGTGGTGCGGACAGTTCCCCCACACAAGGCACCAAGCAGAGAGGGTGTATAATAATAATAAAAATAGTTGTTGTTTTACTAAAGCCTTTATTTATAAAGGTACCTACTCATAGTTAGTCCACGGTCAGATGGCATAGCGCACTTGAGAGCATGCGCAGAACGGAAAGCGAGGGGGGAGAGTGCCAAATAAATATTTATGGCGGTAAATTTTGTCCTTGCTCTGGGCGCCAAAGTCTGCCCCTGGAAAGTGCCATAGCTCAATAGTAGAGCATCATCTTCTTTGCATGTAGAAAGTACCAGGTTCAGTCCCTGGCATCTGTGGGATGGAACACTGGGGCAGACAAGTCACAACAGTTCCTAGAGTGTCCACTAACAGGAACTCACCTGGAGGGACACCTGACTACAGGTCAGTTCCTGTTCCCTCAGACATGCAAATGAGTTGGATTAGACAAAAGCCCTAGCCTGCAATCACTCTCTCTCTCTTAGCTACTTCCTCCTTCGATGGGAACACATCTCAAGAGAATCTCTAGTTAGCATGGTTCTCACTCTAGGCCTGCAGCCAAGAGTGAGACCAAATGGAGTCTTACTTTACTAAGTAGTCTCTAGATGTATATATACTTGTAACTTTTCTAAGCAAGCCTGCCTTTCTGAGATTATGCTGTAACTCAGGATGAAACTGTAAGTAAACTCTATCTTATTTTATAAACACTGTGTTGTGTATTTCTTTTAAGAGGGACAAAGGGGACCTTTGCCAGGAAGTGTAATATTGAACTATAAAGTGTAATATTGTTATAGAGATTCTAGCGAATCTAACGCACATGCTTTGCTGCGCACAAAAGGGGAATGTCACTCTGCTAATATTGGAAGCTTGCTAACACAAGCTTGGATAGGATCTATCTAATAATATATCCTAATCCACATCCCTAACATTCCCATAAAGGGTTATTACGGCCCAGGACTGCGTATTTTTGTGTATTTTTGAAGGATTGCTTTGGATTGTGATTTTGAACTGAGTAGGATTTTTTCAGTTAGAACTTCCTGGTAAGCACATGGTCTATTGTTCTCCAGTGTGCCTAGGGGATTAGCTACCCCTCCCCTCCCTCAGAGTTTACAGCACTGAGAACTCAGAGGCAGTGAAGATTATTTTGCATTTTGAGATATTTTTAGAGATTTTGATTTTGGAATTTTTGGCAAATTTTTGAATTTTGAGAAATTTTTTAGAATTTTGAGATTCCAAGATGGCTTTTGCAGATTTTGATAGTGGAGTTAACCTAGGATTAATGGCTTTAGATGACCACAATTACGTATTTTGGAAACAACGCCTGATAGCATTTTTAGATGCAAGGAATGTTTTGGATGCCATTGAAAATCCTATGCCTACTGGTGAAACAGAAGAGGATTTAGCAAAGATAGCAACTTGGAAACGCATGAACAGCGAGGCCAGACACATAATTTTGAGTGGACTTCGCAATAAGCATCTAACGTCAATTAATAGCAGAGATGATGCAGCGCAAATCTTAAAGGATATTGAGCGCAAGTATGGAGCATCTACAAAGAATGAATCCCGCCCCTTTCCACCAAAAGGCGAAAAGAAGGGGGGTCATGGGCGTGCAATGATATTGCAAGAAAGAAATGTAGCTTTCCAGAGCTGTGAAGGAAAGCGCAATAAGTGGCTTCTGGACAGTGCAGCAAGCAGCCATTTCTGTTATAAAAGGGAATATTTCAATGAAATAGACAATAATAAACAGTCTGAGATTGAAATTGCTGATGGAAATGTTATAAAGTCAATAGGTGCAGGATCTTTGAACTTGAATTTCAAAGTGAACAATGAGTCTTTTGATACTACAGTGAGTAATGTTAAGTATGCACCAAAGCTGAACTGTAACCTAATAAGTGTGTCTAGCTTGGACAAGAAAGGTTTTGAAATTATATTTAAAAATGGACAATGCAATGTGATAAAAGATGGTGAAGTGTTTATTCAAGCCAAACTAATCAATGATGTGTATGAGATTGATATTTCAGAGAATGAGTCTGCAAGGGTTGCACAACCCAGCAGAAAGGATCAACCAGATCTGGAACTCTGGCACAAAAGGCTTGGACACAGGGATACCAACCTTATCCTGAAAATGCAGAAGGAAAATCTGGTAAAAGGTCTACAGGTAAAGAATTGCAGTACACCAATGCCAAACTGTACAACTTGCATAACTGAAAAGGCAGTCAAGCCTTCCTTCCCACGTTGTACAGAGAAGAGAAGCACAAAAGTCATGGACACTGTTCATACTGACCTATGTGGTCCGCTGAATGTACCTTCCCTAGGAAACAATAAGTACATTCTGATATTTATAGATGACTTCTCAAGATATTGTGTTGGATATTTTCTAGAAGAAAAGAGTCAGACACCGGAATTGTTCAAACTGTACTTAAACATGGTGAAGAACAAATTCCAGAGAGCTCCTTCCACCTTAATTTCGGATAATGGTGGAGAGTTTTGCTCACGGCAGATGAAGGCCATCATGGCACAAGAAGGCATAGCACATGTAACTACAGTTGCTTACACGCCTCAACAGAACTCCATTGCTGAGAGAAAGTTTAGGTCTATTATGGAGATGACAAGGTGCATGTTAAAAGAGGCCAACTTGTCACAGAAGCTATGGGGTGAAGCGGCGAATACGGCGATTTATTTGCAAAACAGATTGCCTACAAAGGGTGCAGAACGCACACCATTTGAACTTTGGCACGGGAGAGTCCCAAGTCTGCAGCACATACGTGTGTTTGGAAGTGTCTGTTATTACCACGTGCCCAAAGAGCGCAGACACAAGCTTGACTCCAGAGCAAAAGCAGGTATCCTGGTTGGATATGCTCCTGGAGGAAAGGGATATAGAGTTCTAGATCCAAAGAGTGGCAGAGTAGACCCATACCATGTGGTTCATTTTGATGAACTAGGAAAGTTTGATACAAAGAACACTGTTATTGACTGTTCTAGAGAGTCACCAGATGAAGAGTTTATAAGTTTTCCTTTAGCACAAGGAACTAATATACCTCCTAGTGTCACAACACCCCCTACAGGCGACACCCCAGAAGACGCAGAGGTCCAGACCCCTGGCGGCACCAGAGACGAAGAGGAGGAGCTGTACGTGGACATGCCAGCGTTGGAGGAGGATGAGGATGCTGATGCGGTTGCACAACCAGAGGTCAGATGCTCATCCAGAACCAACAAGGGCGTTCCGCCACTACGACTGTCCTACTTTGCAGGGTCGGCGTCTCCACCAGAACCTTCCACTTGGGAAGAGGTAGAGCAGATGCCAGCCACCGAAGCCAGTCTCTGGAGGAAAGCCGCGCAGGAGGAGATTGACGCACTGCACAAGAACAAGACCTGGACACTCACAGAATTACCTGCTGGTAAGAAAGCAATTGGGAGCAAATGGGTGTTCAAGGTTAAAAGGGGTTCAGAAGGGGAGGTGCAACGTTACAAAGCAAGACTAGTGGCACAAGGTTTTTCACAGCAATATGGCCACGACTATGACCAAGTCTTTGCACCGACAGTAAGATACAGTAGCGTAAGATTACTTTTAAGCATCGCAGCATCTAAAGGGATGGAGGTGAAACACATCGATATAGCTACTGCGTTTTTGCATGGGGAAATTTCTGAAGAAATTTACATGAAGCAGCCTAAAGGTTTTATAAAGCCAAATGAGGCACATTTGGTTTGCAAGCTTCAAAAGGGACTGTATGGTTTAAAACAAGCAGCCAGAGCCTGGAACTTGAAATTGCATGGAATGTTGGTGAAACTTGGGTACAAGCAAGGTGAAGCTGACAAGTGTTTGTACACTAAGCAGAGTAATGGACAATTTTCTTATATTCTTGCCTTCGTTGACGACCTTTTAATCGCAACGTCAAATGACAGGGATTATAGAAATGTAGTCCAGCACCTCAACAAGGAAGTGCAAGTGAAGGAATTAGGACCAGTTGAGTATTACCTCGGGATTCAAGTGGAAAGAGAACAGGATGGTTCATTTCTACTTAATCAGAAGCAAAAGATAATTGAACTGTTGGAGAGTATGCAATTGCAGGATGCAAAACCCGTCGACACCCCGATGGCTACAGACTTCTTAAAGAACCAAGAGGATTCGAAGCTGCTGCCAAACAACACCGAGTATCGTTCAGCGATTGGTAAACTTTTGTATTTAGTTACCACGTGCAGACCTGATTTAGCCAATGCAGTAGGGATTCTCAGCAGGAAAGTGAGTAGTCCCACTGAGCATGATTGGGTTGGTGTGAAGAGGGTGGTTCGATATCTTAAGGGTACAATGGATTGTAAATTAAAGTTACCAGCTGTCAGTGACCCTAAGCTCATTGGGTACACTGATGCTGACTGGGCGGGTGATAATTCTGATTATAAATCCACAAGCGGGCATGTCTTTATGTATGGGGGCGGAGCTATCACATGGGGCAGTTATAAACAGAAATGTATAGCTTTATCGTCTACAGAATCGGAATATGTTGCGGCTACAGAAGCGTGCAGAGAGATTTCCTGGCTGGACCAACTCCTAACAGACTTTGGCGTGGAGAGAAAGGAACCTATAAGCCTGCTGGAGGACAACCAAAGCTGTCTAAAGCTGGCGCAGAATGAGAAGTTCCTAGCACGCTCAAAACACATTGGGGTCAGGTACCACTACGTTCGCCAGATGATACAAGATGGACTTGTCGAACTGTCATACTGCTGCACTTCAGAGATGACAGCAGACATCCTAACAAAACCCCTGCCAAGACAGAGTTTCCAGAACCTGCGTGTCAAGCTGGGACTCTTGGGTGGTTGAATAAAGTTGCTTATGTTTTGTTTTGTATGTAATGAATGTTGTGAATTGCCTGAGAAGGGGTTTGTGGGATGGAACACTGGGGCAGACAAGTCACAACAGTTCCTAGAGTGTCCACTAACAGGAACTCACCTGGAGGGACACCTGACTACAGGTCAGTTCCTGTTCCCTCAGACATGCAAATGAGTTGGATTAGACAAAAGCCCTAGCCTGCAATCACTCTCTCTCTCTTAGCTACTTCCTCCTTCGATGGGAACACATCTCAAGAGAATCTCTAGTTAGCATGGTTCTCACTCTAGGCCTGCAGCCAAGAGTGAGACCAAATGGAGTCTTACTTTACTAAGTAGTCTCTAGATGTATATATACTTGTAACTTTTCTAAGCAAGCCTGCCTTTCTGAGATTATGCTGTAACTCAGGATGAAACTGTAAGTAAACTCTATCTTATTTTATAAACACTGTGTTGTGTATTTCTTTTAAGAGGGACAAAGGGGACCTTTGCCAGGAAGTGTAATATTGAACTATAAAGTGTAATATTGTTATAGAGATTCTAGCGAATCTAACGCACATGCTTTGCTGCGCACAAAAGGGGAATGTCACTCTGCTAATATTGGAAGCTTGCTAACACAAGCTTGGATAGGATCTATCTAATAATATATCCTAATCCACATCCCTAACATTCCCATAGCATCTGCAGCTAAGACTGGGAATGTCTCCCTATCTGAAACCCTGGATTGCTAAATGAAGAAATTAAGGGAAAAAATAGATGTGTGTTATTGTACACAACAGTAGCCGCTAGAATCCTAATTGCGCAAAATTGGAAAAGCGAAAAGATTCCAAAGATAGAAGATTGGCGATTGAAATTAATGGGATATAAAAATTTGGCTATAAAATATGGTATTTCAAAAGGAATAGGGAAGGAGAAAGCAGGGAAAGACTGGAAGTCCTTTGAGATATATCTGAAAAATAAGGTAGAAAAAGCGAATCTTGTGGCAGATTTATGAAGGGTGAGGAAATTAAAGAAAAAGAGAAATTGAACATAACTATGCATCAATCAAGAACGGAATAACTCAATATATAGGAATGGCTGGAAGTAGGGGAGGGTGGGGGGGAGGGGATAGAGGACTTTAATCTTAAGAAAAGGACAAGATGGGAATTTTTTGGGTATGAAAGAGAGAATGAATGAGAGAATTAGTTAAATATTTTTTTATGATTTAATTTATGGTTATGTTTATGTTCTTTATGATTTAATTTATAATTACAATTTATGATTTAATTTATGATTATGATTATGTTTATGACATGTTTGTTTTTCTATTTTTGTTCTGTTTGAAGTTTTGTTGTTGTATGATATGTTTTGGATATTTTTGTTTATTTCTTGGTGTGATTGTGAGTGTATTTTTTAATGTGTAAATCAATAAAGTTTATTTTTTAAAAAATGAAACCCTGGATTGCTGCTGGCTAGTTTGAGTACTTAGGCAATACAAAGATTGATACACCAATGGTCTGACTTGGTGTAAAAGGTGTTTCCTATATTCTTAGATGGTCTCTCAGGTCCACATCTGTCACTGCGATGACAAAGTCCAGGATTTCCATGTTGTAAGTGTGACCATGCTTCAAATATAACCAGAGATCAGATATAAAAGAAATAGGTTTCATTGTGTTCAATGGTACTTATTCTCAGGAAACTGATTAGGACTGCAGCCTTATTCACAAACTGGGTAGTAGGCAGGGAGTACTGTATAGAAAAGGGTAATTCATATTACCTTACTTTGTGTAATCACAATCTCAACAAAGCTGGCAAAGGTCAGTTGACTAGAATTACTGAGGTATTGTTTTCTACAGTTATGTCATTTTGTCCTACGTTTGTAAGCAAACAAGAAAAAAGTTACTTCCAGTTTTGCACTCACATCCATTGTCCCATGGAATGGCCCATTTTCTCCGACCAGAGACGTTCACATTGTAAAGAGGATTAAAATATTTATTCCCCAAACATTCATGAATAGTACATTCAAACTGTCACATCAGATTTTAGACAACAGTGACGTAGCTTTAAAAAAAAAAAAGTTGAGAAATTCAAGCAAGTACTCTAGTCTAGAGTACAGAACAGAAAAGGAGACAATGACCCAAACGGCTAGATAAAATAGCACTTCAAAAAAGAGAGAGAAACTGTTTCTTCTGAACATTTTATTGGCTTTCGAGAAATTGTTTTAAGTTTGGCAAAATGATTTTCTTAGTGTTTAAATGCCATCTTATCTTCCTTTCAAAACTTTTAGTATTCCATTTACAATGCAGACTATTCTGCAGATTCCTTTAGCTAACTGAAACCAGGGCAATCAACAGCTTCCCGGGAGCCCTTGAACCTAATAGGCCCCTTAAATGTTAGGAGAGAGGAACTAGGACATGGAGCACAGCAATGATTAACCCCAAAAGAGGTGACAGGGGGTAGTCTGAGTAGCTTTCTTACTTCACACAGGGTCTGGGCCAGTTTAGAGGCAACCACACCGTACATCTCTGACCCTGGCTGGGCCTTCCACCAAATGAGAACCAGCCTGACAGGCCCCAGAAAATATGCCCAGCACTGCCAGCCTTTGATGCCAACCATGCTGAGATATGCTGGAATAAAAACCATATATCTATTTAAAGTTTTCTGCACAATAACAGAAATTAAAATATAACAGAATCCTCATTTTTCATAATTTAGATTTGGGCATGGTTTATTATTATTTTTGAGGTTTATTTTTTGTTGTTTAAAAGCTTCTTCTCAATTTAGCCACACGTCTAAATCTAACAACATCATTACATCTACAGAAACCTAGCTACAGGATGCTGTAAGTTATAATATCAATCAAGAATATGTTGGGGGGATACAGCAACAGTGCCATTTCATTGGCCTGTCTGGATAGTCACTCGGTTTGGCTCAGAAAAAGTGGCATAAATTCTGTTTGTTTGTCTGGGTCCTTACAAAACATCCCATAAAACCCAAGAGCCTTATGGAAATTGAAACACAACCTGTCATTTAGCCCACAATAATAATAATTTAACAAGCCACTCGGTCAAGAGTAGTTTCATAGATTTTGTCACAAGTCCACAATAAATAGTTTGAAACCAGAGATTGGGAACCTGTGGACTTTCAGAGGTTGATGGACAACTCCCACCATCCCAACCATTGGCCATATTGGCTGGGACTGATGGGAATTGGAGTCCAACAGCCCTTGAAGGGTCACAGCTTTCAACCCCCTCCTTTAAGGGTTCTAGACTTCGTTTTCTTAGAAGGGAGTTAAACTCAAGGACACATGCACCTGTAGCACAGGAACATGTCATCTGTGAAGTTAAAATGGAGCAATGAAACGCAATCAGGTTAAAAGATGGTCAGGCAGACATGTTAATTTCCTGCGAAGAGTGAGATTATCCAGCAATCCTGAAAAAAAAACAAGTTTGACCTGGGATTATCAGCATAAACGCACCGGAGACCCTCACCCGGTACTTGGCATCGCATGTTAAAAAGAACATTTAAGTGGCTAAAATACAAATTGGGTTTCGTAGAATTCAGAGTCTCTGCATCCATAGCCCGGCCACCCGTCTCTTCTCAGTGTCAGCTGCTCTGCCTCAGAGCTGATCAGAAGGAGGCAAAGGTTAACACAGCAGGCCGTGGAGAGAAGGGACAGAAAAGCAACCCCAAATCCTGTGCTTGTTATCTCTTGCTGCTTCGCCGTGTCTCTTTGCCATTGCTGACTGGGTTAGAGGATGACCCTGATGAGCTTCCACTCTGGTGGTTGGGCTGGCTCCGGGTGATGCGGCCGCTGGTGGGGTGAGAGGGGGCACTAGGTGTGTGGGTGGAGCTGCCAGATCCAGTGGTGATCAACCCGTTGCCATTCTGGTTGTCAGTGACTAAAAGGAGGGGAGGGGAGGGGAAAGGAGAACAGAAAAATCTTACTGGGACCCACAGAGATGGAGCCAGCAAATCCATTAGTATTCCTGCTGGGAATTAAGTGAAAAGAGTCTTATACTTGTAGTTTTCGGAATAAAGTAGCTGGTAGATGGGAAATGTGGCATTTTCAGTTGAATGCTAGATGCATTCAAGTGTGTGGAATACACAATGCTATATAGATCAGCTCTCACTGCTAGGTTTGCAGGAGGGAGAGAAAGAGCAAAGTATTTACAGTATTTCATTTTAGAGAAGGGAAGCCTTTGTGCAACGCTGTGGTATAATATACGGTCAGAACATTTCTGCTGATAGATGCTGCTTTTAGAAGCTATAGGACTGATCCAATAAATAAGTAACTGATTCAATAAATAAATACAGTGGAACCTCGGTTTATGAACGCGATCCATTCCACGAAGGCGTTTGTAAACGGAGGCATTCGCTCCCCAAAGGCATGCTTCTGCACATGCGCGAGCTGCGCAGATTGTGTCTGCGCATCCGACGCCGCGGAACCCAGATGTAAACACTTCCGGGTCTGCGATGTTCATAAACGGAGGCGTTCGTAAATGGGACTGTTTGTAAACCGAGGTACCACTGTACCTAGTTTTGGTTTTAATTTAAAATTACCAGTTGCCAATTTAAAAAGAAAAGAGTGCTAGCTTCAAAGGAAAGGTTTTCCTTAGGGATGCGATAGGAAAGGGTTAAATTCCCCCCCCCACAGCTTGCTGTAATTCCAGCAATTATTAGCAACTTCCCCCACTCCATTGATACTATTTGAATTTAAAAAAACCCCAAACTGTACATTAAACACGAAGATATATTTAATGGGCAGTATTCAACTGCTGAAACCTGTCAGCACAAGGGTTTTGTCTATGCAATGTGGCTCTTCACCCCGGCCACGTTCCATTGTGTGCGCCCTGCACCCTCGTCAAATCTGCCCCAGAGGGTTTGAGGAACCCCTAGGGCAGATTTAGGAGGCACAATGGGGGGGAAGGGGAGAGAAGGGGATAACATTCCATTGCAGAAGCATACATCTTTGTGCTGACAGAACATCCATGTAATATCACATTGGGTACAATCCATTGCCATGTCCAATTTGACCCTTAGATAGGCCATGAGTCAAATGTTGGCCATTTCCAGGCTAAATAACACCATGAGGCTCGGGGCACAAAATCCTGACATGCACGACTTGTGCTTCTCTCACCTGTAGGGATCAGTTTTGCTCAATGGTACTAGGAAGTGCAAGATCATTTTCTGCTTACCTGCTGATGACGTGGAAGGCCCTGGTGTGGTTTGGGAGGCTGTGGGTGCAGCGCTGTCATTCTGTGTCTGTCGAAGAAAGCAAAAGTCTACTAAAAAAAATTTTTATACAGAAGTTCCACAGATACAACAGCCATGGGCAGAGGAGAGGGGGGGAAAGTTTACAGAAGTATGCTGAAATCAAACCTAACTACAGCTGTGTACACACCATATATTTAAAGCACATGACTTTCCCCAAAGAATCCTGGGAATTGTAGTTTACCTCTCACAGCACCCTTAAGCTACAATATTCTTGAGGGTTGGTGTATGTGCTTTAAACATATGATGTGTACACAGCCTGAGATGAATATATATAGAAGGAAAAGGAAAATGTTTTATAGGTCAGTTGTGCAGAAAAACAGAGGTTCTCGGACGAGGGAGCAGGGCTAGAGTGGTTACTGTCTTCCCAAAGGACTTGTAATGTATCCACACTCATCTAGGCAAAGTGGATCTTGGAAGATGTTATCTTGCACCCTAGAGAGAGAGAGAGGGAGCACATCTACATGCTAAGGAAGTCAACTCCATCTCGGTCATCCTAATTCACTCTCGAGTCAGATCCAGTAAGGCAATCCAGAAGAATTGCCAAATCCATAACTGAGAAGACCTGACATCAGGATCCATAAGACAGAGAAACCAGTAGGAGAACACTTCAATCTCCCAGGACATTCTATACAAGATCTCAAAGCAGCTGTTTTATTACAGAAAAATTTCAGGAACAGACTGGAAAGAGAAGTTGCTGAATTGGAACTCATTACCAAGCTTAAAACCATGGAGCCACCTGGGATGAATAAAGACATCGGATTCTTATCTCATTATGCATGATCAAGCTTTCTTTAGCGCCTCAGCCCTTGCTCCCCCCCCCAGGACTAATTGCAGTCATCAGCAGTTGTTAACAGCCATCTACAGGTTTACCACTCCCATCAGCCCATCACCCATCCATATATATATATATATATATATATATATATATATATATATATATATATATATGGGTCTGACACTTCTGTTTCAAATGTATCTGAAGAAAGCTCACGCACACGAAAGCTCATACCAAAATAAAAACTTAGTTGGTCTTTAAGGTGCTACTGAAGGATTTTTTTATTTTGCTTCGACTCAGACCATCACGGCTACCTACCTGTAATGAGAAGACCTCCGTGTACACCAAAATGGGAAAACCCTTCTCTTTGCAGCTTCACCCCCTCACTGTGATGGGTAAAATTTGTGCTTTCCATGCTGCTCTTAAGATACAGAAATGCTCCCAGGTTCTGGACCTGAGACCTTACGGCAGGGGTCCCCAGACTTACCGGCGTTTGGGCCGGTTCCCACCGCGCCGATCGCGCGGCGGGCCGGAGGACGGGGGAGCGCGCGCCTGTGCAGCGGCGCGCTTCCAGGGTGGAAAAAGCGCCAAAAATCCGTTGTGCGCATGTGTATGGGCCTCCCCCGACCCAGAAGTGCACCAGAAATGACCTCTTCCCGGTCGGGAGAGGCCCATACGCATGCGCACAAAGGATTTTCAGCGTTTTTTCCCGACCCGGAAGAGCGCTGCCGCGCTGCGCGCCATAAGAGCGGGTGGCGGGCGGCGGGGGTCGTCGCGGGCCGGATTGGCAGGCCAATTGGGCCGCATCCGGCCCCCGGGCCGTAGTCTGGGGACCCTGCCTTACGGGCTTGCTTCCTGAAAGATTAAGGTGTATAACCCTTAACACCCACCGTAGCTTTCATTTTCTCGAAGCAAGGAAATGCAACAGCTGCCCATAGCAAAATACAGTATAAAAATAAGCATTGGGGTATAGAGGAGAGCTGCACTGAGTGTAGGCGGTCACGAGAATTTGGAGTGATGCTTTGATGCATTTTCCTGCGGTAAAGGGAGGCATAAACACCCCTTGTGGTTGGGTCAGGAAGAAGCCCCTCCTTCAAAACTCATTTCATCCCAGCATTAGTTAATAATCCTGATACTCACATTTTTGTTTTGCGACTGCTGGGCGACATATTCAGGGTTTGGCTCACTGAAATTTGGCACTTCTGAGTAAACCATACAAAACCTAGAACAGGAGAGGCAGTAGATAAAATGCAGCTGTCAGTCCATTTTGACAAATGTCTGTCCAAAGTGGCTGGGGGAACCCAGCCAGATGGGCTGGTATAAATACATTATTATTATTATTATTATTATTATTATTATTATTATTATTATTATTATTATTATATTCTCCCTCTCCCTACATGCATTCACCTCTACACAGGCAGTGAGGGATGGTAACCACATGCCAATTGGTAGTAATAATTTATGCCTGGCCCTAGATTAATGCCAGACAGCAACAAACCCGAACTTTGACAATATCCTTTGAAGCATATACAGTGGTGCCTCGCTAGATGAATTTAATTCGTTCCACGGGTCTTTTCTTATATGAAAAATTCATCTAGCGAATCCCATAGGAATGCATTGATTTTTTTTTGCCAATGCATTCCTATGGGAAACCGGGATTCGCTAGACGAATTTTTCGTAAAACGAATTCGTCTAGCGAGGCAACCTCCACTCGAAAAATCCTTTTATTAAGCGGAAATTTCGTTAAGCAGGGCATTCGTTAAGCAAGGCACCACTGTACTTCCATAAGAATGGGGAAGCCAGGGCTGCAGGAGGGAAGGTAAAATAATATCTCAAGCTGTCAAAATCAAAACCTGACAGCATGCATATTTTTTTTCTAGGCTATGAGTAATCTAATGTCCATACTATTGAAAAGAAGAAGAAAAACATTTTCAGAAATGGGGAGCAGCAGCTGTGCAAGCTCACTCAACAGAGTTTCCATTAAAGGCAGCAGCAGGTGGGAACAACCCGAAGACCCCCAACCACAATTATAAGCCACCATCAACCCCCACCAATATTACCCATATAATTAAAAGGTAAAGGGACCCCTGACCATTAGGTCCAGTCGTGACCGACTCTGGGGTTGTGGCGTTCATCTCGTTTTATTGGCCGAGGGAGCTGGCGTACAGCTTCCGGGTCATGTGGCCAGCATGACAAAGCCGCTTCTGGCGAACCAGAGCAGCGCACGGAAACGCCGTTCACCTTCCTGCCGGAGGAAGGTACCTATTCCTGCCGGTACCTATTTATCTACTTGCGCTTTGACGTGCTTCTGAACTGCTAGGTTGGCAGGAGCTGGGACCGAGCAACGGGAGCTCACCCTGTCACGGGGATTCGAACCACCGACCTTCTGATCAGCAAGCCCTAGGCTCTGTGGTTTAACCCACAGCGCCACCCGCGTCTGCTCATATAATTACTCGAGCATAAAAGCTCAGGAATGGTGGGTCTTTTCACAGAAACATCCTAGGGGGGGAAATGGGAATCATTTGTAAGGGAGGTAGGAAGGATGTGGTGTTTGCCTTATATTACAAATTAGTGGATATCCAAAACCAGGGAGAGTCAAGGTTCCAAAAGGACTGGAGTAAATTTGTGGACTATATGGAGAAGAACTGTAGAAGTTTAAAGACACTTCCAGGACTGAAATAAATCCTACGAATATTGTAGATGCAATAAAGGAACTGCGAGATAGGAGTGAATAAGAAAACCGAATGGGGGGAAGGAGGGAAGTCAAAGCTCGGCAGAGCAAAGAAAATTGTAAGGATTGATAAGATGTTAAGAAGAGAAATTTTGTGTTTATTATGTTTACTATGTGTTGTTGTGTATGTGATTGTATGTGTGGTTTGTTTTTGTTTAAATGTGTTTAAATGGAAAATCTAATAAATTGTTATAATAAAAAACACAAATTAGTGGATATCTTTTGAAATGCACAGAGGGGTATTTATCTTACAGAGCTAATTAAAAATAATGAGCATTTGTAGTAGAGTTATGGAGGGCGGGGGGGGGGGGAGAGATTCTTATGCAAGCAATGCCTCTCAGTGTTCAATACATTTGCTAACTGTAGCCTGAACTGTTTATTACGGTGCAGTCAGCATACAAAGTAGTCACCAGTCTTTTCTATCTTGGAAGCTGCCTCCTTGACTCATGGTGCTGATAGCCCCTGGAGCGAATACTATCCTTTAGTGGAAATCTGGCGGTGTGTCTGAACTTTAAAAAAACCAAGCATGTACCAAAGCTGCAATTCCAAAAAAGCAACATTGGCATAAGCCAAATACAGTCCTTACTCTCCAACTTTCTGCAAGTCTCCTCCACGTCCAGTGTACAAGGTCAGGCAGCCTTTGAAAACAGAAGCATACCTAAGAGAGAGAGAGAGACCATGGTTAAGAACAGCACAACATTCCTCTTATAGGTGGAAAATGCACCAGCTCAAAACAAAATACCCGATTTGGGGGTGCCGAAGCACAGTCACATAAAGTTGTTCTCCAGTTGTATGATGCATATTGTTTTATTTATAAAATTTGTTACCCCACATTTCAGTATAAAATAGCCCACCTGTCTTCTCAGTTAAGTCAACTGAGTTCCTGTGCAGTTCTGGGTACTATTGGGTATAATCTGCACATTTTTAAGTCTCATTAAAGCTAATAAGTCTTAAGATGCAATCCTATACCCACTTACCTGGGAGTAAGCTCCACTGAACTCAGTGGAACTTACTTCTGAGTAGACATGTATAGGGTTGCACTGTTAAGCACTCTTTACCTCCTCTGGGTGAAGTTCAAAATGTTGCCCTCCAGCTGCTGGGAATCAAACAAATAATAATAATAATAAAGAAATGCTCAGTTTAGCTAATTGGGGCTGGCAAAGTTGGGGCACACCAACAGTACTGCTATTCCCGTTTCGCACAGAACACCCAAGAAGATCACAGGCAGGGCAAGAGGATAATTCTCTGCACATCCTCCCTCTCTCAGATTAAAGTGTGCTCTCTCCACCCAAGATCCTGGAGCCAGCACTGCAATTCATTCTGAATTAATTTAAACACATGAAACCCTGGAAAGCCACTACCAGGCAGCACAGACAGGACTCAGGCAGATGGACTAAGAGCCTGACTTGGTTCAAGGTGACTTCCTACGCTCCTGAATGGGGTAACTGTGCCCCTGAAGGACCAGGTGCACAGCCTGGGAGTTATTTTGGACACACAGCTGTCCGTGGAGGCACAGGTCAATTCTGTCTCCAGGGCAGTTGTCTGCCAGCTCCATCTGGTACGCTGGCTGAGACCCTACCTGCCCACAGACTGTCTCGCCAGAGTGGTGCATGCTCTAGTTATCTCCCGCTTGGACTACTGTAATGCGCTCTACGTGGGGCTACCTTTAAAGGTGACCTGGAAAGCACAACTAATCCAGAATGCGGCAGCTAGACAGGTGACTGGGAGTGGCCGCCAAGACCGGTCCTGAAAGACCTACATTGACTCCCAGTATGTTTCCGAGCACAATTCAAAGTGTTGGTGCTGACCTTTAAAGCCCTAAACAGCCTCGGCCCAGTATACCTGAAGGAGCGTCTCCACCCCCACCACCTCCACCTCCGAGGGCTTTCTCGCAGTTCCATCACTGTGAAAAGAGAGGCTACAGGGAACCAGGCAGATCGCCTTCTCAGTAGTGGTGCCTGCCCTGTGGAACGCCCTCCTATCAAGGAAATAAATAACTACAGTGGTACCTCTACTTACGAATAACTCTACTTATGAATGTTTCTACTTACTAACAGAGCTCCGTCCGCCATCCTGGATGCGGTTTAGAAAGGATTTTTTCTACTTACGAATTTTTAGATAGGGTTGCTTCGACTTACGAATTTTTTCTCCCAATGCATTCCTATGGGATTCTACTTACAATTTTTTTCGACTTACGAATGTGTGTTCGGAACGCATTAAATTCGTAAGTAGAGGTACCACTGTATCTTACTTTTAGTAGACATCTGAAGGCAGCCCTGTTTAGGGAAGTTTTAAATATTCTGTTGGGAGCCACCTAGAGTGGCTGGGGAAACCCAGCCAGATGGGCAGGGTATAAATAAATAAGTTGTTGTTGTTGTTGTTGTTGTTGTTGTTGTTGTTGTTGTTGTTATGGGATGTGTCTTGTGCAAGGAAGATAAGGGCTAAGAACGTGGACAGAAAGATTAAGCAGATGAGCTGCCCCACCTGGATTATTATAATTATAATTATCCTATGTGATCTTGAGCATATACCTGAAAAAGCCTAAAATGGGCCCAACCACCTGTTACATCTGGGGCTGGGGCTAAAGGTCCACTTGAAGAAAGGAACATCCAATTTTCCCCACTTTCTCCTTTCAGACTCCTATTGGAAAGGTGGTCCATACCCTTTGGTGAGTCGGATGATGTCTCCTGGTTGGATGAGGTTGCCAACATCGTCCCACACAGAGATGTTTATGCTGCCAGTTTTGTCGGCTACTTTACATGTCCGCACTTCATGGCCATCCTTGGTCTTGGTAACCCGGCCTGGTGGTAGGAATGGTTAGCAAAATTCACGGTTACCAAAATTCAAGGCAGCTAAAAGGGTGTTTCTGCTTTCAGGCCAGAAAAGTACAGGCTGGGAAGCAGCGAGTGCTCCCTGCCAATCCCACCCCATGGAAACATTTGCAGAGTGCAGCTCTTTATCACAAGAAGAAGAAGAAGAAGAAAATGAAACACTCCTGGAAAGGGGGAGAGGAAAGGGCACCCTCAAATTGTATGGCATCAACAAGAAAGGAACCTAGGAGTATTACTGACAATGCAAGTGATATGGATTTGCAATGCACGCTATATAAATGAGGTGACAATATTCTGACTTGCAACAGGGTGCATAAAGACAAGCTGACAGTCCAAGAAACCCACAACACTCTATAGCATAACACTTTCTGAATCCAGATAAAAACACTGTGCTAAAAGCAAGAGGCAAGAGTAAAAGATCCTTAGATTCCTCCATAAGCTGCAGTCAGCCTGACAGGAATCCAGTCTGCTTCTGCATTTCAAAGAATCCTATTCAGAAATACTAATAGTGATATGCAATGTCACCTTTCTCACGGTACATTGGCTACTGCTAGAAGGAAGTCCATGTGCACCCCAATTAATAGAGTAAGATAATGTGATGGTTCTATGTCTTTTAATATGATTCTGTGAAACAAGGAAGCAGATGGACCTCTCAGCTATACTGCATCAGGTTTTTAAAGCATGTTAGCCATTGTCATCCACAGAGCACTCACCTGTTTCCAGAACAATGAATATAAGATTGAGGTTTTTCAAGCCTGGTTTAATGTCCTTCACCAATGTTTCTGTCGTCATGTTGAATGGCTTTTGATTTCCAGTATCTGAGTAAACAATTTATTATTATTATTATTATTATTATTATTATTATTATTATTATGTCTTAATGTCCAGAAAACAGAACAAACGAAAAAGGTGCTGACTGCAGTAGATAATAATAAAACCTTTTTAACCTTGAGCAGAGGCACTGTTATTTTGTGACTCCCTCTAAGGACACAGAAAGCCATGTTTCAAACGTGTCCAAAAATCAGAGGTTCCACCATGTAGACACAAATACAGCTGCTATCCCTAGCTTCCAGAATTAGACTGTCCAAATTTTATCAGTTTCAAGATGTTTTGTATTACTCTGTCCCCCCATCATTCTGTGTGAAAACTTCCGCGAATCAACAATTTTGCTCAGAATGCCAAGAATTATTTTTTAAGTAAAATTAGCAAAAATATACAGAAAACATTCAAATCTCTGCTGGAAATGCAAGAAAGAGGTGGGGACATTATACCACATATGGTGGCGATGTGAGGTGGTTAGACAATTCTGGAATGAGATACACGAGGAGATTTAAAAAATCTTCAGGTGTTCCATTTTAAAAAAAACAACCAAAGTCATATTTACTGAGTTTATTAACAAGGATAAAAGGAACATATTTCTTTATTTAACCGCAGTGGCAAGAATTTTAGTGGCGAAGTATTGGAAAAGTACCAGAAGTGACAGAATGGCAAGTTAAGATCTGCGAGTTTGCCAAACTGGCAAAAATGACTGCAGCAATTAGGGGCTGCTCTACCCAAAAAACCAATACAGAATGGAAATGTGTAGGGAAATACATGAAAAATATGGAGTTAATGCAGAACTTCTAATAGGCAATTGTTAAGTATGTAAGGATAAAAGAAGCAATCACAATTTACCAGACATTATAGAAATAAGCTCTCATGCCAGTTTATTGTTGTAAAGCAACTAGAAACAATTTAGAAATAAGACAGAAAAACCAGTAGGAGAACACTTCAATCTCCCAGGACATTCTATACAAGATCTCAAAGCAGCTGTTTTATTACAGAAAAATTTCAGGAACAGACTGGAAAGAGAAGTTGCTGAGTTGGAACTCATTACCAAGCTTAAAACCATGGAGCCACCTGGGATGAATAAAGACATTGGATTCTTATCTCATTATGCATGATCAAGCTTTCTTTAGCGCCTCAGCCCTTGCTTTTCCCCCCAGGACCAATTGCAGCCACCAGCAGTCATTAACAGCCATCTACAGGTTTACCACTCCCATCAGCCCATCACCCATTCCCATCACCCCCACCCCCCACCCCCTGTATATACATAAGGGTTTGGTGGATTCTGTTTCAGTGTAACTGACGAAGTGTGCATGCACACGAAAGCTCATACCAAAATAAAAACTTAGTTGGTCTTTAAGGTGCTACTGAAGGAATTTTTTTTTATTTTGCTTCGACTCAGACCAACACGGCTACCTACCTGTAACTAGAAACAATTTAGTGATGGTAAGATCTCACACGGGTGAAGGGAAACAATGGGGAGGAGGGGAGGGATAGATAGTATTTAAGAAATAAAATAACCTATGTGAGAGAAAAGGATATAATAGATTCTTACAGAATAGCAACACAATGTAACTAGAACAGAAGCTAAATGAAAAAGTGAATGTTTTCTTATGTATTTATTATTATTATTCCTTGTTGGAAGAAGCTTATGTTGCCTTAGTTTCTCTCTTTTCCCCTTTCCCCTTTTATAATGTGTTGCTTGTATATGGTGTAATTCTCTGTATGTGCAGAATAAAAAAAGGGGGGAAAGAAGAAAGAAGAATGATTTTTTAAAGAAATCTGGTATATGTCAGTTGATATCAAAGAACAGGTGGCCAACCTGTGGACTTTCAGATGTTGTTTCTGCCCCAGGCATCGTGGCCAGTCATCAGAAATGCTGGGAGCTGTAGACCAGCAACATTTGGGGGTGTGGGGGGGGGAGTACAGGTTATCCACATCATATAGAAATTAGACGAGACCAATTTATAAACAGAAAGGCAGTTATGAAAATATCCCTCAAATGTGAGAAAAATATACTATTTTGCTTAGCTCCAGTCTCAGATTTTGGATTTTGTGTTCATGGCATTTTGATTTTTGAAATAGATTAACGTCAGATCAATTGCCCTGGTCACATTATTTTTAAAAAACTCGACAGACAGAAACGCCAAAAAAAACCCAAACCCCAACACAACCACTTTCTGGAGATGTTGTTTTGAGTTTGTAAAAGAACCCCATTCTGACGCCACAATATCTTTAACCATTAACTTTAAAAGAGCTTTGACAATCTTTGAACTCAAGCAGATGATCACCCTTTTTTACACACTCCCAGATTTACAGCGAATAACATGATTTGAAGAGTGCCATTCAATGAACAAGTAAAATGTCAACAAACTATTCTCTTCAATTTCTGTGTCTGCTCATGCACAAATTCCAGCAACACCTAAAGCTCTATAGCTACTGTTATTGCTATGGATGTGAATACTCTATTTTTATGCAAATTATAAACCCACCCTGGGTATCAGTTTAAAGGGTCCACGTTGATCTTTATTACCTGTTTTGAGCACCATACACGAAAGACTTCTTTGGCATGTGTAGAAGACTGGTTTCAAGAAAACGGGTATAGCATCCTTGCTTGTGTTACAGTTCACACATGCCTGGAAGGAAAAGACACCTTGCTTTTTGCAGATCTTCAACCACCGATCTGATCAACACATGCAAAACTGATCTCCTGGGTATTTATTTTTGCAGTACCGGTAGGTTTCCCTTCTGGGTTACGCAAAGATCGATAGGCTGATACTTAAAGCAAATTTCTGCACCGTGGTTAATATTCAAACGGGAGGAAAATAAGTTTAAAACTACATGACCCTCAAGGTCCCTTTCAGCTCTACAGTTCCATGAATATATGATTGTAAGTTAGTAAATATACTGGTGAGCAGTTCCCCAACCGCCTCCCGCCACCCCCACGAAACATGGATTCAACCAGCCCTGCAACATGCACCTATATTTTCTCCTGCCGTACGCAAAGTACAGGAGAGCTTATTAAACTCCCACATTCTCCTTACCAACCATTCCGAGTCTATTAATTACATTTCGAATAAAAGAGGATCACGACCACCACTTTCCCAGTGAAACAGACCTGGAGGAACGTTGGGTTGCAGACATTCCAGGAAGTATCCTGCAGCGTCCTGCGCAGCCAATCGCGTGGCGAGGCTTTCCTTCGACATGCAGGAATGTTCCAATCTTTCAACCAATTGGAGGCAAATAAAGTATTAAAGTGACAGTATCACCAACTGATGCATTTAAAAAATGCATAGCAGGGGGTGCTATGAAATTCTTCGAGAATAATTTCCAGCTATTTTGCACTTGATGCTCCGAAGGCTTGACTTTTCAAGTTAGTTGAACGAATCATGCATGAATGAATGCATTAAATAGATATATATTTCCAACGCAGAAAGATACTCATGTAAGCACTGGGTTCTACATAAATATCATGACCACTCATAGAATTTAAGGAAAAATAAAGCAGAAGTGATGCTGCTAATATGATACACTTTTGGCCTTGATCTTTATTGGCATGTCTGAAATGATGCACTTTTTGCACTGTGGTTGTTTTGTGTTGTCAAACTTGTGGGTTGATTCACACAGCATTCATGGTATGACAAAATGTGCATACATGACAATTCAGCAGATGGTGTACAGCCAGATCAGCGCATGCCACAACGTTTTCAAAAGATGGTTGGTTTCTATCACTGTGAGTTCCTTCTTCATTCTTGATAGAGGTATCTGGTTTAGAAACCATCACAGACCCCCCCCCCAATGTCCCTATTTTTCCAGGGACACTTGGATATCCTAGCTTCTTATTTGATCCCAGAATGTCCTGCTTTTCCTTAGGACATCACTATTTTCATCAGAGAAATGTTGGAACATATGGTAAGATGTCCCTATTTTCACTGGAGAAAAGTTGGAGGGCATGGAGTTATCTGACCCCCAAGCCATCTGAAGGCAGCCCTCTCTTTTCATTAGGTAAATTTTAAAAGGGTTGAAACAAACAAACAAAAATTCATTCCAGTAGCACTTTAGAGACCAACTAAGTTTGTCATTGGTATGAACTTTTGTGTGCATGCACACTTCTTCAGATACCATGCACACGAAAGCTCATACCAATGACAAACTTAGTTGGTCTCTAAGGTGCTACTGGAAGGATTTTTTAAAAAACAAATTCCGACTACTGTATGTCAGACCAACACGGCTACCTACGGTACCTGTACAAGGAATGTGGATAATGCCTAATTATTCTGATCTCAGAGGCTGCTCTTGTAAGGTCAAATGTAGGGTTCACCCCGATCGTGGAGGATTCGAGCCGCCGGCATTCAGAACGGCAATTCCGAGAGGCTCAGTGGTTTAGACCACAGCGCCACCCGCCGCGACCCCCCCCCCCTCCATCTGTGGATTCAGTCTCTCGAGACTCGAGTCATTTCCAGCGGGATCAAACAGAAACGCGGCATTCTAAGCATCAGTCTCCATCTAGTCCCCGACACGCCCATAGCGAAAGGACCACGCCCACCCGCTCTTTTCTCTCGTCTGGAGAAGGCGGGCAACCTAACCACAAAGCCCCGCCATTGGCTAGAGCGGTCGTGGCTCGGGCTACTTCGCTATGTGGGCGGGGTCCCGCATCCGGGTTGAATCTGGCGTGTTTCCGGCGGCGGCGGGGTGGGGAAAAAAAGAAGAAAATAGAAGGGAATTTCGGGGTTGCGGAGCGACGGCGGATTCCGAGCGGGGCCTAGCGAGTGCTTGAAGCGGGTGCAGGTGGCGGAGAGGGAGCCTGGTCTCGCGTATGCGGCGAGGTGACGTTGGAGGGCGGGCGTGTTTTTGTTTCTGAGGTAAGTGGGGGCGCCTGAGAGGAAATGAAGGGAGGGATGGGCGGGGAGGGGAGACTGCCTGAGCTCCCGTTGGTGGCGGTTATCTGGGAGTCCGCGTCTGAGGGGGCCGTTGGCAGTGTCGCGCGGATGGTGGGAGACCCCGACTGAGGCTCCTCTTTCTTCCCCCCACCCTTTGCACATTTCGCAAATGCTGGGCTGCCCCCCACCCCAATTTGGACTCGGTGGGGCTTACCTCTGAGCGCACCAGGCTTGTGCTGCAAAGGGGAAACCTGGGGTTTGAGGAGAGAAGCTGGTGAGCTATGGCCGTTTCGTAGAACCGTGGAGATGCAAAGGGACACCCGAGGGTCATCTAGTCCAGCCCCATTTTGCCCAACTCGGGGCTCGAACTCACGACCTGAGGTTAATGTAACTCTGCCGACTGAGTTATCCCAGAGGCTTCGGGTCTGTTTGTGTGTAATGTAGCTTATACGCAGTCTTGCAAACTGCCTTGAGAACTTGGTTATTCGGTTGATACGTAATTCCGTGGTTTTGTTTTGTTTTTTAAAGAAAAAAGCAAGCCATCAATATCTGGTCATCAGGGTAATGGGGCGTGCGGAGGGGGTGGGGCGCCTCGACAGCCACGGTATTCAGCGGAAAATGTTTTACTTGGGACAGAGTTGGCTTCAAATCACTTCGTGGAGTTGATGGGAACTTTAAAAGATGGGTTGGGTGAGGCAAATAGGAAGAAAGAAGCCCCGTGCCATAAGCACTTTGGAGAAAGGGAGGGTCTATTAATACAGAAATATTAAGCACCAATGTAACGTGCATTATATACATAGTCTCTCTCTCTTTTTTAAACATAGAATAGGTAGCAACAAGAAAGACAGGTCCCTGCCCAGATCAGTTACGGTAGATGCATGTGCGCCCACACAGTTAAGTTTTTTAAAAAATTGGTAGAGAATCCTCCACTTATTGGGATGATTTAGAAAAGTGACTGGCTGTGTTTCTGAGGAAAGGATCTGTTGGGAAGAATTCCTGTTCTGGTGAAAGAAATTCAGGACCTGGTAGTTGAAACTTAGAAGACAAGTGAGAGCTTTTTCAGGAGGAGGGAGGGGTGTCACAAACAGCAGATAAAGCAGAATAATGTGTGGGTGGTCCAGGATAAATTATTACGAATGCACCATTATTTCATCAATGACATTGCAGAATACACACGCAAACACAACAAAAAACAAGTCTGGGAGGTCCCTTAGCGTGTTACAGATTTCTGATTGATTCTGTTAGGGCTCTTCTCCACACCTCCATTTGCCCTCCCCCCCCAAAACCCCCACAGATTACTGCTGAATTGGACCAAACAACAATCAGGTTTTCAACTGATTGTTGTTTGTTCCAATTCAGTGGTAAAGAGCATGTTTTCCCAGCAAAACCTGTGGGGCAAATGCAAAACAACTTGGACTCGTCCCTAAAAACACAGTATAAGTGGGAAATCGTAAGACGTGAGTTTTCTAGGCACAGGACAAGTGGAAATGTGGATGAGCCCTTAGTTAAAGGCTAAGGAAAAATGTTGCTGCACGCCCAACTTTCATCAGACCCAGGCATAGTTCAGTTACAGTCCCAAGAGCTTCTGAAGAGCCAGTTCCCCACCTCTGGATTACAGACCTTGACGCTAGAGCAGCGTCCTCAAATTAGAATACCCACCTGTGCATAGCTGTCAAGTTTTCCGTTTTCTCACAAGGAAGCCTATTCAGCATAAGGGAATTTCCCTTAAAAAAAGGGAGAACTTGACAGCTATGCACTTGTGTGGTTCAGCTGTTTGGTAACCTAGTTTTAACTGTTCAATGCAGGGAACTAAAATGCCAAGCACATACTGCACACAAAAAAGAAATAGTCCCTCATTTGCTTTCAAATGCTTTCAACCCCAGAAAGCATGACAACAGGGTTGAAGGAAGTTGTAGTGCAGCAATATCTGAAGGGCCCTAGATTTCCTATTCCTATGTTAGAAGGAACTAGTGGCGTGGGGAGTGCATACTAAAGCTGTGCTTAATTGAGCAAGATACTGTGCTGAAGGATCTTATGGCAAGCCATTGCTTGAGGCTGGGAGAGGAGCCCAAGGGTAGAATACCTAATGCTTCAAGGAAGTGTTCTCTCTCTAGTTTGAGCATAGATTACAACAGAGAGCTAATCATTTTATAGGCAGTTACAGGCTGTAAAGCAAATTTTTGCTGCCTAAATTCTGTTGTGCAGTAAGCAAGCAGGGGAATAACCAGGGCATTTCAAGGTCTATTCTCTCACTTGAGCTATGGTATGTGGAAGTGCAACTGCAACATCTTCATAAGTCCTCTGCCCTGTAGATGTGCTCTTGATTTGTGAAATTGTTGCACTTTAACAATTGGAATAATGAGGCTTGGAGGATACAGATAATGTCATCATTAAGCATGTAAGAAAATGGTCTGATTTGTAGCATATTATCTAAAACTTGTGAGATCTCCCTTATTTGTTGCACAAATGTTCATTGGAAAGCACAGCATAACAGTAACCCATAAGTAAAACAGTGACACGTGCATGGGGGATCTTTAACTCTTCTGAATGAATACCGTGTTTCTCATATTTTAAGGCATCCCCAAAAAATAAGCCATGACAGGATTTCTAAGGGTTGGTGAAAAATAAGACATACCCCGAAAATAAGCCATGTCGTGTAGCCCCGACCGAGCGAGAGGCGAAGGCGCGGGACCCAGCAGGAGCTCCCTGCCTGCTTCCCCGAGCCGTCGCGCATCGGGGGACAGAGCCGAAGATCGGCGGGCGCTCCTTGCTGGGCTTGACAAGCCCGGCAAACAGCGCCCGCCGACCTGTGCTGTGTGACAGGCGGGGGTGGGGGGGAAGCGGAGATCGTTCTCCGCTCTCCGCCCACCCCCGCCTGTCACCGAAGATCGGCGGGCGCTGTTTGCTGGGCTTGACAAGCCCGGCAAACAGCGCCCGCCGATCTTCGGACCTGTCCTGTGTGACAGGCGGGGGGGGGAAGCGGAGATCGTTCTCCGCTCTCCCCCCACCCCCGCCTGTCACCGAAGATCGGCGGGCGCTGTTTGCTGGGCTTGACAAGCCCGGCAAACAGCGCCCGCCGATCTTCGGACCTGTCCTGTGTGACAGGCGGGGGTGGGGGGGAAGCGGAGATCGTGCTCCGCTCTCCCCCCACCCCCGCCTGTCACCAAAGATCGACGGGCGCTCTTTGCTGGGCTTGACAAGCCCGGCAAACAGCGCCCGCCGATCTTCGGACCTGTCCTGTGTGACAGGCGGGGGTGGGGGGGAAGCGGAGATCGTTCTCCGCTCTCCCCCCACCCCCGCCTGTCACCAAAGATCGGCGGGCGCTCCTTGCTGGGCTTGACAAGCCCGGCAAACAGCGCCCGCCGATCTTCGGACCTGTCCTGTGTGACAGGCGGGGGTGGGGGGGAAGCGGAGATCGTTCTCCGCTCTCCCCCCACCCCCGCCTGTCACCAAAGATCGGCGGGCGCTCCTTGCTGGGCTTGACAAGCCCGGCAAACAGCGCCCGCCGATCTTCGGACCTGTCCTGTGTGACAGGCGGGGGTGGGGGGGAAGCGGAGATCGTGCTCCGCTCTCCCCCCACCCCCGCCTTTCACCAAAGATCGGCGGGCGCTGTTTGCTGGGCTTGACAAGCCCGGCAAACAGCGCCCGCCGACCTGTGCTGTGTGACAGGCGGGGGTGGGGGAGAAGCGGAGATCGTTCTCCGCTCTCCCCCCATCCCCGCCTGTCACCGAAGATCGGCGGGCGCTCCTAGCTGGGCTTGACAAGCCCGGCAAACAGCGCCCGCCGACCTGTGCTGTGTGACAGGCGGGGGTGGGGGGGAAGCGGAGATCGTTCTCCGCTCTCCGCCCACCCCCGCCTCTCACCAAAGATCGGCGGGCGCTGTTTGCTGGGCTTGACAAGCCCGGCAAACAGCGCCCGCCGATCTTCGGACCTGTCCTGTGTGACAGGCGGGGGTGGGGGGGGAAGCGGAGATCGTTCTCCGCTCTCTCCCCACCCCCGCCTGTCACCGAAGATCGGCGGGCGCTGTTTGCTGGGCTTGACAAGCCCGGCAAACAGCGCCCGCCGATCTTCGGACCTGTCCTGTGTGACAGGCGGGGGTGGGGGGGAAGCGGAGATCGTTCTCCGCTCTCCCCCCACCCCCGCCTGTCACCAAAGATCGGCGGGCGCTCCTTGCTGGGCTTGACAAGCCCGGCAAACAGCGCCCGCCGATCTTCGGACCTGTCCTGTGTGACAGGCGGGGGTGGGGGGGAAGCGGAGATCGTTCTCCGCTCTCTCCCCACCCCCGCCTGTCACCGAAGATCGGCGGGCGCTGTTTGCTGGGCTTGACAAGCCCGGCAAACAGCGCCCGCCGATCTTCGGACCTGTCCTGTGTGACAGGCGGGGGTGGGGGGGAAGCGGAGATCGTTCTCCGCTCTCCCCCCACCCCCGCCTGTCACCAAAGATCGGCGGGCGCTCCTTGCTGGGCTTGACAAGCCCGGCAAACAGCGCCCGCCGATCTTCGGACCTGTCCTGTGTGACAGGCGGGGGTGGGGGGGAAGCGGAGATCGTGCTCCGCTCTCCCCCCACCCCCGCCTGTCACCAAAGATCGGCGGGCGCTGTTTGCTGGGCTTGACAAGCCCGGCAAACAGCGCCCGCCGACCTGTGCTGTGTGACAGGCGGGGGTGGGGGAGAAGCGGAGATCGTTCTCCGCTCTCCCCCCATCCCCGCCTGTCACCAAAGATCGGCGGGCGCTCCTAGCTGGGCTTGACAAGCCCGGCAAACAGCGCCCGCCGACCTGTGCTGTGTGACAGGCGGGGGTGGGGGGGAAGCGGAGATCGTTCTCCGCTCTCCGCCCACCCCCGCCTGTCACCAAAGATCGGCGGGCGCTGTTTGCTGGGCTTGACAAGCCCGGCAAACAGCGCCCGCCGATCTTCGGACCTGTCCTGTGTGACAGGCGGGGGTGGGGGGGGAAGCGGAGATCGTTCTCCGCTCTCCCCCCACCCCCGCCTGTCACCAAAGATCGGCGGGCGCTCCTTGCTGGGCTTGACAAGCCCGGCAAACAGCGCCCGCCGATCTTCGGACCTGTCCTGTGTGACAGGCGGGGGTGGGGGGGGAAGCGGAGATCGTTCTCCGCTCTCCCCCCACCCCCGCCTGTCACCAAAGATCGGCGGGCGCTCCTTGCTGGGCTTGACAAGCCCGGCAAACAGCGCCCGCCGATCTTCGGACCTGTCCTGTGTGACAGGCGGGGGTGGGGGAGAAGCGGAGATCGTTCTCCGCTCTCCCCCCATCCCCGCCTGTCACCGAAGATCGGCGGGCGCTCCTAGCTGGGCTTGACAAGCCCGGCAAACAGCGCCCGCGTGCACTTTATTAAAAAATAAGACATCCCTCAAAAATAAGCCATGTCGTGTTTTTTTGAAGAAAAAATTAATATAAGACATGACTTATAATATGAGAAACACGGTATATAAGACATTACTACGGTATATCTCTTCGCCCCATCCACAAAACACCACATCTTAAGCATTTTTGGAGCAGGGTTAATGCCTGGGTTTAACTTGAGTGTGAATGGAAAGTGGTTAAGCAAAATTGGCAGCTGGGTTGCTGACCTTGACACATTTACTATGGTCTTACAGAGCAACCACTTCCCCCCGCCCCATAATCTGGTTCACCAGTGAGGGGCCATGTCAACTCAGAGACCTGCTCTATTCCCGCAGAAAGTTCTGTGGGCATATATCCACCATTGGTGTATTCTTGGTGCTAGTAGTCAGTTTTGAACTCTGAAGCAGGGAATTCCAGGAGCAGGATGGAGGCTCTTTGGATCTGCTAGATCAAAGGCCCCATTTTTCCTTGGATAGACCCCAGGAACATTCCATCTGCACTAGCATGGAGTTGAAGTAACTAATTAATTCTGTGGGGGTTGAAAATGTTGTTGTTGTTTTGCCCTAGCTGGTAGATGTTTGGATGGAGCAGGTGATTTACACACTCTCCTCACTTAGGATTGTATTCTTAAATCTACTGAACAGAATTCTGCTGTTGATGTGTAAAAAGTTACCATTTCTGTTTACTGCAACACTTTTTCACTATGATGGTATGTATGACAGCAGTAGGTGACTATATCATGACTTAAAAGTACAGAATATGATTTCTATATTACTCTTGAATTAATGTGCGGTATTTAAGGTTGGAATATAAATACTTCAGCTTGTGTTAGAATATCCTTGCTTTGAATTTAACTTCAGAACAGACATAGATCTCATGTGCTAATCCGAAAAGTTATTTTCATGAAGCATTAGCTATTAACTTTAGGTAAAAGTTATTTAGCAAAGCCTATGTAATATTAAAGCTGTGATTATGTTCTTATTTTCTATCAACAGCTAAAGTCCTAGAGATACTTTTTCACACCACTCATTTAGTAACTTTAGTGAGAATTGATGTGCAAATAAGAAAATTGATGTGCAGTTAAGAGATGACCTAATGTGTAATATTAGAGCATGTTTCCTAGATCTATTTGTTGTATGGTCTGATGTGTAATGTTTGGTCCTTGTTTCTAAAACTGTTTGCTGAGAGAATAAAGATTTATTTGAAAATGGTCTTCAAGATGACTGACTGACTTAATTCCTGGCTGTGGCTTTTGTGGCACAAACCTCTGTTTTCACTGCTAGTTCATCATCTTATGTTAAGGCAAGTGAGGAACTGCTGTCTTGCACAGATTCCTCTGTCTTTTAAAACCTCTTCTGTTGCCTTGTTACACTTTGTTTTGGTAGAGGTTTTTGCTAGTACAAGGTGACTCGGAATCCTTAAGAAGTCATTAGGATCATAGCAGTGGTGCTTTACAGCTTTGGTTTTTTTAAATTATTTATTTGTTTTGGCCCACTTTTTGACGAATCTTCAGAATGTTTGAATCTGGGGTTAACCACCCTCAGTCTAGAGTCCTATCTTGTACCCTTCCATGCTCAAAATAAGTTATTTGTTTGGTGCAGTAATGCAGCATAGCCACTTTTGAATAGCTGCGGCTCAGTGTTCAAAATCCCCATGCAGCCATGAAGATCACTTGGTGACCTTGGACCAGTCACTTTTTCTCAGCCTAACCTACTCACAGGGTTGTTGTGAGAATAAAGTGGGAAGGATGAGAACTATGTATGTCAACTTGAGCTGCTTGGAGGAAGGGTGAAAAGCTTGGAGAAAAGCTTTTTGCTCTTGGGAAATTGGTGTTAAAATGCCAAAAACACAATACTAGTACATAATGAGTCGTTTGCCCTGCCCAAGGGCATGGAAATGAACTAGATTTTAATAGTATGCCTTGCTGTCTTATAATTTTGTGCATGAAGTAAATTACTAGTGCAAAATTATGGCCACATGGCTTATGATATAGTTGATGAAATATTGTTTGTTGGGTATAAATAGCTTAATGTACGTTCTTGTCGTTGTTAATAGTAGTATAAAGCAACTACATGTCTTGCCGCAATGCTTGTAATCTGTAATCTAATTTCATGTCTGGTGTTGTCTCTCCTTTTATATGTTCTTCTGGCTACAGATCATGGCTGCAGAGAATGACAACTTAGTATGAATGAGGAAGAGCAGGAAGAAGATGGGCCACTGTGATATACTCATTGAAAAGAGCAATCGAAAGTCATCTTTGTCTTGTTGCTGTTCAGGAAGGAATTCTTCTACAGAAGGTAAAGCAACTTTGTCAGAGCTCAAAGGGTGTGTGGGGGCTAACACATCTACATTTCTCTTTGTATTGAAATATAACAGTGGCTGTGCATTCAAACAAATGGATTGATGGATTCAGTTTGTGACATATCCTGTTCTTATGGGAAAGGCAAAAACCAAAACAAAACCCCAAGCCGGGTGCTGTTGTCCTATAGTTGTATGCACATTCTATTTTTATTCTGTCATTAGAACATTTTAGAACTGAAAGCTTTGGAGATATTAGCCAATCGAAATAAGATCTTGAAAGCATCTTCATTCGTACAACTATGGTGCATTCACTTATCATCTATGCTATGCAGCCCAAGCACCAATGGCGTCTCTGCATTACATTGTTTGACAAACAGTGGTGGATGACTAAAGTTGGTACGTGTAGAACTATTTTGGTCTCTTTGGGGAAGCTACATAAAATGCAAATTTCAAATTCGGTTCTTTTCAGAAGCACCTGAAAACTTACTCTATAGAATAGATGCTCTGTTTCTGGAACAGGACATGTTTGAGTCCTATGGGTGTTTTCTGAACCATAATTGGCAATAATAAAGATTCCTAGTTGGAATCTTTTCAGTTTTCATCACCAAGTTGATGAAAACAGTAAACAGCATCAGCTGACGGTTGTTGCTTCTGTCCCAGAAAAACAATATTTCCTGTAGTACTAATTCCTAAGTGATGGCTCAGAGCCTGCCAGGGAGTACAAGAGAACTGCTAGGAGGTTAATCACTGTAGATGTTGGCTGTAAGGAAAAGGACACAATGCACTAAATTGTTGCAAAATGAGAGAGAAAGAAATTGAGCACGTGCCTAAAATTCCGTTAAATGGATGGTTTAGCAGAGTTGATGGGTAGATATTTTTACGTTTAGGAAAGAATAGAATTTTAGTGGGAAAAGGCTAACTTTGAGATTTTGCTGCTCCTTTTCTGTGGAACACTCTATTGCTGTTATTTTTAAAAGAAGTTCTTAAAGGAAACTAAGATAAAAGCCATGGAGCAATGGAGAACAAGGAAGCAAAGAAACCTGCCAGGAGCATAACATGAGATAAGAGACAAAAGGTAGGAAGGAACAAGGCAGCGCAGAGCTTTAAGAGCTATTGGAACACCATAATAGGGAGTTAGGTAAGAGAAACATATTGGAGGGCAAGGAAACTCATTTGTGCAGTATCATTTTGAATAGAGAAATAGAGCAGAATATGGAAGACCAATTTAACAAAATACTGCTTTAGCGCACATAATTTTAATACTTGAATTTGAACTTGGTGATGAAAAGAGAATCGGCAATCTTTTTTTTCTTTACAACACTCCCTGTTGCTGTGAGCCCATATTAACATTTTCTTTTCTTTTTTGATCTCGTTGCTCTTGGATGAAAGTAAGCAAAGACAGAGGGCCTGGCAGAGCTTATGTTCGAACTATACATAAGCAGCTTCAAGTAGCTGTTTTGTTGACTTAGGAGGCTTATGTTTGACTAGGTGCTGATCTGCCTCCCTTCTTTAGAAATCTTCAACTTGGGTGTCATGATTGCTTTCAGAAGCATAATGTTCTGGAAAGTAATTAAAGGTTACGCTCTGGGGGGAGTAATCTGCCTGGCACTGTGAAAATAATATGCTTGGGCTGCAGAAACACTAAAATGATCTGTCATTCGTTGCAAAAACAAGCTCCTGGTCTCTGTGTTTCGTGCCAGCATTTTTCCTGAGAAAAACACTCTGTATGAACGAAGTGCAAAAAGATGACTTAAAGCTTTCATGAAATATCACATAAAATCACCAATTTGTTTCATAGGTTATTTTTAGAGTTACAAGCACTAACTCTCTCTAAAAGCTGTACACAAGCAATGACTTTGGCTTTGATGTTAAACTGGAGGAAGTAGTGCTTAAATAATGAAAGGTGGTTGCTTTCAAGAATGGACTTGTCAATTGTTCATGTGTGTATGGAAAAATTGTTCTGCCTAGTTCCTACTTATTTGTGTAGAAAGTATTGTTTCTGCAGCTATACTTATGTAAATGCTTCCTTGTGTTTCCCTCCTGAAGCAGTTAGTGACAAGGTGGCTTTCTTGAACTGACTTTTGCTTGTCTTGAATCTAGCTTCTGATTAGGTAATATGATCTTTATATTGCCTTGATCTGCTTGTTGTGAAATGATGACCACCGCTACAGATGAGCTTTTGGAGTGCCAATTCCAGTTATTATAAATATGGTCCTGTGAGCTAGATCTGAGTAATGAACTTTACACAAGGTTTTATTATATTTATTTATTTCATTTCTGAACTGTTTTCTGTAAGACATTGGAAAGCAATTTGAGAATAAAACAATATATAAATGTAAAACAGTTTTGAGTCCAATACAAATGTAGATGGGCATTTTCTTACCACCTCCCCAATTAAAGAAGATAAATTAAATACAACATTCACAGGACAATAGAAGATATGCAGATTTACTTGTCCTAAGCTGTTGGAAGGGCTATTAATACTTTTTTACTTCCATCGTTCTTTCAAGTACTTGAATTTACTTACTGGTAAGCCACTATATCATGTTGCTGGTAAATTCATGTCTGCTAGGGAGTTACCATGACCAATTACCATTAATTTCTTCAGAAAAAAACAGACTCTAAAAACACAAGAACACAAATGATTTAAGGTGTACTGTTGGGAGATTGTGAAGAGAAGTTACAGATATTGTCTGTATATCTACTTCTTCTATCTGACAACAGGGTCAAGTCATCCTCATTCTTCAAGTTGAAAACCCTATAGAGCCCCACATTCCCATAAGCAAGAGGTAAAGTCATTCTCTCATTGACACTTGTAAACTCTGAGGACTGGTCTATTTGTAGGTGAAGGTTGTATTGTGTAATGTGTGAAGGGCAGTGTGAGTATATTTACCAGGAAGAAGAAATTGTTTAGTTTACTCAGTGCAAGAGACCTACATTTTGGAATTTTTGCTGTGAGCTGGTGCAGTCATATTATCGTCAAACGATGAATTATTGGAGTCAAAATGACTTTAGTCCTGCACTTGAACATTTCAGAGTGCTCTGTCTTGTATTTCTGTAATTGATAACATGCCTGTGTAATAAGCAAGAGAAACTATCCTCACTTTGAAATCTGGGAGGCAGAGCACTTTAAGACACTGGAAGCAGGCGCCAGTAGTAGTGTCTGTTTCATAATGACTATCTGTGCCAAGCGACATCTAGACTGCAAGGTGTGCTGTGCATAGAAAGGAAATTAGCATGTGGAAGTCTCATTAGAAAGGGCAATGATTATATAGAAGTTATTTCACTTTTTTATAAAAATGGAAAAAGATTAACATAGAAAAGTATCCCACCTTTCATTTCTTTTAAAGGAGGCTTGGGGTTGTTTCAGAAAATTGTGCCTTTGGTTTGCACCTGCAACAGCTTTGCCCTTGAACTAGATTTTTTTCTAAGGTATCACAGCCCATTGGTGTGCACTTGACTGTTACATCCCTAAACAATGAGCCACATTGCTTCTAAAAATGTATTTGGAGGTTTTGTGTGCATTTTTTGTTTCACACATCGGTAAGATTTGCATGTAATGTGAAGCCAAACGATGGCTTAGTGCAAATGTACAAGCGCAAGGGCTCTCAAGGGAGAAGATCGCAACCACCTTGCCTCCCCCTCTGTACTTGGCGCTGCAAGCTAAGCCATGGGTTGACTTAGCATGTTATCCAATCCTGAACTTGTGATTTGTCTCTTTCTAGACAAACGACAAGCTGCAAACCAAGAACATAGTTTGTTTGCAGCTGATGCTTTATGTTGAGCAAGACAAGTCTGGATTTGGAGGACACACTAAACCAGACCATGGCTTGGCTCACAGGACAGGAGGAGGAGCCAACAGCTGCAGTCTCCCCTCTGGAAATTCATGTGCTCACACATTTTCACTATGCCATTATTTGGCACTATTCTATTCTATTCTATTCTATTCTATTCTATTCTATTCTATTCTATTCTATTCTATTGATTTATTGCATTTATAGCCCATAGCACAGGTCTCCCCGTCTCCATTGTATCCCTACAGCAACTGTATGAGGTATGCTAGGCCGAGAGACAATAAAAAGGGGAAGACAGAAAAAAAGGGATATTTTATGTGCAAACTAGGTTATTAATTCTTCTGGTTGACATTCTTAGTATGTCTCTGTGTGCTCCAATAGAAACTGGAGTCTCTTAAAAATGACAAAAGCCTTTTCTGTTTATTACAATGCCCAGAAAAGTCATACATGCTCTTTTCTGAATTAAAATGGGAGGCTTGCATAACTACACATGGAAAATGTCTGTAAGAGTAAGATTCACTCATGCCCTATGCTTTTGCTTGAGTCACACTTTGCTTGAGCATGCTTCCTAATTGAAAGAATGCAAAACCAAAGCAATGACCTATGCAGAGACACAGTGAACAGTTTCATTTGATAACAGGTCCCCCATTTCCCCTGTTTTGCTAATGACTGGATCATTTAGTAAGGGGTGGGCATCCTAGGGCATCCTATGCCCAAAGGCATATGAGCACACCACCATGCTGAAGCAAGGCAGACCCGAATCTGATTATGCCTGAAATGGAGACTTCTTTGAACCACATATACACCAACTTGGGTCCCATGATACAAAAAAGAATATAAATGTAAGGGGGGGAAATGATAGAATAACACTATTTGGTGTGTTAGGGCCATGTTCCTTTTGAAATCTGTTAGTGACCATATGTTGGCAGTGGGTGGGGTCACCCCTTCTCTCTGCCCTATAGAGGTAGGGACAGATCTCACTTGAACTGATTGCATGTAGAGGGGTCTTGAAATCAGACAGAAGGCCACAGGTTGTCCGTTCCTGATTTAGTTACACCCAGTGCAGATAAGTAGCTAGCTTAGAGCATGGTGTTAGTAATGCCAGAGCCATTGATTTGAGCCCCCATGCCGGGCTTTTTGCGCTGAACAAGGGCTTCATGCTTTTCTCTCTGAGATTACCTGGAGATTCACCCTACTTTTAAAGAGTTCTGGGACTGAGAAATAGTATGCAGCAGTGGCACTTTTCAACCCAGTGCCTTTTAAATTGTTGTTGTTTAGTCGTGTCCGACTCTTCGTGACCCCATGGACCAGAGCACGCCAGGCAATTTCTGTTAAATAAATAAATATAATCACCTGCTATTCTCCGTGATGTAGCAAACCAGGACTCTTGTACCCTGTAATGGCAGGAGAGAACTGAAGGGGAAAGATTCCAGACTAGGATGGGAGAAACCACTGCTATATATATGTTTTCCATTCAGAGCTCTTAATGTGACAGGCAGTTCGTCTGGCTCTGGCAACCGTATTTCTAGAAATGCCTCAGATTTTTAGCCAACTGCTAGATTGTTGGCTTTCATATCCCAGATTCCCATCAGCAAACCACAAGTGTAGGCACGTGTCATCCTTCTTTTCGTTTTCTTTTACTATTGTGTGCATCAGCCTCACACTTACCGTATTCAGGTTTTTAAGGGGCCTTTTGTATGTCTCTCAAAACTTGTATCTCAGAAGTCTCCCAAACTGTGAACTCTACTATTGGTAACCTAAACTCTTTCTTCTTTTGGTGATTAGAAAGCTCATCATTTTAGCTTACAAGCTGTCTCCTAAAGCAGTAAACTGATAGACTGCATGGGAATTGTAGGCTTCTAGCACTAAGTTGCAATGAATAACAGAAATGAGTAAGTCAGCTGTCTGTTGCTATTCCTTTAGCAATTGAAGTTACTGACAATGCTGTTATTTGAAGATCAAGCAACAGCAATATTTCAGATAACAATTGCTTCAAAAAGATACCCAAATCCCTGCACTCCACTCACATGAGTAGACTGTGGTTTTTAATTGTGCTGTCTAATCCCTCTCCCTCCTGTTGTTGGAAAGGAAATGGAATTTTCATAGCATAAGGTGCATTAGCTGATTGCAGCCACATGATACAATTTGACTACAGAAAACAGGATAATACAGTGCTATTCGTGAAAATTTGTGTAACAGGCAATATGCCTCCATGTAATACCAAAATAAGTTACAATTAAACCCATGTTTCAAGAAAAGGCAGAAACGTGAACAGTTGAGGAATCTGAGTCCATATGACACCAGAGATAGGGAGAGCTACCGATGCTTATGTGATAGTTAGTTAAAACTTGGCAGCATTTCAAGTATAGGTGTTGTGGTACTACTAAAAGGAAAGCTAAATAAGCCTCTTTCGCATTATAGGCTGAAAGGATGGTTCTCAACTTTCCACCCTCCTAGCCTATCAATGCATTCTAATAGCATATAAAGCAGGGTTTAATTTCTCCTTAAATTAACTGTCATAGAAGTGCTCTTAGCTTTCTGTATGGAATGGGGGAGGGTTGGTCCAAAAAAATTTGGAAAATCCAGGGGGGGGGCTCTGAGGGGGGAGGAGGGGGGGGAGGGAAACCCAGCCACCAAAGATGGATCTCCTTTAGAAGGCCGCACCTCACGGGTTCCTCTTGTGGCAGGAGGGGGCCCGTGGGGAGGCGGCACGAAGAAGGAGTAGGATAAAGTGAATATTTTAAGGAAAAGATTTTGAATCAAGAATAGAAAACCCCCTATAACTATATTAAGAAACTAAGAAAACCAGGAAGAAGAGATTCGAGGAAGTCACAAATATAAAGTTAAGAAATTAAGAATTGGAGAATTTTTTAAATTATTTGTTCGTTTGTGTGTGTATGTTGAGGGACTAGCTGGGGGAAATCCAAACCTCAGTACTCCTCCTCCCCCCCTGGCCTCCTGGTGGCAGGGGGGAGGAGGGGGGGAGGACAAACTCAGCTTTAAAATGGACCGCCTTTGGCTCTCAACGCCCACGGGTCCTACTGGTGGCAGAAGTGGACTTGTGAGGGGAGGGAGGGAAGAAGGATGGAGTATATATATTATGTTTTGTCTTGTTTTGTTTATATTAAAATCAATAAAAATTATTATAAAAAAATTGGAAAATCCATTTGAGCATTAAGCAGATATTCACTGCTCCTTTGCAGATTTTATCTTACTAAAATGTCTGTTTATTTCTAATGCCAAACCCAGTCAGTGTTTTTAAGTACGCTTTCAAATCCAGGGACTATTGTCCTGGGTAATTTTGCATTTGTTTTTCCAGATAAAACTTTGGATACTACAACATGTGTCACATGTTTCTCCTACTCATCTTTTATTTTATTTTATTCCTGCTCATCTTTTATTTTCTTGTGCCACATATCAACCTGATAAACTCCCATTTCTTTTTAGCATGCACGCAGCATGTATTATGCATTTTAGTTCCCCTGCATTGCATAGGTAAAACTAGACTAACAGCTGAACCATTCAATTGGGTATTCTGATTCATAATTTGTGGACATCGCATCAGCATGAAAACATGTATGCCAGAGAGCTACAGGTTCCCTACCAGTGATGTAATCTCTCCACAGTTAAATGATGTCTGCTTCCCTTTGCATTTTCTACTGGGTAGTGTGTACTAGTCTAGGTTTCACAGTTACTAACACAGTCTACTGATGTTTGAACTTGTAGAACCAGAGATCCTGCGCAAGCATTGTACATTGATAGACTTCCACTGGACTTTGAACTAATTATATTTTAAATTGCTCTGAAAACCCTTCAGAGCTTCCTAGCATTTGGTAGATCTGAAGGAATAGCCTTGCTACCTAAATATTTTGAAGGCTATACAATCTTAGGAAACTGTTATCCAGTTACCAAATGGTTGTTGCTTTGTTCTGTTCAGTTTTGCTACTATCCTACACACAGTACAAACTATGCCAGTTCTCATTTATGTGAAGTTGACTCTGCAAGCCAGAGTGAATTTCTCCTTACTGTGAGTTTTTCTTGTTGTTTTTTTCATTTGGAAGTATTAAAGTTCAAAGAACCTGTCACTATGGTTTGGCTAAATATTATACCTGCTTCTAAAGATAGAGCAAATCAAAGTGACATCTTGGGATCACATGAATGAATCATTTGCAAAGCTGGAAATAAGACATGGAAACTTATTTGGAACTAATAAGAGAATTCTTTGTTAGTGTATTTTTAACCAAGGCTCCTGTGTAAAGTTAGTGAGGCCTACATGCA